>NC_041393.1:689104160-689120850 GCF_002162155.2 Triticum dicoccoides
ATTGCGAACAAGAAAAGAAAGGAGATGGAGATAAGCTTAGCCGAGGGACCGCGGAGGCCGTGCCAAAATTTCTGAAAAGAAAAGAGATGGGAAACAAAAGAATTCCACCAACTTGTGCAAAAGCCGTGCCAAAATTTCTGAATCTGATTCCATACCGAGGGACTGCGGAAGCCGAGTGATGACTGGTCATGCATGCAACGACGATCGGGCACATGGAGCACAATTTATGGTCAAAATAATAAGGATAGAAACAACGAGCAGATGGAGCATATACCATGCGTATGCCGACGACTAGCTGGACGGACTCTATACTCCACTGGGGAATCAAGACTCGAGAGCACTAGTAGCCAGCCGCGCAATAGACGGATTATGAAGGGAGAAGGCGGCAATGAAACCCGCGAAATGTGATGCAACCGGAGCAGTGAAGAAAACGACGCCGGTCTTGGATCTAGTCAGACTCCGATGGTGTGCGAACATCATTGGCACTATGCTAGGTCGTCTTGCATTGCCGTCCTACAGACAGTGACGTGTGTAGTAGTATTACAGACGTCCAGTGATCCTAAGGGGCTAAGGGCTATCATATTCATATGCATTCGCGTATTAACCGTCGTATTCGTCGTTACCTCCATGACAGGTACACGGAGATAGATCGCATTGTTACACGCGGAGGAAGACCAAGACTACCAGAAACAGCGATGTCCTAATGTGAAGTGCAGTGACGCATGCACTTGGCATTTCATGTTGTTGTTTTACAGGTGCAGGTTTCCTGGTGTGTTCAGAGAAATAGTGCGTGCATGCAGACGACGGAGTCGACGTCCGAACCGCCACCTCGCCACAGTGTGTCGATGTAATGCGGCGACCTCCTTCCTCCATCCTCATCCCCATCACTCACGCGCCACGGCCGTACCGCCGGTCTCTGTGGCCAGCGTCGGTAGTGGCTGGCTGGTCGCGACTCCCGGCCCCGGCCGCGCCTGCTCCATCCGTCCGTTGCGTGCACGGCTATCCCCGCGCTGTTTTGTAGGGCAAGCACGCCCCACGATGGCGACCCGTGTACTGGACCACGCCCGTGCATCACCTTCTTCCCCACGGCACCGGTAGCGGTAGGGACACCTGTACGGGAGCTGCTTGCATTGCGCTCCAAACATCTGCCCACCCGTGCCCTGCCGTCGGGAGCGGGTCTCCTGGTGGCCGCTGTCCCGTCGCGTCCCGGCGGCCGAATATGCCGGATCCATCAGGGTGAAAATGCCTCGAACCAATCGATCAACTCGTCGTGAATGGCGCCGGTGGACGCGCCCGCGCGTCCAACCGGTGCAACTTTGCGTGGTGCAGCGAGATTCACTCCGAGCGACGTGCGCGACGGAAAGTCCGATCCTGACTGATGTGAAACAAAGCCGCCATGGTTTGGCTACGACGGTGACGGTTTTGGCATCGGGATCACATTCTACCCACCCGGGGCCCGCCCGCCTGGCTTTGCTGAATCCTCCTGAGCCGGCCTGGCGTCTCCGATTGCTCCGGGGAGCCGGCCACGTCGTCGTTGTCGCCGTTAATTGCTTGACGAGATCGCACCTCTAGTTCGGTTTTCGGCGCACGAAATTGCTTAGAACAAATCGCGCCCTCGGGACAGACGGGACGTGAGTGGACGATATCCTCTCTCAGCCTCACCTACGACACGAAATCTTCGCGCGATGGCACCACGGAGCACCCAGAATTCGACAGCTCGATTGCACCGGAAGAAATATCGAATCACCAACCATCGCGTGCCGGAAATCCGAGGATAGCTCGGCACCGCCGGTATATTCCCATCCCCATACATGTAGTAGTATCACGAAAGTAGGACACTACGACCACGGGGTGTAGGCATGCGTTTGCCACTTCCATCAACAGGTCATTTCCGGTGCCCCAGGGGCTGGACCTCTACCGTGTCGTGCCAGGCCGGTTGCCTTGCGTGACTGGCTCTGCGTCTGAGGAGCGTTCTTCATCGACTCCGTCTCCGCCGCCACCACCACCGCGTACTGCTATTCTGTGTCCTCGTACGTGCAACTTGAGTGGTATTGTTTGGCCAAAAGAGCGGACTGATGGCACGGTTGCGTGGATTGCAGCGTGTATGTCACAGACAGATGATGACACCACTGCTGAGGCTTGACATTTTCAGCGGCTCTTCGGATTCCTCACCGGTGGAGTGCCATGGAGCAGGAGTTTCAGGTACTACAGAGGAACGATGTTTGGCGCTTGCTTCCTTCTGTATCTGGTGTCAATATCATTGACTTCAAATGGGTGTTTAAGGTAAAGAAGCATGTTGATGGTTCTATTGAGCGATACAATGCACGGTTGGTGGCCAAAGGGTTTAAACAACGGTATGGTCTTGATTACGAGGAAATTTTCAGTCCAGTTGTCAAACCTACCACCATTCGTTTGCTTCTGTCCTTGGTTGTTGTCGAAGGGTGGTCTCTGCGTCAGCTTGATGTTCAGAATGCTTTTCTCCATGGGGTCTTGGAGGAAGAGGTTTACATGTGCCAACCTCCAGATGTTTGTTGATCCTGCTCGTCCACATCATTTGTGTCGTCTTGTTAAGGCACTTTATGGACTTAAACAGGCTCCTCGTGCATGGCATGCCCGACTTGGCTCGGTTCTTCGATGTGCTGGTATGTTGCAGTGCAAGCATGATACCACCCCTATGTCTGCGACTGATCGGTTATCAGCCTTGGATGGTGCCTTACTTTCTTCAGATGATGCTAAAGAGTACCGCATTTTCTTGGTGGCTTGTAGTACTTGACTATCACACGGTCAGACATCTCCTATGTGCTCAACCGTGTGTGCCAGTATCTTCATGCTCCTTGGGTTTCACACTGGTCAACTGTGAAGCGTATACTGCGTTATCTCTCTCGTACTATTTCGTATGGCTTGCATCTTCGGTCTACCTCCTCGAGTGCTCTCTCGGCATTCTCTGATGCTGACTGGGCTGGGAGCCTGGATGACCGGTGATCAATAGGGGGCTATGCTGTATTCTATGGTCCCAACTTGATCGCCTAGAGTGCGCGCAAGCAGGCCACAGTCGTAGGAGCACTGAAGCAGAGTATAAGGCACTTGCCAATGCCACCGCTGAGCTCATTTGGGTACAATCTCTGTTGAGAGAGTTGGGAGCCTCTTCAAAGCAGCCACCGGTGAGGGAGTCCTGGATAAGAGGGTATCCGGACAGCCGGACTATATACTTTGGCCGGACTGTTGGACTATGAAGATACAAGACAGAAGACTTCGTCCCGTGTCCGGATGGGACTCTCCTTGGCGTGGAAGGCAAGCTTGGCGATTCGGATGTAGATCTCCTCCCCTGTAAACCGACTCTGTGTAACCCTAGCCCCCTCCGGTGTCTATATAAACCGGAGGGTTTAGTCCGTAGGACACAACAACTACAATCATACCATAGGCTAGCTTCTAGGGTTTAGCCTCTCTGATCTCGTGGTAGATCAACTCTTGTAATAATCATATCATCAAGATCAATCAAGCAGGAAGTAGGGTTTTACCTCCATCGAGAGGGCCCGAACCTGGGTAAACATCGTGTCCCCTGGCTCCTGTTACCATTAGTCTTAGACGCATAGTTCGGGACCCCCTACCCGAGATCCGCCGGTTTTGACACCGACATTGGTGCTTTCATTGATAGTTCCTCTGTGTCATCGCTGCAAGGCTAGATGGCTTCTCCAACCTTCAACCACGCTGCCCTGGGTGAGACTTTTCTCCGCGGACAAATCTTCGTGTTCGGCGGCTTCGCACTGCGGGCCAACTCGCTTGGCCATCTGGAGCAGATCGATTGCTACGCCCCTGGCCATCAGGTCAGGTTTGGAAACCTAAACTACACCGCCGACATCCGCGGAGACTTGATCTTCGAAGGATTCGGGCCCGTGTCAGGTGCGCTGAACAATCACGACGAGCATGACCTAGATCTGCAGTCAGACAGTATTCGAAACATCGCACCTGCTTCAGCTCCGGACTTCGTTCCAGAGCGGGTTGTGCCTCCCGAGGACGGGTGGCTGGACCCCGCATTCTCATCGGCGTTGGAGCCGAACACAGACTCCTCTCCTCAGGAAATCTGTACCTCCGAACCCCTGGACTCATCTTCGGTAGTGTGTTCCGAACCGCGCGCATCCGTGCCCATCGAATCTAATTGGGCTCCAGTCATGGAGTTTGCCGCCGCGGATATCTTTCAGCACTCACCCTTTGGAGACGTGCTGAATTCATTAAGGTCTCTCTCTTTGTCAGGAGACTCCTGGCCAAACTATGTCTGGCTCGAGTGGGAAGCTGGCGATGGAGAAATTCGTTACCCACCCACCACCCACTTGATAGCCATGGTCGATGATTTGACCGACGTGCTTAACTTCGACTCCAAAGACATCGACGGTATAGACGACGATGCGGGAGAAAAACAGGAAACACCGCCCACAGGGCGCTGGACTGCCACCTCTTCATATGATATATATATATATATATATATATATATATATATATATATATATATATATATATATATATATATATATATATGGTGGATACTCCCAAAGAAACCAATGGCGATGAGGCAATGGGAGATAACCCCTCGGGGAGGAAAGCAAAACATGGGCGTCATCGGCGCCGCTCCAAGCCTTGCCACAACAAAACCTGCACTGGAGAAGAAATCCAGATGGTGCCGAAGAGGAATATGATCCTGATCAACCCACCCTCGAGCAAGCCGAACAGGAACACGTGCAGGCTAGCCCAGACGAACAGGCGATGGACGAATACTTGGAGGACGATAACTATATGCCTCCCTTCGAAGACGAGGTGAGCCTCGATGACGACGAATTCGGCGTACCAGAGGATCCCATAGAGCAGGAGCGCTTCAAGCGCAGGCTTATAGCCACTGCACGAAGCCTAAAAAAGAAGCAGCAGCAGCTTCAAGCTGACCAAGATTTGCTCACAGACAGATGGACTAAGGCCCGGGTAGCCGAAGAATACAGACTCAAGCGCCGAACAAAATACTACCCAAAACACAGGCTGCTACCTCAATTCGAGGAGGCAGCACTAAAAAGTAAACACAGGCCTACGCCCCGCCGACAGCACATCGCGACAAGGGGCTGCGCACAAGACCGGCATTTTATACCAAACAGCAACACGGGAAGCACCCCGGATGCATCAGCGGACAGAAACAGAGTCTACAAACCTTGGTGCAACAAATATAAGCATCCCAAGGCAATCAATGGCGCCCAGGGAACGGCGATCAACACAGGAGCCCGTAATCCCCAACCCGTTGAGCGGGAGAAGAGACTTCCACATCTTAATTCGGGCCCCTCCAGCTTGAACCGCATACTTGACCGCCCATGTCAAATTCATGGCACTCCAGGAGCGGCTACCAATCATACCAATAGAGAATGCTGGGTCTTTAAACAAATCGGCAGGCTGGCGTCGAAAGGAGCATGAAGAATCCCAGATTATCAAGTCTAGGGACCGCTGACTCGAGGATCAGACTCACCAAATAACTCATTCTAGAGTATCATAAATAGGCGTGATGGCCATCTAGGCCACGCCACCCCAGAGCTGGTCTCCGGATAGCCGAAAATGTCATACCAACTTTTGGTCTAACGCCTTTATGTTGGAAATATGCCCTAGAGGCAATAATAAAAGGATTATTATTATATTTCCTTGTTCATGATAATTGTCTTTTATTCATGCTATAATTGTATTATCCGGAAATCGTAATACACGTGTAAATACATAGACCACAATATATGTCCCTAGTGAGCCTCTAGTTGACTAGCTCATTGATCAACAGATAGTCATGGTTTCCTGACTATGGACATTGGATGTCATTGATAACGAGATCACATCATTAGGAGAATGATGTGATGGACAAGACCCAATCCTAAGCATAGCACAAGATCGTGTAGTTCGTTTGCTAGAGCTTTTCCAATGTCAAGTATCTTTTCCTTAGACCATGAGATCGTGTAACTCCCAGACACCATAGGAGTGCTTTGGATGTACCAAACGTCACAACGTAACTAGGTGACTATAAAGGTATACTACGGGTATCTCCGAAAGTGTCTGTTGGGTTGACATGGATCGAGACTGGGATTTGTCACTCCGTATGACGGAGAGGTATCTCTGGGCCAACTCGGTAATGCATCATCATAATGAGCTCAAAGTGACCAAGTGTCTGGTCACGGGATCATGCATTACGGTACGAGTACAGTGACTTGCCAGTAATGAGATTGAACAAGGTATTGGGATACCGACGATCAAATCTCGGGCAAGTAACATACCGATTGACAAAGGGAATTGTATACAGGGTTGCTTGAATCATCAACATCTTGGTTCATCCGATGAGATCATCGAGGATCATGTGGGAGCCAACATGGGTATCCAGATCCCGCTGTTGGTTATTGACCGGAGAGCCGTCTCGATCATGTCTACGTGTCTCCCGAACCCATAGGGTCTACACACTTAAGGTTCGGTGACGCTAGGGTTGTAGAGATATTAGTATGCAGCAAACCGAAAGTTGTTCGGAGTCCCGTGAGATCCCGGACGTCACGAGGAGTTCCAGAATGGTCTGGAGGTAAAGAATTATATATGGGAAGTCGAGTTTCGGCCATCGGGAAAGTTTCGGGCGTCACCGGTATTGTACCGGGACCACCGGAAGGGTCCCGGGGGTCCATCGGGTGGGGCCACCCATCCCGGAGGGCCCCATGGGCTGAAGTGGGAGGGGAACCAGCCCCTGGTGGGCTGGTGCGCTCCCCCCCTTGCCCCCCCCTGCGCCTAGGGTTTGGAACCCTAGGGGAGGGGGCGCCTCCACTTGCCTTGGGGGGCAAGGCACCCCCTTGGCCGCCGCCCCCCCTTGGAGATTCAATCTCCTAGGGCCGGCGCCCCCAAGGGTCCCTATATCAAGAGGGGGGAGGGAGGGCAGCCGCACCCTTGCACTTGGCGCCTCCCTTCCCCCTTGCTACACCTCTCCCTCCCGCAGACGCTTGGCGAAGCCCTGCCGGGATCCCTGCTGCATCCACCACCACGCCGTCGTGCTGCTGGATCTTCATCAACCTCTCCTTTCCCCTTGCTGGATCAAGAAGGAGGATACGTCACGCTGACCGTACGTGTGTTGAACGCGGAGGTGCCGTCCGTTCGGCGCTAGGATCTCCGGTGATTTGGATCACGATGAGTACGACTCCCTCAACCCCGTTCTCTTGAACGCTTCCGCTCGATCTACAAGGGTATGTAGATGCACTCCTCTCTCTCGTTGCTAGATGAACTCATAGATTGATCTTGGTGAAACCGTAGGAAATTTTTTGTTTTCTGCAACGTTCCCCAACAGTGGCATCATGAGCCAGGTCTATGCATAGTTCTCTTTGCACGAGTAGAACACAAATCTGTTGTGGGCGTAGATGTTGTCAACTTTCTTGCCACTACTAGTCTTATTTTGCTTCAGCGGTATTGTGGGATGAAGCGGCCCAGACCGACCTTACACATACGCTTACGTGAGACAGGTTCCACCGACTGACATGCACTAGTTGCATAAGGTGGCTAGCGGGTGCCTGTCTCCCCCACTTTAGTTGGAGCGGATTCGATGAAAAGGGTCCTTATGAAGGGTAAATAGAAGTTGACAAATCACGTTGTGGCTTTTTAGGTAAGAAAACGTTCTTGCTAGAACCCTTTTGCAGCCACGTAAAAGATGCAACAACAATTAGAGGACGTCTAACTTGTTTTTGCAGCAATTGCTTTGTGATGTGATATGGCCAAAAGTTGTGATGAATGATGAATGATATATTGTGATGTATGAGATCATGTTCTTGTAATAGGAATCATGACTTGCATGTCGATGAGTATGACAACCGGCAGGAGCCATAGGAGTTATCTTAATTATTGTATGACCTGCGTGTCAATGATTTAACGCCATGTAATTACTTTCCTTTATTGTTAAACCGTTAGCTATAGTAGTAGAAGTAATAGTTGGCGAGCAACTTCATGGAGACACAATGATGGAGATCATGATGATGGAGATCATGGTGTCATGCCGGTGACGAAGATGATCATGGAGCCCCGAAGATGGAGATCAAAGGAGCTATATGATATTGGCCATATCATGTCACTACTATTTCATTGCATGTGATGTTTATCATGTTTTTGCATCTTGTTTACTTAGAACGACGGTAGTAAATAAGATGATACCTCATAATAATTTCAAGAAAGTGTTCCCCCTATTTGTGCGCCGTTGCTACAGTTCGTTGTTTTGAAGCACCACGTGATGATCGGGTGTGATAGATTCTAACGTTCACATACAATGGGTGTAAGACAGATTTACACATGCAAAACACTTAGGTTAACTTGACGAGCCTAGCATGTACAGACATGGCCTCGGAACACAAGAGACCGAAAGGTCGAACATGAGTCGTATGAAAGATACGATCAATATGGAGATGTTCACCGATGATGACTAGTCCGTCTCACATGATGATCGGACACGGCCTAGTCGACTCGGATCATTTAACACTTAGATGACTAGAGGGTTGTCTAATCTGAGTGGGAGTTCATTAAATAATTCGATTAAATGAACTTAATTATCATGAACTTAGTTTAAAATCTTTGCAAAAATGTCTTGTAGATCAAATGGCCAACGCTCATGTCAATATGAACTTCAACGCATTCCTAGAGAAAACCAAGCTGAAAGATGATGGCAACAACTATACGGACTGGGTCCGAAACCTGAGGATCATCCTCGTAGCTGCCAAGAAAGCATATGTCCTAGAAGGACCTCTAGGTGAAGCACCCATCCCAGAGAACCAAGACGTTATGAACGCTTGGCAGTCACGTGCTGATGATTATTCCCTCGTCCAGTGCGGCATGCTTTACAGATTAGAACTGGGGATCCAAAAGCGTTTTGAGCAACACGGAGCATATGAGATGTTCGAGGAGCTAAAAATGGTTTTCCAAGCTCACGCCCGGGTCGAGAGATATGAAGTCTCCGACAAGTTCTATAGTTGTAAGATGGAGGAAAATAGTTCTGTCAGTGAGCACATACTCAAAATGTCTAGGTTGCACAACCGCCTGTCCCAACTGGACATTAACCTCCCGGACGAGGCGGTCATTGACAGAATCCTTCAGTCGCTCCCACTGAGCTACAAGAGCTTTGTGATGAACTACAATATGCAGGGGATGGTGAAAACTATTCCTGAAGTATTTTCAATGCTGAAGTCAGCAGAGGTAGAAATCAAAAAGGAACATCAAGTGTTGATGGTCAATAAAACCACCAAGTTCAAGAAATACAAGGGTAAGAAGAACTTTAAGAAGGACGGCAAGGATGTTGCCGCGCCCGGTAAGCCAGTTGCCGGGAAGAAGTCAAAGAATGGACCCAAGCCTGAGACTGAGTGCTTTTATTGCAAAGGGAAGGGTCACTGGAAGCGGAACTGCCCCAAATACTTAGCGGACAAGAAGGCCGGCAACACTAAAGGTATATGTGATATACATGTAATTGATGTGTACCTTACCAGTGCTCGTAGTAGCTCCTGGGTATTTGATACCGGTGCCGTTGCTCATATTTGTAACTCAAAGCAGGAGCTGCGGAATAAGTGGAGACTGGCGAAGGACGAGGTGACGATGCGCGTCGGGACTGGTTCCAAGGTCGATGTGATCGCCGTCGGCACGCTACCTCTACATTTACCTATGGGATTAGTTTCAAACCTCAATAATTGTTATTTAGTGCCAAGTTTGAGCATGAACATTGTATCTGGATCTCGTTTAATACGAGATGGCTACTCATTTAAATCCGAGAATAATGGTTGTTCTATTTATATGAGAGATATGTTTTATGGTCATGCCCCAATGGTCAATGGTTTATTCTTAATGAATCTCGAACGTAATGTTACACATATTCATAGTGTGAATACCAAAAGATGTAAAGTTGATAACGATAGTCCCACATACTTGTGGCACTGCCGCCTTGGTCACTTTGGTGTCAAGCGCATGAAGAAGCTCCATGCTGATGGACTTTTAGAGTCTCTCGATTATGAATCATTTGACACATGCAAACCATGCCTCATGGGAAAAATGACCAAGACTCCATTCTCCGGAACAATGGAGCGAGCAACCAACTTATTGGAAATCATACATACCGATGTGTGTGGTCCAATGAGCGTTGAGGCTCGCGGAGGATATCGTTATGTTCTCACTCTCACCGATGACTTGAGTAGATATGGGTATGTCTACTTGATGAAACACAAGTCTGAGACCTTTGAAAAGTTCAAAGAATTTTAGAATGAGGTAGAGAATCAATGTGACCGAAAGATAAAGTTCTTATGATCAGATCGTGGAGGAGAATATTTAAGTCACGAATTTGGTACGCACTTAAGGAAATGTGAAATCGTTTCACAACTCACGCCGCCTGGAACACCTCAGCGTAACGGTGTGTCCGAACGTCGTAATCGCACTCTATTGGATATGGTGCGATCTATGATGTCTCTTACCGATTTACCACTATCATTTTGGGGATACGCTCTACATACAGCTACATTCACTTTAAATAGGGCTCCGTCTAAATCCGTTTAGACGACACCGTATGAATTATGGTTTGGGAAGAAACCTAAGCTGTCATTTCTAAAAGTTTGGGGATGCGATGCTTATGTCAAGAAACTTCAACCTGAAAAGCTCGAACCCAAGTCGGAAAAATGCGTCTTCATAGGATACCCTAAGGAAACCATCGGGTATACCTTCTACCTTAGATCCGAAAGCAAGATCTTTGTTGCGAAGAACAGATCCTTTCTGGAAAAAGAGTTTCTCTCGAAAGGAGTAAGTGGGAGGAAAGTAGAACTCGATGAAGTACTACCTCTTGATCCGAAAAGTAGTGCAGCTCAGGAAAATGTTCCTGTGGTGCCTACACCGACTGGAGAGGAAATTAATGATGATGATCAAGGTACTTCAGATCAAGTTGCTACTGAACTTCATAGGTCCAGAAGGACACGTTCCACGCCAGAGTGGTATGGCAACCCTGTCCTGGAAATCATGTTGTTAGACAACGGTGAACCTTCGAACTATGAAGAAGCTATGGCGGGCCTAGATTTCAACAAATGGCTTGAAGCCATGCAATCCGAGATAGAATCCATGTATGAAAACAAAGTGTGGACTTTGACAGACTTGCCCGATGATCGGCGAGCGATAGAAAACAAATGGATCTTTAAGAAGAAGACGGACGCGAATGGTAATGTTACCATCTATAAAGCTCGACTTGTCGCTAAGGGTTATCGGCAAATTCAAGGGGTTGACTACGATGAGACTTTCTCTCCCGTAGCAAAGCTGAAGTCCGTCCGAATCATGTTAGCAATTGCCGCATACTATGATTATGAGATACGGCAGATGGACGTCAAAATGGCATTCCTTAACGGCTATCTTAAGGAAGAACTGTATATGATGCAGCCGGAAGGTTTTGTTGATCCTAAGAATGCTAACAACGTGTGCAAGCTCCAGCCATCCATTTATGGGCTGGAGCAAGCATCTCGGAGTTGGAACATTCGCTTTGATGAGATGATCAAAGCGTTTGGGTTTATGCAGACTTATGGAGAAGCCTGCGTTTACAAGAAAGTGAGTGGGAGCTCTGTAGCATTTCTCATATTATATGTAGATGACATACTTTTGACGGGAAATGATATAGAACTTTTGGACATCATTAAGGCCTACTTGAATAAGTGTTTTTCAATGAAGGACCTTGGAGAAGCTGCTTACATATTAGGCATCAAGATCTATAGGGATAGATCGAGAGGCCTCATAGGTCTTTCACAAAGCACATACCTTGATAAGATATTGAAGAAGTTCAAAATGGATCAGTCCAAGAAAGAGTTCCTGCCTGTATTGCAAGGTGTGAGATTGAGCTCGGCTCAATGCCCGACCACGGCAAAAGATAAAGAAGAGATGAGTGTCATCCCCTATGCCTCAGCCATAGGATCTATTATGTATGCCATGCTGTGTACCAGACCTGATGTAAACCTTGCCGTAAGTTTGGTAGGAAGGTACCAAAGCAATCCCGGCAAGGAACACTGGACAACGGTCAAGAATATCCATAAGTACCTGAAAAGGACAAAGGACATGTTTGTCTTCTATGGAGGTGACGAAGAGCTCGTCATAAAGGGTTACGTCGACGCTAGCTTCGACACAGATCTAGATGACTCTAAGTCACAAACCGGATACGTGTATATGTTGAATCGTGGAGCAGTAAGATGGTGCAGTTGCAACAGAGCGTCGTGGAGGGATCTACATGTGAAGCGGAGTACATGGCAGCCTCGGAGGCAGCGCATGAAGCAATATGGATGAAGGAGTTCATCACTGACCTAGGAGTCATACCCAATGCGTCGGGGCCGATCACTCTCTTCTGTGACAACACTGGAGCTATTGCCCTTGCAAAGGAGCCCAGGTTTCACAAGAAGACCAGGCACATCAAGCGTCGTTTCAACTCCATCCGTGAAAATGTTCAAGATGGAGACATAGATATTTGTAAAGTACATACGGATCTGAATGTCGCAGATCTGTTGACTAAACCTCTTCCGCGAGCAAAACATGATCAACACCAGAACTCTATGGGTGTTCGATTCATCACAACGTAACTAGATTATTGACTCTAGTGCAAGTGGGAGACTGTTGGAAATATGCCCTAGAGGCAATAATAGAAGGATTATTATTATATTTCCTTGTTCATGATAATTGTCTTTTATTCATGCTATAATTGTATTATCCGGAAATCGTAATACACGTGTGAATACATATACCACAATATATGTCCCTAGTGAGCCTCTAGTTGACTAGCTCATTGATCAACAGATAGTCATGGTTTACTGACTATGGACATTGGATGTCATTGATAACGAGATCACATCATTAGGAGAATGATGTGATGGACAAGACCCTTTCCTAAGCATAGCACAAGATCGTGTAGTTCGTTTGCTAGAGCTTTTCCAATGTCAAGTATCTTTTCCTTAGACCATGAGATCGTGTAACTCCCGGACACCATAGGAGTGCTTTGGGTGTACCAAACATCACAACGTAACTAGGTGACTATAAAGGTATACTACGGTATCTTCGAAAGTGTCTGTTGGGTTGACACGGATCGAGACTGGGATTTGTCACTCCGTATGATGGAGAGGTATCTCTGGGCCCACTCGGTAATGCATCATCATAATGAGCTCAAAGTGACCAAGTGTCTGGTCACGAGATCATGCATTACGGTACGAGTAAAGTGACTTGCCGGTAACGAGATTGAACGAGGTATTGGGATACCGACGATCGAATCTCGGGCAAGTAACATACCGCTTGACAAAGGGAATTGCATACGGGGTTGCTTGAATCCTCGACATCGTGGTTCATCCGATGAGATCATCGAGGAGCATGTGGGAGCCAACATGGGTATCCAGATCCCACTGTTGGTTATTGACCGGAGAGCCGTCTCGGTCATGTCTACGTGTCTCCCGAACCCGTAGGGTCTACACACTTAAGGTTCGGTGACGCTAGGGTTGTAGAGATATTAGTATGCAGCAAACCGAAAGTTGTTCGGAGTCCCGGATGAGATCCCAGACATCACGAGGAGTTCCAAAATGGTCCATAGGTAAAGAATTATATATGGGAAGTCAAGTTTCGGCCATCGAGAAAGTTTTGGGGGTCACCGGCATTGTGCCGGGACCACCGGAAGGGTCCCGGGGGTCCACCGGTTGGGGCCACCCATCCAGGAGGGCCCCATGGGCTGAAGTGGGAGGGGAACCAGCCCCTGGTGGGCTGGTGCGCCCCCCCCTTGGGCCCCCCTGCGCCTAGGGTTGGGAACCCTAGGGGAGGGGGCGCCTCCACTTGCCTTGGGGGGCAAGGCACCCCCTTGGCCGCCCCCCCTTGGAGACTCAATCTCCTAGGGCCGGCGCCCCCCAAGGGTCCCTATATAAAGAGGGGGGAGGGAGGGCAGCTGCACCCTTGCACTTGGCGCCTCCCTTCCCCCTTGCCACACCTCTCCCTCCCGCAGACGCTTGGCGAAGCCCTGCCGGGATCCCTGCTGCATCCACCACCACGCCGTCGTGCTGCTGGATCTTCATCAACCTCTCCTTTCCCCTTGCTGGATCAAGAAGGAGGAGACGTCACGCTGACCGTACGTGTGTTGAACGCGGAGGTACCGTCCGTTCGGCGCTAGGATCTCTAGTGATTTGGATCACGACGAGTACGACTCCCTCAACCCCGTTCTCTTGAATGCTTCCGCTCGATCTACAAGGGTATGTAGATGCACTCCTCTCTCTTGTTGCTAGATGAACTCATAGATTGATCTTGGTGAAACCGTAGGAAATTTTTTGTTTTCTGCAACGTTCCCCAACACTTTAAGCAGTAGCCACTCAACACCGCCAGGATACACCGCGACTCGACACATTACCACCCAAGACCCACGTGATGAAATCACAAATGCGGTCAAGACCGAGCTTCGCCTCGGCGCCGAAGAATATTCGGCTACCTTATTCACTGAAGCAGTGAGTCACGGTTTTTTCAATCGAACTTAGATTCGACAGCCGAACTCCCGGGCACCAACAAAGGAGTCTGAACTACTTCATGATACCCCAACCTAACCATAGCTCATCCAGATCCTTCAGCGTAAGCCGGACGGATCACATCCACGGCTCAACCACTACTCACACACGCCTTTTAAGCATTATTCGCAGGTTCGCCCTCGCGCACAATTGGACCGGCGACTTGGAAGCAGCGCGGACGCACATAGGGGGGATCTCCACCCCACCTGAATACAATCCGGATATTCCTCCGGACTCACGCACAGCCAACTATCGCCCGACCCTAACAGGTTCTGCCGTCATGCCTCTCTTTTATAACATGCACCGTACTCATACGCATAGACGTGTTACTTAAATACATCATGTAGAGTCATTTGACGCTTATCTGCTATTTCTCAATGACATTTTGTCATAACGGCATCCGAACATCGAGTTATGCCTTTGAACGTGAGGGGCTTCCTTGCACCCGTACTACGATGACTAAAGTCCGAACACCTTCTCGGTCATTTGGCACCCCGAACTTATAGTATTATGCATCAGCTCCGAATCATGTCTTGGTTCATTGGTTGGGTTTGCTGAGCTCCCATGTTTTGGTACCTTACGTTCCGCAATATCGGCTAAGGTAGCGCTGGGAGAACTACTGCGATTGTGTCCCGGTTCTGTCGGACGAACACCTCAGTAGAGAAAGCCGAAAACCGACTGTCGTGATAAGACGAGAGCTGGTCAGCTGTTCGAGAGGTTGCCAAATCTTTATTGATTTATTCCGCATAAATGCCATGATAAAATGCAGCGTGCGAAGGATCGGTCCACAGATCAGGCGCTATTAGAGCCCCCGTGCGGTCTTCCGAACAGCAGGGGCTGCACCTCCCATACTCAAATTCCTATGGCTAAGTGAGAGCATAAAGCCCCATAGTCTGATTGCCTGGTTCGTTGTGCTGAACACCTCCTTCATGGACCCAAGAATGGGATAAAGAGTATCCAGGTTTATCCCAAACACCCTCGTAGTTCCTACGTGGGGGCAGAAGCCGACGACTAGCCAACTCTCAAGACTAACATATCACAACGGCCGCACAGGAATAGAATTTACACATAGCGGACACCTACATATAAGTGACTCTGTTTTGCCTTACAAAGGGTAGCACTTCTGCTTTCAGGGAAAAATAATGTCTTTTGTACATTCCTCGGCCACGAGGCGGGCGCCTTTCAGGACACCATCATAATATAGTTCGGCCTTGCGGTGCTCCTTCCCTTTTGGCGGACCCTCAGTCATCAGCTTCTCAGCATCAAGCCTCCCCCAGTGCACTTTCGCAGGGGCAAAGGCCATTCGTGCCCCTTCTATGCAAACTGACCGCTTGATGACGTCCAGCCGAGGGCAAGCCCTCACAATCCGCTTCACGAGCCCAAAGAAACTGCTCAGTATGGGCTCAGCGGGCCAGAGCGGATAACCAAATCCTTCATGGCTAGTTCCGCCGCCTGATGCAGTTCGATCAGCTGTTTGAGTTGGTCAACAAACGGCACTGGGTAATTCGGCGCCAAATACTGCGACCAGAAGAGCCTTTCCACAGTTTCCTTCTTCTCGGCTCGGAAGAATTGGGCAGCATCAGATATGCTGCGCGGTAAATCTGCAAATGCCCCTGAAAAATTAGGATTCACACTACAAAAAAAAGACACATCCGTGACATTTTGGGCTGAACGAAATTTTTTTCTGTCATACATATGACACTTCTATGACGATAATTGTGACAAAACCCGGTATCATCATAGATGTGGTGGGCTCCTAGTTCTATGACAAAAAATCATGACAGAAAATGGGCTTTTCGTCCTGGGCAGGCCGGAGACGCAGCTGCATGACATTCTTTGGGCCGTCCATGACGGAAAAAACCGTGGTAGAAGCGAGGGGGAGGAAAAATTCGGGGAGTTGCCGGTTACGGTGGGAGGTCGGGGGCCGAGCGATGCATGTTTCTCTCGTACACGTACGCGCGTGTGTGCGAGGCATTGGCTCTAACCGAACCCAAGCAAGGCGTTGGGCTCTAACTGAACCCGAGCGATTGCACTGCATGCTACGCGTTACTGAACCCGAGCGATCGATCGATGGCTGTTAACTGAACCCGATGGAGCGATTCCTTTGCTACTGCTGCTAACTGAAGCCGATCGATTGGATGAAC
>NC_041393.1:689121372-689157410 GCF_002162155.2 Triticum dicoccoides
CCCCGTTTCGACCGTAGGAGGTCCGTTTCGTCCGTTTTACGGTACGCCACACCCCTCCCGATCAACAGGACCCCCGTTTCGACCGTAGGAGGTCCGTTTCGTCCGTTTTGCGGTACCCCACACCCCTCCAAATCAACAGGACCCCCGTTTCGACCGTAGGAGGTCCGTTTCCTCCATTTTGCGGTACGCCACACACCGTCCGATCAACAGGACCCCATTCCGAACGTAGGAGGTCTGTTTCCTCCGTTGTGCGGTACGCTAGGCCTCATTTCCATCGTCTGTTCCGTCCAAGCCCTCCCGATGAACACGACCATGCATTCCGTTCCGACCCAGCCGGTTGGCTCCCCATGAACACGACGACGACGCTGTTTCTCCGTTCCGACCCAGCCATGTACGTATGCGCGAGTAGGCGTCCGAGACCCTGCCCGTATGTACGTACGTGACCATATTTTCTTTCTTGCACCCTCGCCGTTGTACATACGTGTACATGCTACATGCGCGCCTCTACTACGACACGTGCGCGCCTCTACATCCATCAGTATATATGTACATACACGTTCGCGACCATAATGACAACACTACGTACACTTCGACCAGGTGGGTCCCGACTGTCAGACACTTCCTTGCGTGCGAAGATGTAGCTGGTGGGTCACAACAGTGAGGGGGGCGAATGTTTTTTTGCCCGGACGCACTTCCTTGCGTGCGAAGATGTAGCTGGTGGGTCCCAACAGGGGGGCGAATCGTTTTTTTTTTGCCCAGACGCACTTCCTTGCGTGCGAAGGTGTAGCTGGTGGGTCCCAGCAGTCAGGGGGGAAACGTTTTTTTCATGAAATACGGTGGCCCGTCCAGTGGGTCCCCGCTATCAGGTGGAGGAATTTATTTTGCGCGTAATAAGGAGGCACTTCCTTGCCGCAGCCGTGGACCCAGCTGTCAGCCTCTCCACGTATAGTCCACGTCCGATGGAAGCCGTTCCTTGACCACGTTGACCACGCCGCGCCGAGAGCACCAGGGCGGTGGACGACGGCAAGGCCTAGGAAGGGGACGACGCGGAGCCGGGGGAGACGCAGCAGTGTATGCCCATGCGTAGAGGAGTACGAGGGTTCACTGGTTCACTGCAGTGTGAGGCTGCCGTCGCTGCAGAACAACAGGGGGTGTGGGTGAGTAGAGGGATGGCCTGGTCAGCGGTGAGGCCTCCGCCGCATCGTAGCCGGCCACGGGAGGCAGGAGCACGAGGCACGACTGGCGCTGGTTTGGGCGGCTGGAGCAAGAAGACCAGAGGTTGAAGAAGTACTACGGCTGTTGGATGGACATCGTACGGTCACTGGAGCTAGAATCGTGCATATTGACTAAGTTGACAAAGCCCTCCGTCCCCGTCAACTTAGTAGGCCCACAAGTCAGCCTGCCACTATACTGGGTCCCAGCTAACAGGGGGAGTATTCATTTTTTTGTGCGTAATAAGGAGGCACTTCCTTGCGTACGAAGATATAGCTGGTGGGTCCGAGCTGTCAGAGCCGGCCACGGGGAGGAGGGAGCAGGCAGTGCCGCCGGCGCTTGTTTGAGCGGCTAGAGCAGGAAGAGCAGAGATTGAAGAAGCACGACGGCCGTTGGATGGCCATCCAACAGTCACTGCTTGTACGTCCACCTTTTTTTAGGAAGGCCTCAAATCTGTGGAAAACAACATATAACCCATCTGCCATTATTTTTAATAATTTACAGCCCATTTGCTAATTCTTAAGGTTTTTTTGGAGCCCATATTCTTTTTGTTAGCACTACAGCCCATATTGTGGCCACGGTTAAAAACTTATACGAAATTTTGCATATTTCGGTGCGGTCCGAACTGTTTTTAATCCCAAAATTTTGACTCACATTCAAACTGATTTTAAAAATAAATGTATATCAATATAAAATCTAACAAATTCTACATGCATAAAAATTAATGTAATTTAAAATCTCGAAATGAAAAAAAGATATTTGAAACTAATTGCCGTTTTGATGTGTTTTAAAAATGTACAACCCATTTCTCATTACTGATGGGCCATTTTCTCGGCCAGCCGAATGAAAGCTCTCCTCGTCTTGAAAGATTTGTAGCCCAACAGGCCTGACAAAGCGACTTAATTGGCAAATCACAAAAAAACTGGGCTGTGGCCGTGGACCCAGCTGTCAGCTTCTCCACGTACAATACTCTTCCGATGGAATGTCGTTGACCACATTGACCACGTCGTGCCGAGAGCAGCAAGGCGGTGGACGACGGCGAGGTCTAGGAAGGGGACGACGCGGAGCCAGGGAAGACGCGATAGTGGATGCCCACGCGGAGAGGAGTACGAGGGTTCACTGGTTCGGATGCGGTGTGAGGCTGCCATCGCCGCAGGGCCTGGCTAGCGGTGGGAGTAGTAGGGGGTGATGAGACCTCAACGGCAGCACAGCCGGCCACTGGAGGCAGGAGCAGGCGGTCTCCCCGGTGCTGGTTTGGGCGGCTGGTGCAAGAAGAGCAGCGATTGAAGAAGCAGCATGACCGTTCGGTTCAAATCCAATAGTTACTGCCGCTAGAATCGTTTGTTGACTACGTTGACAAGCCCTGCGTACGCGTCAACGTAGTAGGCCCACAGGTCAGCCTCCCAACCGGTGCACCCCAGATGTCAGTGGGAGGAATCATTTTTTTTCGCGTAATAAGGAGGCAGTTGATTGCATGCGGCCATGCCAACGGAGGGAGTAGTGTGGGTCGGGGAAGCCCGCGGCATCACAACGGGGCACAAGAGGAGGGAGCAGGCAGTCCCGCTAGCGCTAGTTTAGGCGACTGGAGCAGGAAGATCAGAGATTGAAGAAGCACGGCGGCTAGAATCGTGTGTTCACTGACAAAGCCTTGCGTAAACAAGTCAGCCGCTCGTTGTCCATTTTTAGAATTGCCCGCCATTTTCTGGTCAGTACCAGGGTCAAAAAATTAACTAAATATGTGGGAAATTTTTGCTGGGGAACAAAATATTCTTAATCCAAAAATAAATAGCCATACTAAAACAAATTTAAAAATAAATTAGTACTATGTCATGTTAAATCCAATGAAATACGTATAAGATATCAGTGAAGAACAAAATTCAAAAAAAAAACTAATATCCCATTTGCTATAATTTTTTTGGAATTTTCAACCCCTTTTGATAACAGACATTGACCATATTCTTTGGCCAGGACGGAATGCATCCCTCCTCGTCTTGAAAGATTTGCAGCCCAGTAATTCGGAGAAAACAAATAGGCCTAGCTTGGGTATTCTTCAAAAAGAAATACTGGGCTACCTATTTTCCCAAAGAACTGGTGCATGAGCATTTAGCTTTATTTATTTATTTACTTATTTATGTTTAGGGGACCATGAGCATGTACCTGGGCCGGATTCATGTGAGAGCCTCCCTTCCAGTTAATTATGGGCTTCTCTATTGTGCCTTCATCAGTGGGTTGCATGTTATCAACAAGTGGAAACTGTGTTCCATACGAAAAACAGTATGAGCTACGTACGGTACGGGTCACTAAAGGATCGAACCGTGTAACGACTTCCAAAACATTGTGTTTGTCGTTATAACAACACATTTATTCAACCAACAGACGAAATATACTACTGATTGTACATTGAAAATAGCAGCAGCAACAACCAGGGCTGGGGGTGCAACAGAAGCAGTAAGCAGGCCAGAAGAGTGAAGACGCAGCTCTCTCTTCCAAACCAAACATCACCCATCATTACAAAAGGGCTACCAAAAAAGAACAAGTGTATGCATCAAACTAAATAAAGATCCTACTACATCAAGTGTACGCATCTAACCAACTGGCTCAGTTAGACGTTACTATTTATTAAGCTATGGAGATTGGCTGACGGCTTGAACCAGATGGGTGCCTGACGGGGGAAACTCCAGCCAGCAGGTCAAAGTCTAATATTTGCGACCCTTTCTCCTACTTTGGGCTGCAGAGCGTGGCGGCACATATTAGGGTATGGTGCATGCAGAGACGCATGGTACGTTGTGTACACACAGTTTTGCCTGATGAACGAAACCGTGCTGCCATCATGATCCTTGCCGTCGGTTATCTCCTGGTTAATCGGATAATTCAGTCCGACAAACAGAGAGCGTGTACCAAGGCTACTTACCAGCCTCCAGTCAAAAATTCCTGAAGGCCCAGAGAAGCTGGGATCCTGCTCAAAGACCTTGCAGTGACTGTGATTGTATTCTGTGAAACAACACGTCCGGTACGTGCGAATGATCATCAATCTTTTGCCATCGTCTGATCTAGCCAGGAACCACCTGCAACTACCATGCCGCTTTTCTTTGAAATGTTCTGGGATTAGGAAGGGTAGGGACACCCGGCGGCCTACAACATCATATCAAGTTGGAGTCAAATAAAAAAGTCCTCTTGATTTAGTCAATCTTAAGAACAGCATGTTATGAGCATGAATATTTTTTAGTAAATGTTGACAGTAATATAAGCAAGCCATCATGATATCATAGGAAAGTAACATACTGCTGTAACAGCCGTTTGTAGCGATGACTGGAGTAGGCCAGCAATACGTCCAGCCATAGAAGGATTCGACAGCGTAAATGAAGCCCTTGTGTTCAATGGCATCAGAGAACCATGGAGGATGTATGATCTTGCGATGGACGTGCAGATTTATCCACTTACCGCAGTGACCTGTCAGATAGGCGAGACCGCGGTTGAAGAACGCAATTGCGTGAAATCTTTATAATTCGCAGATCTTGTGGGCACTTGGCAGATTACAACCTTGAGCAAATCAAACTTGGTATCATGTTGGCTACTGTAAAATTCTGAGTATTCTGGGCCGCGGTGCCAAAGCAGTGGAGTGTTAATCAAAGAAAGGGGGATCAATCGTCGGGTGTAGACCTCCACGAGCATCCAGCTTCCGCGACCGTCGACGAGCACCATCCAAGACGTGTTCATGCCGACCCAGTACATACCGTTAATGTAGCTGAGGCTGATGGGGATTGGATCGCAGTGAAGGGGGTTGATGCTCGCCACCCTACGATCGTTATGCTGCGTGACACGTCGTTTCTGAAGATCAGGCGGCATCAGCAGGCAAGGAGCTAGCTTAAAAAGATCCGGCCTGAGGGCTTTGAGTAAACGGTACAGCCCCGACGAGCACGCGGCGAGGGGCATGGTACTGAGATTATCCACACGCGAAACAATGAGCTTTATTACCTCTGTGGGGAGCGAATTTCAGCCACCCTTTCGGCGGACGCTGCTCGGTTCTGCCATTGTTAGTGCTTGGGTTTCGGATGAGGGGGGGGGGAAGGCGCCTTAGCGGGGATGGAAGCTTGGACGAGATTATGTGCGGACAAAGATGGAGAAGCGAATATGTGCTGCGGAAAGTGGACAAGTGATGATGACTACAACACGCCGCTTGACTTACGAGACACATACCAGCTGCGTAGGGTCATATGATGCTAGACAACTTGCTTGAGTGATCATAGTACTGGTACTCCCTATAGTACCTACTACAGTACTATGCCCTAGCTTGCTAGAGTAGAGTAGTAGAGTAGGACTCTGCTCTACTACTAGCACCGGAGGAGTAGTATATTCTAATCTAAAATAGTTACAAACTTCAATGCCCGATCATGGAACGACTACGAACCGTGCTCAAAGACCGTGTCTACGTGGTGTTTGGAATTATATGCAAAAAAAAATAGCAAGATGCCCGTGCATTGCACGGCACACCATCATCACCAACTCGGTTTTTTCTCTACTCCTACTCCTATAAAAGACTCAGTTGGTGATGATGGAGGCCAGGAGGCGTGTTTAGCCGGTCGTGCAGCGGACGGCACAACACTATTCAATTTGTTATAAAAAAAGTAGTAGAGATAGAGACATAGGGAGGAGCACGAGGTAAGGCCTTATCTGTAAATGTGAAGAGAGGTGCGGGTATCTTTTGTAAAATTATCATAGTTGGCTTTCTATCCGTCAGATATAGATCGGACGGTCTATATTACAAGATGGCAGGCATACCATCATCACCAACTCGGTTTTCTATAGGAGTAGATATATATAGATATAGATAGATAGATACTAGGGAGTACTAGTAAGGACACCATCTACTGCTTCGTGTGCTACTCCTGTGCTACATTCGGCGGCCGCAACGTCCCCTAGCTCCCTCCTGCGCTCCATTCGGCGGGCGCTGTTGAAATCTGGGGAGCGCACTCTCGCGACTGCTGGCAGCCACGACTTCACCGACGACGACTTCTTCCCTGACCTCGGCAACCTCTTCCTCAACGACATGGGCGGCAACCTCAACACCAACGGTGCTGCTCCCATTGCACCATATGTGTTTCTGTCCTTCCTGTTCGAAATTGTGGTAGAATTCATGTTTCTACTCTGTATCCTACTACTATGCTAGTCCACATGATTAATTTCATCTCTGTTATAGCCGTCATGATTTATTTTGTGCTTATTCGGATTAAATCTCGTAGTAACGTGCTCATATATTCAACTGGCGCAACGTCCCCTACAGCCACTCCCGTTTCATGGACGGCATGGTCGATGCCTCCAAGGAGCCCTTCGTCCACTGCTATGAGTGCCCGATGCCGTTTTGTGGCTCGCCGGCGGACATGGTGCATCACCTCACGGATGCATGCAGTGGTCACTACTGGCCCTTGGCGGAGAACATCAAGTACGACACATGCTACCGGTTCACCATGCCGGAGTCGCTGGAGGATCACCGCCGCCTGCTAGTCTCGAAGGAGGACGGCAACGTCTTCCTCTTGATCATGGGCACCAGCGAGGCCCGCGCAGGCCGCCGCCCCGTCTCTGTAATGTGCGCCAGGGGGGTCGCCGCTGACGCTTACATTGACACGAGGCAGATGTACGGGTGCATGGCCAATGTTACTACCCCTCCAGGTCGCGTGGGCGGCGACACCGGCCTCATGGGACAGACTTGGACTCTGGGGAGCTGGGACTATCCCGCCAATGTGGACTTGGAAAACTCATGGCATCCGTTCCATCCTTTACCCGCCGACTCGGTGCACGGGGACTCCAAGGAGATTCACCTGGACATACGCATTATCAAGTGCACTTAGAAAACATGTAGTGTGTGTGTGGGCGCTTATGGCCCGTATCTTTGCCGCTTTTGATTCTGTAAGCTTATCGTTAAACTTGAGTGGCTTTCGCCGCAGTCCTTCCTTTGAACTTCTCCTCTTAGTGAGCTGATGTAAGACACTTTGTGTTTCATATCACAAAATGGAACCGGGGAGGAGCGGGCCTCCCTGTTCTTCTAAAAAAATATGCGTTATCAAGTTAAATGTTGATCATTAGTCTTTGCTCAATGTAATCCGCTGTCTAAGCATGTGGAGACTTCCATGCATGATCTTGCTCTATTGGAGTATCGCGCATGAATAAAAGTGTATCCGTTTATGGTTTAGTCTAGAATCTTCCATGTATGAATTTTTACTACAGTACTGGTGAAAGACTTACGATGAACCATTTCTTACATCTCCTCTGCCCCCTTGCAAGTCATCCTGATTTAATCCATCTGTCTAGGTGTATAAGGGCATGGTTAATATTACTTAATAGTATAGCCAACTGTTGACTATAAGAAAGTGTCATGTCATATGTAGCCAACATGTATAACAATCGATACTCAAAAACTAATTCTTAAAGATCATTTCTTGCAAAGCACAATAAGTGTTATTTCTTCACAAGTTTTGGATGCAGGTTGAACAGTTGAATGCTTTTGTTTGCAAAAGATACCTTTTTATCTATCTCACCCGGATGTTTGTGAGCT
The DNA here is from genome assembly GCF_002162155.2 of Triticum dicoccoides. NCBI lineage: Eukaryota > Viridiplantae > Streptophyta > Magnoliopsida > Poales > Poaceae > Triticum > Triticum dicoccoides. Next base: position 689,129,135 of record NC_041393.1, read on the forward strand.
CTAGAGATGAGATAATATCCGAAGAAACCTATCGATACCCGTTATACATGAGATGACCGCCACATCCTTTGTCAAATTAAACAACTCCCTGATCAATGCATTTCACTCTTCGGTGCAACGCACGGGCACCTTACTACTATAGATTAGTACGACCAAAAATTGAACTAACATTATATATAGTACAATAAATACTGATGCATGTCACCTAAAATTATATCATTCAAAACTATGTTCAAATACGAATCCAACGATATAGTTTTTGTTGACAGGCACTAACATTTTGTCAGTTAAATCTTCAGTCAAATTCAATGGGGGACTAATAAACCACGACCGATATAGTACAAGTGTAGAGGGCGGCGCTGCACGGGAATCTCACCTCTCACCCTGCTCGTGGCGCGGCAGTAAAGCCATCATATCACAAAACCCAACCACTCCCAGTAATAAATGGCCTGGTAAAATAAACGGACAAGCAACCATCACATCCCTCCGTCTTTTTTGCATTTCATCTCTCTGCATTTACTTTCTCTGGTTCATCTCCCACATCCCTCCGATTCATATTCATACACGGTGGGCGCCAAAGACAAACTCTCATCGGCAATTATTCAGTGTATGCGAGATTACCGTCCTATCCCCAAACGACTAATGTTGCTGTGATGTAGTAGAAATTTGAAACGGGGGCTATGTTTGTAAATTTCCTCGCATTTGAGACAAGCGCGCCCTGAATACATGGTTCCCCCCTTCCTCTCTACCTCCCTTTTCCCCATTCGTACTCCGTGGGCGCCAAAACACCCTCTTCACCCCACCCTCCTCCGTCCGCCGCTGTCCGCCACCCCATCCACCGCCGTCCTCCTCCACCATGTCGGAGCTGATACCCCGCCGCCGCCGTCCATTACAAGAGACCGACCTCTCTCATCCACGCCTTCGGACCGGGATCCTTGTATCCCGTCCTCTCGCTTCATCCCCGCCGTCGTCCACCTTGCCGGCGCCGCTCCTACGACCGTCTTGTCCACCGCTCTCCGCCGCCACCGTTTGCCCTCCTAGATCTGCTTCCACGCCGCCGACAGCCATCGCTACCGCAGCACCATCAAATTATCAGCAGATGCGTACACGGCGCTGCACCAGAGGCGGTACTCTTTCATATCTACTCAACTTATTTATCGCAACAAGAAAATAGATCGCCACTGCTTTACTCTGATTTCTTGTCTTGGTTGCAAAGTTGCCTTTATCCGGTTTGCACCTTCAGATCCGCCATGGCACACTCAACACTATACTCCCAATGCTTATGGTTTTCCCCTTTTATAGTCGACACTAGTTAAATCACAGTAGACTAAATTTCAAAATTGGGTCAGTCAATTTTTCAGAGCTCGCCGGAGTTCGCCGGTGCGATCCAAGTGGCTCGGGTGGTTGTGGGGCCTCACCGAACAAAGAAAACTCGACGCGGGTGGGGGGTGGGGGTGGCGGAGGAACACAGGCGGTGGGGGCCGGTGGTCCGACCGGCGGCCCGTGCCGTGTTCTGTATGGGAAGAATCAGAGACGAGGAAGAAGAAGGGTTAGGAGACGTAGGATCTTCATCCAACCGCCTGAAATGGTCGAGAGACAGCTGGGAGTTGCATTCTTAATGCTCTCTGGTTCATCATGTATGGGCACTGCGCAACCAACATTTTATTATCCAAAATCTGCTTGCTCTTCTTTACCATGTTCGATAGTGCTGGCCTGTACGTGATCGATAGGCTTTCAATTACTAGCGGCAATACAACACCATATTTTCAAGCCAGTTCCACTTTCCCGATTTATATATCGTGGTTATGGTGTACCCCTATTATGTACACTATGATCTGCCTAGTTGCTGTGTGCTCTTGTTATCATGGTTTGGCAATAAACTCTCTATACAGTACATTATGAACCTATCATCTGCCAGCTATCCTTACTTCTGGAGCCTATTTTTTTGTGTACTTGTGCCAGATTATATAAATGCACGCACGATATTACAGCACACATGAGGTCTCTCATCAGAATCCAGTGATAGCACATAAGTGTTTACAGGGGCGCCCCTATATTAGAATATCATCTGCATTACAAAGATAATCTCACAACTATTTCTGTTTTCATGGTTCTCGGATATTATACGCAATTACAGTGAATATCAAAATCCGCGCATCAGAAGAATATTGTGGAACACTGCAATGACTTACAAAATTGGCACCAAGGCATTGAGTGCCATTCTGGAAGCAATGAAACTCGTACGCTCCCCACCTGTTGATTCTTGTTCAGAATATCATCCTAATGACTATTCTAACCTCAAGGAGTCAAAGGCAGATGGCCTGTCCTGTTCACCCATCAAGGTGCCTGTTCTAACTTGGCAAGGTTTTATTGATTGCGCGTATCTTGCATATGTTGTCTTGCATTTCTTATACTTTGTTGCACCACCATCTGCTTAGTTTACTCATCATATAACTCAAGATGCCATGCCCATCCATTATCAATACATATTCCATCTGTCGTCATACCATGTTTTTCCACTCAAATGCTGTTCTTGTGCATGAGACATCAAAAAGGAAGAGGGCGATTGCCGAACCTGAAGGAGCACCAGCAAAATCATTGAAAAACGTGGTGGTGCCGGAGAAATCAGACAGGGCCCCACTTATATTGGCTGTACAACCAATGACACAAAACATAGGACTGACTCCAGCAGACTGTACCCATACTTCACTGGCCACACCACTTGCCCCACTACACAGGACCTGCACTACAGCAAAAGGTATACCAATTTCATTTGCCATAGCACCAGCCGTACCACAGAAAAATCCCACTCCAGCAAAAAGTACAGCAAGTCCACTGGCCGAAGACCTATCCCAACTGCAGAGACGGTCAATTCCTGCAGATTGGAACCCCATTCCATTTATTCCCAGTTTAAAATACAATGCTTTCAATGTTGTTAGGGACTACGTGCATATATTTATTGGAAATATGCCCTAGAGGCAATAATAAAAGGATTATTATTATATTTCCTTGTTCATGATAATTGTCTTTTATTCATGCTATAATTGCATTATCCGGAAATCGTAATACACTTGTGAATACATAGACCACAATATGTCCCTAGTAAGCCTCTAGTTGACTAGCTCGTTGATCAACAGATAGTCATGGTTTCCTGACTATGGACATTAGATGTCATTGATAACGGGATCACATCATTAGGAGAATGATGTGATGGACAAGACCCAATCCTAAGCATAGCACAAGATCATGTAGTTCGTTTTGCTAGAGCTTTTCCAATGTCAAGTATCTTTTCCTTAGACCATGAGATCGTGTAACTCCCAGATACCATAGGAGTGCTTTAGGTGTACCAAACGTCACAACGTAACTGGGTGACTATAAAGGTGCACTACAGGTATCTCCGAAAGTGTTTGTTGGGTTGACACGGATCGAGACTGGGATTTGTCACTACGTATGACGGAGAGGTATCTCTGGGCCCACTCGGTAATGCATCATCATAATGAGCTCAAAGTGACCAAGTGTCTGGTCACGGGATCATGCATTACGGAACGAGTAAAGTGACTTGCCGGTAACGAGATTGAACAAGGTATTGGGATACCGACGATCGAATCTCAGGCAAGTAACATACCGATTGACAAAGGGAATTGTAAACGGGGTTGCTTAAATCCTCGACATCGTGGTTCATCCGATGAGATCATCGAGGAGTATGTGGGAGCCAACATGGGTATCCAGATCCCGCTGTTGGTTATTGACCAGAGAGCCGTCTTGGTCATGTCTACATGTCTCCCGAACCCGTAGGGTCTACACACTTAAGGTTCGGTGACGCTAGGGTTGTATGAATATGAGTATGCAGCAAATCGAAAGTTGTTTGGAGTCCCAGATGAGATCCCGGATGTCAAGAGGAGTTCCGGAATAGTCCGGAGGTAAAGAATTATATATTGGAAGTGCAGTTTCAGCCATCGGGATAGTTTCGGGGGTCACCGGTATTGTACCGGGACCACAGGAAGGGTCCCGGGGGTCCACCGGGTGGGGCCACCTATCCCAGAGGGCCCCGTGGGCTGAAATGGGGAGGGGACCAGCCCCTGGTGGGCTGGTGCGCCCCCCCTTGGGCCCCCCCTGCGCCTAGGGTTGGAAACCCTAGGGTGGGGGGCGCCTCCACTTGCCTTGGGGGGCACTCCACCCTCCTGGCTGCCGCCCCCCTTGGGAGATCCCATCTCCAGGGCCGGCGCCCCCCCCAGGGGGCCTATATAAAGGGGGGAGGGAGGGCAGCCGCACCCTGAAGTCTTGGCGCCTCCCTCTCCCCTGCTACACCTCTCCCTCTCGCAGAAGCTCGGTGAAGCTCTGCCGGAACCCTGCTGCATCCACCACCATGCCGTCGTGCTGCTGGATCTTCATCAACCTCTCCTTCCCCCTTGCTGGATCAAGAACGAGGAGACGTCATCCGCTCCGTACGTGTGTTGAACGCGGAGGTGATGTCCGTTCGGCACTTGGTCATCGGTGATTTGGATCACGACGAGTACGACTCCCTCAACACCGTTCTCTTGAATGCTTCTGCTCGCGATCTACAAAGGTATGTAGATGCACTACTATCACTCGTTGCTAGATGAACTCATAGATGGATCTTGGTGAAACCGTAGGAAATTTTTTATTTTCTACAATGTTCCCCAACAGTGGCATCATGAGCTAGGTCTATGCGTAGTTCTCTATTGCACGAGTCGAACACAATTTGTTGTGGGCGTAGATGTTGTCAACTTTCTTGCCGCTACTAGGCTTATTTTGCTTCAGCGGTATTGTGCGATGAAGCAGCCTGGACCGACCTTACACGTACGCTTACGTGAGACAGCTTCCACCGACTGACATGCACTAGTTGCATAAGGTGGCTAGCGGGTGTCTGTCTCTCCCACTTTAGTTGGAGCGGATTCGATGAAAAGGGTCCTTATGAAGGGTAAATAGAAGTTGACAAATCACGTTGTGGTTATTCGTAGGTAAGAAAACGTTCTTGCTAGAACCCTATTGCAGCCACGTAAAAGATGCAACAACAATTAGAGGACGTCTAACTTGTTTTTGCAGCAATTGCCTTGTGATGTGATACTGCCAAAAGTTGTGATGAATGATGAATGATATATTGTGATGTATGAGATCATGTTCTTGTAATAGGAATCACGACTTGCATGTCGATGAGTATGACAACCGGCAGGAGCCATAGGAGTTGTCTTAATTATTGTATGACATGCGTGTCAATGATTTAATGCCATGTAATTACTTTACTTTATTGCTAAATCGTTAGCCATAGTAGTAGAAGTAATAGTTGGCGAGCAACTTCATGGAGACACGATGATGGAGATCACGGTGTCATGCCGGTGACGAAGATGATCATGGAGCCCCGAGATGGAGATCAAAGGAGCTATATGATATTGGCCATATCATGTCACTACTATATAATTGCATGTGATGTTTATTATGTTTATGCATCTTGTTTACTTAGAACGACGGTAGTAAATAAGATGATCCCTTATAATAATTTCAAGAAAGTGTTCTCCCCTAACTGTGCGCCGTTGCTAAAGTTTGTCGTTTCGAAGCACCACGTGATGATCGGGTGTGATAGATTCTTACGTTCACATACAACGGGTGTAAGACAGTTTTACACATGCAAAAACACTTAGGGTTAACTTGACGAGCCTAGCATGTACAGACATGGCCTCGGAACACAGAGACCGAAAGGTCGAACATGAGTCGTATGGAAGATACGATCAACATGGAGATGTTCACCGATGATGACTAGTCCGTCTCACGTGATGATCGGACACGGCCTAGTCGACTCGGATCATGTAACACTTAGATGACTAGAGGGATGTCTAATCTGAGTAGGAGTTCATTAAATAATTTGATTAGATGAACTTAATTATCATGAACTTAGTCTAAAATCTTTGCAAAATATGTCTTGTAGATCAAATGGCCAACGCTCATGTCAACAAGAACTTCAACGCGTTCCTAGAGAAAACCAATCTGAAAGATGATGGCAGCAACTATACGGAATGGGTCCGGAACCTGAGGATCATCGTCATAGCTGCCAAGAAAGCATATGTCCTAGAAGGACCGCTAGGTGAAGCACCCATCCTAGAGAACCAAGACGTTATGAACGCTTGGCAGTCATGTGCTGATGATTACTCCCTCGTTCAGTGCAGCATGCTTTACAGCTTAGAACCGGGGCTCCAAAAGTGTTTTGAGTGACACGGAGCATATGAGATGTTCGAGGAGCTGAAAATGGTTTTCCAAGCTCATGCCCGGGTCGACAGATATGAAGTCTCCGACAAGTTCTATAGTTGTAAGATGCAGGAAAATAGTTCTGTCAGTGAGCACATACTCAAAATGTCTGGGTTGCACAACCGCCTGTCCCAGCTGGACATTAACCTCCCGGACGAGGCGGTCATTGACAGAATCCTTCAGTCGCTCCCACCGAGCTATAAGAGCTTTGTGATGAACTACAATATGCAGGGGATGGTGAAAACTATTCCTTAAGTATTTTCAATGCTGAAGTCAGCAGAGGTAGAAATCAAGAAAGAACATCAAGTGTTGATGGTCAGTAAAACCACCAAGTTCAAGAAGGGCAAGGGGAAGAAGAACTTCAAGAAGGACGACAAAGATGTTGCCGCGCCTGGTAAGCCAGTTGCCGGGAAGAAGTCAAGGAATGGACCCAAGCCTGAGACTGAGTGCTTTTATTGCAAAAGGAAGGGTCACTGGAAGCGGAACTGCCCCAAATACTTAGCAGACAAGAAGGCCGGCAACCATAAAGGTATATGTGATATACATGTAATTGATGTGTACCTTACTAGTACTCGTAGTAACTCCTGGGTATTTGATACCGGTGCCGTTGCTCATATTTGTAACTCACAGCAGGAGCTGCGGAATAAGTGGAGACTGGCGAAGGACGAGGTGACTATGCGCGTCGGGAATGGTTCCAAGGTCGATGTGATCGCCGTCGGCACGCTACCTCTACATTTACCTACGGGATTAGTTTTAAACCTCAATAATTGTTATTTAGTGCCAAGTTTGAGCATGAACATTGTATCTGGATCTCGTTTAATGCAAGATGGCTACTCATTTAAATCCGAGAATAATGGTTGTTCTATTTATATGAGAGATATGTTTTATGGTCATGCCCCGATGGTCAATGGTTTATTCTTAATGAATCTCGAACGTAATGTTACACATATTCATAGTGTGAATACCAAAAGATGTAAAGTTGATAACGATAGTCCCACGTACTTGTGGCACTGCCGCCTTGGTCACATTGGTGTCAAGCGCATGAAGAAGCTCCATGCTGATGGACTATTAGAGTCTCTCGATTATGAATCATTTGACACATGCAAACCATGCCTCATGGGCAAAATGACTAAGACTCCGTTCTCCGGAACAATGGAGCGAGCAACCAACTTATTGGAAATCATACATACCAATGTGTGCGGTCCAATGAGCGTTGAGGCTCGCGGAGGATATCATTATGTTCTCACTCTCACTGATGACTTGAGTAGATGTGGGTATGTCTACTTGATGAAACACAAGTCTGAGACCTTTGAAAAGTTCAAGGAATTTCAGAATGAGGTAGAGAATCAACGTGACCGAAAGATAAAATTCTTACGATCAGATTGTGGAGGAGAATATTTAAGTCACGAATTTGGTACGCACTTAAGAAAATGTGGAATTGTTTCAGAACTCACGCCACCTGGAACACCTCAGCGTAACGGTGTGTCCGAACGTCGTAATTGCACTCTATTGGATATGGTGCGATCTATGATGTCACTTACCGATTTACCGCTATCATTTTGGGGATACGCTCTAGAGACAGCTAAATTCACTTTAAATAGGGCTCCGTCTAAATCCGTTGATACGACACCGTATGAACTATGGTTTGGGAAGAAACCTAAGCTGTCGTTTCTAAAAGTTTGGGGATGCGATGCTTATGTCAAGAAACTTCAACCTGAAAAGCTCGAACCCAAGTCGGAAAAATGCGTCTTCATAGGATACCCTAAGGAAACCATTGGGTATACCTTCTACTTAAGATCCGAGGGCAAGATCTTTGTTGCCAAGAACGGATCCTTTATGGAAAAAGGGTTTCTCTCGAAAGAAATAAGTGGGAGGAAAGTAGAACTCGATGAAGTACTACCTCTTGAACCGGAAAGTAGTGCAGCTCAGGAAAAGGTTCATGTGGTGCCTACACCGACTGGAGAGGAAATTAATGATGATGATCAAGGTACTTCGGATCAAGTTGCTACTGAACTTCGTAGGTCCACAAGGACACGTTCCACACCAGAGTGGTATGGCAACCCTGTCCTGGAAATAATGTTGTTAGACAACGGTGAACCTTCGAACTATGAAGAAGCGATGGCGGGCCCAGATTCCAACAAATGGCTTGAAGCCATGCAATCCGAGATAGAATCCATGTATGAAAACAAAGTATGGACTTTGACAGACTTGCCCGATGATCGGCGAGCGATAGAAAACAAATGGATCTTTAAGAAGAAGACGGACGCGGATGGTAATGTTACCATCTATAAAGCTCGACTTGTCGCTAAGGGTTATCGGCAAGTTCAAGGGGTTGACTACGATGAGACTTTCTCTCCCGCAGCGAAGCTAAAGTCCGTCCGAATCATGTTAGCAATTGCCGCATACTATGATTATGAGATATGGCAGATGGACGTCAAAACGACATTCCTTAACGGCTATCTTAAGGAAGAACTGTATATGATGCAGCCAGAGGGTTTTGTCGATCCTAAGAATGCTAACAAAGTATGCAAGCTCCAGCAATCCATTTATGGGCTGGTGCAAGCATCTCGGAGTTGGAACATTCGCTTTGATGAGATGATCAAAGCATTTGGGTTTATGCACACTTATGGAGAAGCCTGCGTTTACAAGAAAGTGAGTGGGAGCTCTGTAGCATTTCTCATATTATATGTAGATGACATACTTTTGATGGAAAATGGTATAGAACTTTTGGACAACATTAAGGCCTACTTGAATAAGTGTTTTTCAATGAAGGACCTTGGAGAAGCTGCTTACATATTAGGCATCAAGATCTATAGGGATAGATCGAGAGGCCTCATAGGTCTTTCACAAAGCACATACCTTGATAAGATATTGAAGAAGTTCAAAATGGACCAGTCCAAGAAAGAGTTCCTGGCTGTATTGCAAGGTGTGAGATTGAGCTCGGCTCAATGCCCGACCACGGCAAAAGATAAATAAGAGATGAGTGTCATCCCCTATGCCTCAGCCATAGGATCTATTATGTATGCCATGCTGTGTACCAGACCTGATGTAAACCTTGCCGTAAGTTTGGTAGGAAGGTACCAAAGCAATCCCGGCAAGGAACACTGGACAACGGTCAAGAATATCCATAAGTACCTGAAAAGGACAAAGGACATGTTTGTCTTCTATGGAGGTGACGAAGAGCTCGTCATAAAGGGTTACGTCGACGCTAGCTTCGACACAGATCTAGATGACTCTAAGTCACAAACCGGATACGTGTATATGTTGAATCGTGGAGCAGTAAGCTGGTGCAGTTGCAAGCAGAGCGTCGTGGCGGGATCTACATGTGAAGCGGAGTACATGGCAGCCTCGGAGGCAGCACATGAAGCAATATGGATGAAGGAGTTCATCACCGACCTAGGAGTCATACCCAATGCGTCGGGGCCAATCACTCTCTTCTGTGACAACACTGGAGCTATTGCCCTTTCCAAGGAGCCCAGGTTTCACAAGAAGACCAGGCACATCAAGCATCGTTTCAACTCCATCCGTGAAAATGTTCAAGATGGAGACATAGATATTTGTAAAGTACGTACGGATCTGAATGTCGCAGATCCATTGACTAAACCTCCTCCGCGAGCAAAACATGATCAACACCAGAACTCTATGGGTGTTCTATTCATCACAACGTAACTAGATTATTGACTCTAGTGCAAGTGGGAGACTGTTGGAAATATGCCCTAGAGGCAATAATAAAAGGATTATTATTATATTTCCTTGTTCATGATAATTGTCTTTTATTCATGCTATAATTGTATTATCCGGAAAATCGTAATACATGTGTGAATACATAGACCACAATATGTCCCTAGTAAGCCTCTAGTTGACTAGTTCGTTGATCAACAGATAGTCATGGTTTCCTGACTATGGACATTAGATGTCATTGATAACGGGATCACATCATTAGGAGAATGATGTGATGGACAAGACCCAATCCTAAGCATAGCACAAGATCCTGTAGTTCGTTTTGCTAGAGCTTTTGCAATGTCAAGTATCTTTTCCTTAGACCATGAGATCGTGTAACTCCCGGATACCGTAGGAGTGCTTTGGGTGTACCAAACGTCACAACGTAACTGGGTGACTATAAAGGTGCACTACAGGTATCTCCGAAAGTGTCTGTTGGGTTGACACGAATCGAGACTGGGATTTGTCACTCCGTATGACGGAGAGGTATCTCTGGGCCTACTCGGTAATGCATCATCATAATGAGCTCAAAGTGACCAAGTGTATGGTCACGGGATCATGCATTACGGAACGAGTAAAGTGACTTGCCGGTAACGAGATTGAACAAGGTATTGGGATACCCATGATCGAATCTCGGGCAAGTAACGTACCGATTGACAAAGGGAATTGTATACGGGGTTGATTAAATCCTCGACATCATGGTTCATCCGATGAGATCATCGAGGAGTATGTGGGAGCCAACATGGGTATCCAGATCCCGCTGTTGGTTATTGACCGGACAGCCGTCTCGGCCATGTCTACATGTCTCCCGAACCCATAGGGTCTACACACTTAAGGTTCCGTGATGCTAGGGTTGTATGAATATGAGTATGCAGCAAACTGAAAGTTGTTCGGAGTCCTGGATGAGATCCCGGACGTCACGAGGAGTTCCGGAATAGTCTGGAGGTAAATAATTATATATAGGAAGTGCAGTTTCGGCCATCGGGAGAGTTTCGGGGGTCACGATATTGTACCGGGACCACCGGAAGGGTCCCGGGGGTCCACCGGGTGGGGCCACCTATCCCGGAGGGCTCCGGGAGCTGATGTGGGGAGGGGACCAGCCCCTGGTTGGCTGGTGCGTCCCCCTTGGCCCCTCATGCGCCTAGGGTTGGAAACCCTAGGGTAGGGGGGCGCCTCCACTTGCCTTGGGGGGCACTCCACCCCCTGGCCCCCCGCCCTTGGGAGATCCCATCTCCAGGGCCGGCGCCCCCCCAGGGGGCCTATATAAGGGGGGAGAGGGAGGGCAGCTGCACCCTGAAGTCTTGGCGCCTCCCTCTCCCCTGCTACACCTCTCCCTCTCGCAGAAGCTCAGCAAAGCTCTGCCGGAACCCTGCTGCATCCACCACCACGCCGTCGTGCTGCTGGATCTTCATCAACCTCTCCTTCCCCCTTGCTGGATCAAGAAGGAGGAGACCTCATCCGCTCTGTAGTTGTGTTAAAAGCGGAGGTGCTGTCCGTTCGGCACTTGGTCATCGGTGATTTGGATCACGACGAGTACGGCTCCCTCAACCCCGTTCTCTTGAACGCTTCCGCTCGCGATCTACAAAGGTATGTAGATGCACTACTATCACTCGTTGCTAGATGAACTCATAGATGGATCTTGGTGAAACCGTAGGAAATTTTTTATTTTCTGCAACGTTCCCCAACAATATTCCCATCATGGGAAGATTATAGTGAAGACAAACACCATTTTCACATCTTCCTGTCCAACTTACGTGTAAGTGCTATTATTCATGGTTATTATTTTTCTGTTTTCTGCTGATCAAACACATCAATGATTTACATTACATTGTTGTAACTAGGTGAGGGTCAATCTGGATAGTCATGACGTGCAAAGCTTGCTTGTGCTTTTCAAGGAAGCATTGCAGCAGTATCGGTGTTACCTGAGGAAATCACACTTTGATGGCAAGTCTATAACGAATTTTCGGTGAAGTTTGCTGTGCTAAATTTAGAAGACATTGAATGGAAAAACCTTGTTACGCACTGGTCTCGTTCCCAGGATGAGGTACTGTCTATGAAATCACATGACAATTTGAACTTTTAGTTTTCTGCATGTGCCTTACAAATCTTTTTTTACAGGAAATCAGCTCGAAGAAGAATTCCGGTTTGAAAAGAATGACAGGATATCGCAAATATGCTGCCCGCTGCTTTCTCTTGTTAGTACCTGTTGTCCTGTATCACTGTACTTGCATACATACCTGGTTCATTATGTGACAGCAGTATGCATGATAGCTTGCTTATCAATTGTTCGCTCCAAATTATCTGATCTGTATGAATGGTTACATTAGTGTAGAATATATCCAATGCCAATGAATTTTTTTAGCTCTGCATTGTTCTTGTAAGTACATGTTGTCCTTTATCAGTGTACTTATATTGACAGGTAGTTGTTCATGTACCATCACTCTGCAGCTTATTTTCCTTTGCCCTCCATTTTCTACACATCAGATCTATATTTACTCTTACCATAAGGTTGGTACTGAAGAAGTTTAGCTGTGCATTGCTCTTGGCTGTGCCTTTTGCCTGTATCACTGCACATACATTTATAGCTACTTGGTTATGTAGCATCACTCTTCATCTTATCTTAAATATTCTCTATTTTTTCGTATATTATCGAATCTATATTTACTCTTAACAAAATGTAGAATAAAGGCAATGCTTATGAAGAAGATTCTGTGCTAAACTTCTTAAATTGCCCCCCCCATCAGCATGGACAAGGGCTTTATAGAGCCTGTCTTCACCAGTAATGTAAGTTTGTCCTTCTCAAGCCTTCAAACTTTATTGTGTATATTTGGTTAGGCATGACTACAACAGCTGTTTATTTTTGGTGTTTGCATCAAATTGCATGTTTAAAGTTTATTATGTAGTTCATAAACAAAAGTTTGTCCTTCTCAATTTAAGTTTTCAGTTGTACAACCAAGTTCCTTCTTCATACCATGTAAATTTAAACTATTCAGAGCAAGTGATCTCCTTTTGCACTGCATGTATGCTTCTGTTCTTCATCCGTAATCCAGTGGTGTGGTGAACCTACCCACTACAGCACAATATCATATTCTACAATGTCTTAACTATGAACAATGTCATATCATTCTACTATTATTTAAACCGTCTCTTTATTTGCCAATCTGAAATGGGATAAATTGACAGCACACTAACCATTGATACTTATGAGTTCTTGATCTGTAATCCAGTGGTGTCGTGAAGCTGCCAACTCCTTCACAATGTCATTTCCTACCATGTCTTGACCTGAACAATACCATATTGTGTTAATGCAATTTTAAACTGTGTCACTTTATTTGTCAGTAAGAAATGTGATGAATTGTCAGCACTGATACTTTTATGTGCGAAACCTGTCATCTGTCTGCTTGTTTATCTTTCAGAGTGAGGAAGATATAAGTGTTGAACAAGCGCAGTCTCATCATCTTGCTCAGCTGCTTGCGCTGCAGCTCCCCAGCAGGGCTAATCTTTCTTGAACTCTATTGAAGTGCTGTCGGTTTTGTATGTTATTTTGTCGGCGTGTTTATTTGCACTGGTGGCGATCTTTGATGCCCACTGTATGTAATCTGCTGTCTGCTTGTGCTTTATTATCATAGTGGCGAACTTTGATGCCCAGTGGATGTAATATGCCGTAATTTCTTTATTGTATAGTCTAGGTTTTTTCTTATTCACAATGCTACAATTATTTTACTGTATATGTCCTGTCTTCGCAGTAAACCGGCCAAACCGTAAAATTACGGTACATAATCGGGCCGTCATGCAATCACGATGTATGAACCGCATCATGGGCCCCGTCAAACTGGCCCACTAGTAGATTTAGGCCTTTAATAGGCCGAGTAACCCCAGGTCCTCTTTTCGTAAGAAAACTCAATGGGCTTTTAGGAGGCTGAGAAGTAGGCTGGGCCTGCAACGTGCCGAATAGCTCACGGGCCGGTGACATCCCGAAATGGACCCCGGCCCATGATTGTGTGAATCAATTCACGGGCTTTTAACAGGCCAAAGTTGTCTCGGTCCTTGTTTGGCCCAATCAGATATATCGGCTGCGAGCAGGCCGGATGCAAATCGGGCCGTAGTTAGGCCCAACTATATGACGGGCTTTTAACAGGCCGAAATTAATATAGGGCCGAAATGTTAAATGGGCCCTTAACAGGCCGAAATGTTAAATGGGCCCTTAACAGGCCGAAACTAATATCAGGCCGAATTACTAAATGGGCCTTTAGCAAGTGGGCCTAAAAGCATAGCGTCCAGTCAACGGGCCGAATCTGATATGGGCCATAATTGAGCCCAAAGCCTCTTAAAGGGCCGGACCTGATCTGGGCTGTGATTTGGCCCAGTAAGTGGGAGGCTTTTAACGGGCCGGATCTTATATGGGCCATTATTAGGCCCGGAACATGACAAGCCATTAATGGACCGGATCAATTATGGGCCAGCATTTGGCCCAAAACATGGCAGCCAGTTAATGGGCCGGCCTACTAGGGTCCTCAAAATCTTGTGGTCCTACAGCTGGGCCGGCCCATTAATATCTGCACAATCTCGTGGGCCTTTAGCTGGGCCGACCCATTATGATCCGCAAGAATTTTGTGGGCCTTTACCTGGGACGGCCCATTATGGCACACAAAAATCTTGTGGGCCTTTACCTGGGCCGACCTATTATTGCCCGCGAAATCTTGTGGGCCTTTAGCTGGGCCAGCCCATTATGGTCCGAAAATTCTTGTGGGCCTTTAACTGGGCCGACCCATTAAGGGCCGCAAAAATCTTGTGGGCCTTTAGTTGGGCCGGCCCATTTAAACTTGTTGGGCCGTGCCACGTGTCGACGTATCATAGGCGCCTTCTTTCCAATGAGTGGATGACATCTGTTCCAACGATGAGCCGGCACGTGTTTCCTCCAGCCAATGATGATTTTACAGGTGGAAAATCCTCATTGGTCGGGGATGTTAACGGGTTATCGGATCCAAAGCTTAACGGCGTTCCGTTACGGTGGATGCCACGTGTCGGTCACCCTTGACGAAAGCACTTCTGTGACGCGCGATTTATCGTCATGGAAGTGGACACTTCCGTGATGATAATTTTGGTAATGTCATGGAACACTTCTACGACAGCACAGGTATGACTATCTTGATTCTGTCATAAATTTGTCATGGATGTACATGCATGAAAAAAAATGCGACCTACTGTGACAAACACGTATCATCACGGAAGTGTATTTTTCTTGTAGTGTCAATGGGTCACCATGAATCTTCCCTGCGAAAGCGTAAGGCGCTTTGAACAAAAATATAAAACCCCTACCGGCCGCAATCTTTCGCGCCTCTTGAATATCCTTCGGCGCCGTCTGGGCTTCCTCCCGAACCTTATTCGCGGTCCGGACAGCTTGGGCGAGTTCGGATTCTTTCAATGATAGACTCTGCTCCAAACTTTCGCTTCTCCCTACGGCCTCCTGAAGCTCTCGTTCAGCTTCCACGACCCTCGCCTCGTGTTTGCCTGCTCAGCGGCCGCTTTCTTTTCGGCCAAGGCAACAACCTTCGTGAGTGCCTCAATTTCGGCATTTGCCCCTAGAGTGCACGATATATATACTCTAAGATAGTCACAACTACTTACTTGTGCTAAAAGTTACTAACAGTTTGAGAACATACCTTGTTGGTCCTCCAGCTGCTTCTTCACTCGGCCGAGTTCCTCTTCGGCCCGCACCAGACTCTGCTTGAGTCCGAACACTTCCACAACATGAGAGGAGGCAGTCGCCGCAGACATCTGATTCATAAAATATATACGTCATTAGCTAGGTCTCCTGCGGACGGGAAGTTGATCCCCTGTCCGGTTCCTGTCTTCTCCGGACAGTGTATCAGGGGCTACTATCTATACTATGACAGTCTTCTATACATACCTCCAAGCCTTTTATAAGGCTGACGCAGGATTCATTCAGTCCGCTCTCGGCGGCCTGAATCTTTCTATCACCACGACCATAAGGGCGCGGTGTTCATCAATAATGGACGCACTCTCCAGTGCTTCGATAGGCCGCCTAACGCCTTCGGTTGGACGAAGGCTGCAGGCGGAGAAGGATAGCACCCTCCAGTTAAGAGGGGCTGCCTGCTTGATCTCGGAGCTTTAAGGGCCTCCGGAACTGTGTCCGGCTGCGGGCCGGATTCACGATTGCCCCCACCGTCAACATTCTTGGGAAACGCCGCTCCCGCACGTCCGGCCTCCAAGGTACGCCCCCTGGCTCAGGTCCCTTTTGGACGACACCTCGGTGTCACAGCCAGGCTCTTGGGAAGGGGCCCTGGGAGGTGTTTCACTCTCCAGGGCATCGGAACCCAACGAGTCCTCTGATGACGGACGCCTCGGGGACGGACGTTCTTCCCCTCTTAGGCGAATCTGCCTCTAAGGATGAGGAGGCTGCCCTTTTCTTCCTCCCCCTCGTAGGGGACTCGGGCTCTTCTTCTTCCTCATCCTCTTCCTCTTCGTCTTCTTCCTCCTCCTCGTTCTCTCTAGTGGAGGGAGGGTCACTGGAGTCTTCGGACTTCGTGTCCGAAGTGCCACGACGACGAAGACCGCTCCTGGTCTCCTTTGCCTTTTTTTGGCCTCCTTCTTCGGCGCCTTGTAAGGTGCTGGGACCAGCACCTTCATCAGAAGAGGTCCCGCCGGTTCTTCCGGCAGCGTAGCCGGACAATGAATCCGCTCCACCACCTTCGTCCATTCCTGAAGGCAACCATGGAAAGACACGTTAAAAAAACATCTCCTCCGGGACATATCAATGAAAGATATGAATAGCCAAGATATGATGGCGATTTACCGGGCTGGCGGGATGGGACAATTGGTGCCCGCGGTCTGCGGCCGAGTCCGACCATGGTTTGCCAGACTTAAAGAGCACCTTCCAGATGTCCTTGTGCGAGGAGCCGAAAATCTCCCACAGGGTCCGGTGCTCGGCCGGATCGTACTCCCACAAGTCACAGCCTCTGTGCTGACAAGGAAGGATCAGGCGGACCAGCATCACCTGGACCACGTCAACAAGCCTGATGGCCTTGTCCTCCATACCTTTGACGCGCGCCTGGATCACTGACAGTTCGTCGGACGACGACCAGTTCACGCCCTTCTTGGGCCAGGATGTGAGTCGCAAAGGGGCTCCAGATTGAAACTCAGGAGCAGCGGCCCACTTTTTGTCGCGCAGCTCGGTGATATAGAACCACTATTGCTGCCACTCCTTGACGGAGTCACTGAAAGTTCCCGTCGGCCATACAACCTTGGGCATCCTGCTCACCATGGCACCTCCGCACTCGGCATGTTCGCCATTCACCACTTTGGGCTTCACGTTGAAGATCTTGAGGCATAGCCCGAAGTGCGTCGAGACGCGGAGAAAGGCCTCGCACACGACGATAAACGTCGAGATGTTGAGGAAGGAATTGGGAGATAGATCGTGAAAATCAATCCCGTAGTAATACATGATGCCGCGGACGAAATGGGGGAGGAAAACGACTCTCTCATGGGGCTCCGGAGTAGGGACGATCTGTCCCGCCGTTGGAAGACGGTGGCCGATTTTCTTGTCCAAATATTCGGCCGCCCACAGCTTTTTAATATCCTTCTCCTGGACGGAGGAGGCCATCCACTTACCTCCTGCTCCGGAACCGGACATTTTCGGAGGACCTTTTTTTGTGGGGAGGATGAATGCTTGGGCGCTAGTGCTTGGGCAGAAGGAAAGGGTCGAGCGGAGGTAGAAGGAGGCGCGGGTAGAAGGGAGGAGGCTTTTTCCCCTTTTATCGAGGCGATAAAACTTTACGCCTCCCCGCTTGCCTAACAGAGCCTGCTCGTTCCCCACTTACCGTAAACGGTGGTACGGTTGAGTTACCCACGCCCGTATTGAAGAGGATCCCGCATTAAGGGGTCATGATCTTTGCTTTGACAAGACGTGCTAAAGAAACCGCTGCGTGATACGTGGAAGCAGGTTGTAAAAAACGGTTCGGATAAAAACCGGACCGTGGCGTGATGTCACTTTTTGAAGAATTGTCAGCAGATTAGATTCATGGATTATTATTCTCTCTACGGTGGTATTTATCTTACAGAGCTGGACATGGTCCTTGTGTTCGAAATTAACTTTGGAGTATTCGGAGGTGGAACCCGCCTTGCAATGCCGAAGACAATCTATGCGCCGGACTCATCGTCATTGAAGCCTGGTTCAGGGGCTACTGAGGGAGTCCTGGATAAGGGGGTATCCGGACAGCCGGACTATATACTTTGGCCGGACTGTTGGACTATGAAGATACAAGACAGAAAACTTCGTCCCGTGTCTGGATGGGACTCTCCTTGGCGTGGAAGGCAAGCTTGGCGATTCGGATGTAGATCTCCTCCCCTGTAAACCGACTTTGTGTAACCCTAGCCCCCTCTGGTGTCTATATAAACCGGAGGGTTTAGTTCGTAGGACACAACAACTACAATCATACCATAGGCTAGCTTCTAGGGTTTAGCCTCTCTGATCTCGTGGTAGATCAACTCTTGTAATACTCATATCATCAAGATCAATCAAGCAAGAAGTAGGGTTTTACCTCCATCCAGAGGGCCTGAACCTAGGTAAACATCGTGTCCCCTGCCTCCTGTTACCATTAGTCTTAGACGCACAGTTCGGGACCCCCTACCCGAGATTCGCCGGTTTTGACACCGACAACCAGTCCTTTGGTGTGACAATATTGGTGCGACATATCTTTCGTCCAATCCAGTTTTCCATGCTCGTACCAAGCACATTGAAGTTGACTATCATTTTGTGAGCAAAAATGCTAGACCTACGGGGTCCTTCCTAACCAACTAAACATTGCCCCCCCCCCCCTTGATTTTCAGGTGGATGGGGCCCCTCACTCCCCTTAATCCAATCATGATTTGCCAGCTGAAACTCACCCCGTAAAACCCTATAACTGTCCATCGGTGTAGCATTACTGTTTTGTGAGGGAACGTGTTGCACAGAAACTTCTTCATATCAAGTTTATCTCCTTCAAAGATCAACTTGCTGACGTCTTCACGAAGCCACTTTCACAGTCTCAGTTTGAAGGTTGTAGACGGAATCATAACTTGCTTTGCACTTCAGGCTACAGTTGGAACAGGGGTGGGGGGTGCTAGACAACGTTTATGCCTAGCTTATGTATATACCCTGTATCTTGTATTTGTACACTTGATGTATCCTTATATATATGAGATAGCCACACCCGTATTTGGGTGTCATGCAGTCTTCCAAACCCTAAGTCTAATACCTACGACGAGTCCTAGCGAAAAATGAGAAACTAGACATAAAAATATTTACCAGGCAGTAAGTTGAGCCGGGAGATTGCACTCGTCGTGTAAGCAGCGGCCGGTGGTCGATCGATGTGCTCCCGTTGGAAGTTCGTTGTTCGGGTCACGCACCGGCTGCCATGCACGATGAGCTCGACACGGACCTAGTTACGCGTGTATTCTATAATCGTGCCAGTTTGTTGCCCGGCGACTTCGGTCGAAAGCTTGCCGGCGAAGCGAAGTGCGGCGATCGCCGGCCGTGAGGTACGTGGAGCGAGAAGAAGATGCACACGTACGTGCCGGTGTTCTCCTTTCAGGTTTTCAAACTCGTTGCTTCTTTTGAGGAGTATGCACGCGGGTGGAAGAATGCGTGCGTCTCCGCCGACGGCACAAAAGAAAGAATCTGCTCGTAACACACGCCATGTGTGCGTTGTGTCGGCGACAATGACCGCTGTCCCGTTCGCGCTGGACACGGGTAGCAACTAGCTAGGCGCATCTCATAAATGGGCGGCACGAGCGTGAGTTGCGAGCCAGACCATGCCGCATGACGGTTCACCGAAAAAATTGTGCATGGCATATGCTCGTCTCTTTCAGCACCAGCGATGGTCGAAAAGCAACGTCCTCTTTTTTTAAGAAAAAACAGTCTTACTAAGTCTCAGTCGACTTAGACTTCGTTCTGTCTCAGTCGATGTTATATTCGTTAGATCATATATTAAGATCCGTGCAAAATTTTCATTTTAGATTTCTTTTTTCTTTTTTACATGGTGTGTCACTTGATTGACACTTGATTAAATCTCAGTCGACTGTGACCTACCCACACCCTTTCAAAAAATATTGCGAACAAGAAAAGAAAAGAGCTTATGGGACACGATGAAGGACCGTTGGCCATTGCCGAACAGGTATGATCTTGCATGTACGGGTGATGAATGGTTTCTTCACTTGCTTGCTGGTCAGCAGAGCAATCTCCGGGACATGATCATTATAGTGCTTTGGAGGGTTTGGCATTTACGTAATGAAGTCATGCATGCGAAATCTATTCCACCAACGAAGGTGTCTTGTGATTATCTATGCAGCTATCTTAACTCTGTGCTAAAATTAGGCTATATGGGTGTGGAAGAGGTGATCAAAGGTAAGACTCCAATGTTGATGGAACTGGTGATTGAGAAAATTCGGTCGTCATCGCCATGTCTTCCTTGGCCGGCTCCTACGCCGGGCTGGATAGCTCTCTCTGTTGATGGTTCTTATTGTACGGAAGACGAAACTGCGGGATTGGATATGGTTTTGCGTGATGACAAGGGTGGTGTTATTTTTGTGGCTTACCGGCGCATTTATATTGTAATGAGGCGCTGGAAGCAGAGTTACATTCGATTATGGAAGGAGTAAACCTCGCAATTCAACGGTCGAATCGACCAGTTCAACTATAATCTGATTGTTCGGTAGCTTTGTCAGCATTGTCTAATGATTCACTGGACATATCAGCATATGGTCATCTCTTGGCAGAAATCAAAGATTTACTGGAGAATAGGGTGTTTGTTCGTATTAAAGTTTCTCATGATAAAAGAAGTTGCACATTGCTTAGCAAATTATGGTAGATCTGGGGATAATACTGTGTGCTGGCTTAACCAATCCCCTCCTTTTATTTCTGAACTTGTTGCTAAGGATTGTAATTATGTGAGCTTGGAATAAAACACCCTATTTCCATCACCAAAAAAAAAAGAGAGAGCCGGAGATAGCTTAGCCGAGGGACTGCAGAGGTCGTGCCAAAGTTTCTGAAAAGAAAAAGAATTCCACCAACTTGTGCAAAAGTCGTGCCAAAATTACTGAATCCAAATCGTGGGACTGCAAGCGAGTGATGACTGGTCATGCATGTGACATGAACCAACAACGGTCGGCACATGGAGCACAATTTCTGGTCAAAATAATAAGGATAGAAGCAACGAGTAGATCGAGCATATACCATGCGTATGCTGACGACTAGCTGGACGGACTCTATACTCCACTGGGGAATCTAAGACTCGACAGCACTAGTAGTCGCGCAATAGACGGATTTTGAAGGGAGAAGCCGGCAAAGAAACCCGCGAAATGTGATGCAATTTGAGCAGTGAAGGGAGAAGGCCTTGCATCGGCGTCTTACAGACAGGGACGTGTGTATTGCAGACGTCCGATCATAAGGGCAATAGGGCGATGGATATGCTATCATATTCATATACAGTCGCGTATTAACCGTCGTATTCGTCGTGACCTCCATGGCAGGTACACGGAGATAGATCGCGTACGTGCTGACACGGCGAGGAAGACCAAGAGCAGAAACAGCGATGTCCTTATGTGAAGTGCAGTGCACTGACGCATGCATTTGGCATTTCATGTTTTCTTTACAGGTGCAGGTTTCGTGGTGCGTTCAGAGAAATAGTACGTGCATGCAGACGACGGAATCGACGTCCGAACCGCCGCCTCGCCGGCCGAGAAGGACGCGCACAGTGCGTCGATGCAATGCGCCGCACCTCCTTCCTCCATCCTCATCCCCATCGCTCACGCGCCACGGCCGTACCGCCGGTCTCTGGCCAGCAGCAGTGGCTGGCTGGCCCCGGCCCCGGCAGCGCCTGCTCCATGTGTCCGTTGCGTGCACGGCTCTCCGCACCTCGGCCGTGGGCGCGGTGGTCCGATCCCCGTGCCGTTTTGTAGGGCAAGCACGGGTTGCCTTGCCCTCCGTCCGCATCGGCATCGGCATCTCGCACGCCCCACGACGGCGACCCGTGTACCGGACCATGCCCGTGCATCGCCTTCTTCCCCACGGCACCGGTAGCGGTAGGGACACTTGTACGTGAGCTGCTTGCATTGCGCTCCAACATCAGCCGCCCGTGCCCTGCCGTCGGGAGCGCGTCTCCTGATGGCCGCTGTCTCGTCGCGTCCCGTCCCGGCGATCAACTCGTCGTGAATGGCGCCGGCCGATGCGCCCACGCGTCCAATCGGTGCAACTTTGCGTAGTGCAGCGAGATTCACTCGAAGCGACCCGACGGAAAATCCGCCCACGATGTGGAACAAAGCTATGACGGTGACGGTTTTGGCATCGGGATCACATTCTACCCACCCGGGGCCCGCCCGCCTGGCTTTGCTGAATCCTCCTGAGCCGGCCTGGCGTCTCCGATTGCTCCGGGGAGCCGGCCACGTCGTCGTTGTCGCCGTTAATTGCTTGACGAGATCGCACCTCTAGTTCGGTTTTCGGCGCACGAAATTGCTTAGAACAAATCGCGCCCTCGGGACAGACGGGACGTGAGTGGACGATATCCTCTCTCAGCCTCACCTACGACACGAAATCTTCGCGCGATGGCACCACGGAGCACCCAGAATTCGACAGCTCGATTGCACCGGAAGAAATATCGTATCACCAACCATCGCGTGACGGAGATCCGAGGATAGCTAGGCACCGCCGGTATATTCCCATCCCCATACATGTAGTAGTATCACGAAAGTAGGACACGACACGACACGACGACGACGGGGTCATTTGCATCAACAGGTCATTTCCGGTGCCCCAGAGGCTGGACCTCTACCGTGTCGTGCCAGGACAATTGCTTTGCCTGTCCTTCCGGCTAATTCATGGATGGGCACGATGCGGGGATGATGACACTACTACTACTTGATTTGACCCGGCCCGACAGGATCTATCAAAGTCTTTCGACCGGAAAGGGCGCAGGGGGGTGGGTGTTGTTTTCTTTGTGACATAATCTTTAATGCATTTAACGTACACCATTTCTAGTGATATATCAAAATTTGGGAATTATAAAAGGTTGCTACGAAACTTGTAGGAAATCTGCATAGTTTAACTTAGCAGCGTTCAAGTGGCTCGCACGCTGGGTTTTTTTTTCGAATGGGCTCACACGCTGCTAACAGGCGTTCTAGCAGTTTGTTTGAGTGTTACAAAAATTCTTGCTACCAAATTATGTCGATGTCCTTTGTGCCTTTGTTTCATGCATACAATTCATAAATCCAAACATTTGTGTGTGATAATTGCTTTCAACCCCGCGACAGGAGATAATCAGTGGAATGTAGATGTTTTGTTGGGGCGGTTGGAGTGTGTAGGAGTGTGACAATGATTTAGTGTTTTTGTTTATTTTGTGACATAATTTCATTTATGCATTTTTTTTGGGATTTATGGAAGGTTGTAAACTATATGTACCACAGGGTGTTGCATAATATAGAATAGCAGCGTTTCCAGAGATTAAACGCTGCTAAAACGATCACTAGCAGCGTCTATGTAGACCTCAAACGCTGCTACTTTCTTTTTAGGTTCATAATCTCATTCTTCTAGCCAGACTGACGATGGAGCATGTGTGCCGGACTGGAAACCTCGTCTGTGTCTAGCCAGACCGACGAAGGAGGCGTCCGCAGGTGTCGCCCTCCATGTTGCGGTTGCTCCTTTTCCTCCATGTTGCTCTAGGTGAAAATCTTGATTCTTTGGGCCGGGCTCCGGCGGTGCTCTGGTGTTGTGCCCTTCGTGAAGACACCGTCGTGGAGCTCATGGTACGTCAGCGCTCAGTCTCATCTCTTTGCGGTGCTTTTTTATAGTTGAGAGCTTCGTCGTCTCTATATCCACTTGGAGTTGCATGGAGCCTGGTGTGACTGAACCGAAACACCTTTATATCTTGCTTGGGTGTGTGTGAGCTCGTGTTATATGAATCGTTTGTATAGTAATCGTTAGTTCTTATATAAAATGGGGTGAAAGTCTTTTTGATGGTTGATGATCTTACTATGCTTCCATCTACACCTTTCGGCAGTCAGTAGTCACTACAAGCTCCTCCGTACGCACTCTATAAATATTGTCGGTGAAAAAACCATGACACAAACAATCATCCTAGCAGATGGCGTGGCGGCGGCGGCATCCTCGTGGTGGATATGTGTCCTCGGGCTCCGCCATTGTGACGGCGTTTGCTCCAGCGTCGGCGTGAAGCTTGGGAGGTAGTTCAGGAGCGGATGCAGATTATGGTCTGCATCGACGACATCTGGAAGACGGAGCATGTGCTGGGCTCGTGGTTGGTGGAGGGCAGATATGGTTTCCTCCTTCGGCGTTTTAGTCGTGGTGGGTTGCCAGATCTAGAGTTCGATGGTGTGTTCGGGGTGTTGCCCCGGTCTGATTCGTTCAACGATAAGGGTTTCACTTTTGGTGAGCCACCTTGGAGGTCCGTAAAGCTGCATATCAGCGATGGAGCCGCGTCGAGCTCGGGTGAGGAGGTGATTCGTCATTCTTTTCTTCGGTGGCTGTTGCGGTGGTGCCGGAGGCAGGTAACGGACGTTGGTGTCAAGCTCAGAGATGTTCTGCTATCTTTTCAGTTTTGTCATGTCGGTCTTTACGTGACTTGTACTTTGTTCTTTATGATATGAATAAGACACGTATTACCATGAAGAAAAACAATCATCCTAGCAAAAAACGATGACACACGAAAAACTAAACGTGTGATAGGTAAAATAAGCACATTGGCCGGTGGTCGGTCGATGTGCTTCCGGTTGGAGCTGGTTGTGCGGGTACGGAGCACCGCCGCACCGACTTCACCCATCCCGACGAATACACACTTACACATGCCATGATGAGCTCGACACAGGCCTAGTTCGCCGTGTAATCTATCGTGCCAGTTTGTCGCCCGGCGACCTCGGTCGAAAGCTTGCCGGGGAAGCGAGCAAACTGCGTGCGCCGACGTACGTGCAACGAGAAGAAGGTGTACACGTACGTGCTGGTTCTCTCCTTTCAGCAGTTTTCAACTCCTCATCGCTTCTTTTGAGGAGCATGCGGCTACGTATGCCGACGGACTCAAAGTAAAGAATGAAGAATCTGTTGGGAACACACGCCATGTGTGACTAGTTTAATTTCGGCGACAATGACCGCTGTCTCGTTCGCGCTAGACACGGGCAGGATTAACGAGTGCGAGCTGGGAACCAGAACCATGCTGCATAATTGGTTCGTACACCAAATGTTGTGCATGGCATATGCTCGTCTCTTTCGGCACCAGTGCGGGTTGAGAAGCGACGTAATTTCAGAAATGGATTGCGAGTCAGAAAAGATAGCTTAGCTTAATTATCTCTACCCAGCTCGATCGACGGGGGTGGATCTGTTTACTTTTCTAGTGTGTGGTTCACAACCACGTAGATTTGGATCCACCAACAGCGAAGGTCCGTGACTATTCAAATCTCGCGTTAAAGCATTCCGACTGACTGAAGAAATGAATAAAGAAATGAAGCCAACGAGTTAACAACCACACTGACTGACGGACAGAAACGCCGAAATTGTTGTTCTCATCTACACATCGTACATCACCCATCAGACATCGTCTCAACTTTCTTTTTGCAAGAGAGAGCAAAGTACTGTACTCCTTTTATTTCCGACGGAGGAACTGCACATAGGTCTTTCGAAAGAATTGCGCGCATGCAAAAGTTTCTGATTTGCAAAGGGATAGTCAGGGTCTTTGTGAAATTCCTATATGGAGCCAAGTGTTGACAAAGGATGAAAGGACTCTGCACGCATGAACCATCAAGGGCCACAGGGAGCACAAATTCTAGTCAAAATTATGGGGAAAAACACACATGAGAAGAGTATACACCATACGTATGCAGACGGCTATATCGATTCTACGCTCTACTAGATTCCACTTTGGAGTCAAGAAGATGATTACATGCAACTTGCTGGAACTGTGTAGCTGCCAAAGCAAGCGCAATTGACGGACTGTGAAGGGAGAAGCCGGCAAGGAAACCCGCGGAATGTGATGGGTTCGTAGCAGTGGCGAAAACGACGCCGGTCTTGGATCGAGTCCGACTCCGACTCCGATGGTGGGCGAACACCATTGGCTCACTATGCATGCTAGGTCTTGCATCGGCGTCTTACAGACGGGGACGTATTATCACAGACGTCGAGTAATCATATGGGCAATATACAGATCGATGGATATATGCTACTCTCATATACAGTCGCGTATTAACCGTCGTGTTCGTCGTGACCTCTCTGACAGGTTTTTTTTTTCAAAAGGGGGACTCTCCGGCCTCTGCATCAGAATGATGCATACGACCACTTAAATAAATGAAGTAGGTTCAACAATGTCATAGAGTCTTGAAACAAAATAAAGGCGAGCTTACATAGAGCCTCGACGCGAAAACAAGAAAATGTCATAAAGCCACAACCGGCTGGCAAAATAAAGATAGGAAAACTAATTGCCTATCATATTACATGTCCGCCATCCAAACCGGTTGAAGATATCCCACGCTACCATCTCTCACCGGGCAGATCCAGTAACCAAACGTTCCCTGGCCTCCGTCGGAGTGAGTAAGGACCACATACGGATCAACGCCGTAGCACGGAAGCAAAAAACTAATAGTAGTTATTCTGTTAAATGCCAAATCTACCTCCCTGACAGGTACGGGGAGATAAGATTGCGTGCTCAAACGGGGAGAAAGACCGAGACCACCAACAGTGATGGTATTCTTAATTATTGCGCGCCATCATATGCTGTACTGCGTAGATTAGCTCGAGTTCGAACATCTTTCTTTATGTTTACATCGAACGCATCTGGTCCGGAGAACTAAAGCAAGAACGCATGAATGCAGCCCATGAGCTGGCTTTGCCACGACTAGTTGCGTTCGATGGCCATCCTCGCCGTGCATGGGTCCTTGCATCGCACAGCTTGATGACCACAAGTACGTACACCACAAAGATCACTCTTCCATTCTCATCCCCATCACGGCCGTACCGCGCATGCACCATCCATCCGTTGCGTGCACGCCTCTCCGCACCTCGATCGGCCGTCGGCGCGCTGGTCCGATCCGCGTTCAGCTGTTTGTAGGGCACCCACGCGTTGCCCTCCGTCGGCATCGGCAGGCCACGACGGCGACCCATGTACCTCGACACGCCCGTGCATCGCCGTCTTCCCCATGGCACCAGACACTTGTACGCGAGCTGCAAGCGCCCCGACACCTGCCCGTGCCTGCCGTCGGGAGCGCGTCCCCTGGTGGCCGCCGTCGCCTCGCGTCGCGTCCCGTCCGGGCGGCTAAGAAGGGCATGCACCGAATATGCCGGATGCACCAGAGTGAAAAATGCCACGCCGGTGCCTCCAATCAACCCATCAACTCGTCCAGAATGGCGCCGGTCGATGCGCCCGCGCGTCCAATCGGTGCAACTTTTCTTAGTGCGGTGAGATTCACTCCGAAGCGACGTACGCGACGGGAAATCCGACCCCGATGTGGAACAAAGCTACTATGGCGGTGATGGTTTCTGTTTCAGGATCACATTCTACCCACCCCACCCGCGCGGCTTTGCTGATTCCTCCTGAGCCGGAGGTTATCCTATTCCTAGCTAGGTGAATTGCTTGAAGGAACAGCACACTTGAGACCAACGGGACGTGAGTGGACGCAGGGGTCAAGCAAAGATATATACAGATACCATCGCCGCCGCCACCACCCAGCACCCTCTGAAATCTTGGTGCGATGGCACCATCGAGCACCGCCTGCGCTCCCGCAATTCGACAGCTCAACCTTGCCGGCGAAAACTTCGTACTACCATTTTCTCCGTCGTGTGATCAAATCCGAGGCCATGGGGATAAGCATCGGTATATTCCCATACAACTTTCAATTATCATGCAATGAGACGACACGACGGGCTGTGCGCGTTTTGCCACTTCCATCCACAGGTCATATCCGGTGCCCCAGAGGCTGGACCTCGTGTCGTGCCAGGGCAAGGAAAGGCCGGGCTTTACTTAGGATTCGCTTGCCATCTTGTCATCTTGTCATCTTGTCTCGAGTAGAATCATCAGATGCGATTCGCTTGCGCATGGACATGGTAAAGTCTTTACTTAGGATTCTTTAGGTAAAAAATAATTTTCAGAGGAGTAAAATGCACTGGCGGTACTTGAACTTGCGAAGAAAGCATGCTTTGGTCACCGTACTTTAAAATACTGCCAATACGGTCACTCAATACGTCTACACGTGATTCTACGGTCACTGTTCACCGTACGCCACTCGTCGCCTCTTCATTTGACCACTT
>NC_041393.1:689157731-689220301 GCF_002162155.2 Triticum dicoccoides
CCGTAATTCCTCCGCACCCTTGTCTATTCAGTTTCGATCACAACGAAAGGGGAGGAGGGAAGGGCGATCATCGGCGGCACCGCACCACCACCACCGGAGTCGTCGCACAAGGGGGAGAGGCGCCGCACATCTCATCGTTGGAGCCTGTTCGTCGGGATGTCGCCTGTTCGTCGCCCCGATGGTGTACCGCCGCCCACCTAAAGTAAGCCCTCAACTCGCCCCACCATGGTTCTTTCGCTGTAAGCTGTAGGGTAGAAATTTAGAGGTGGGCATTGTGGATGGTTTGCTTGTTAGTCAGATATGCCCATTTGTACTTTGAAGATTTGCCTAGGGTTTTCGACCGCGATTTGGGGGTTTTTGACCGCGATTTGGGGGTTTTGGGTTTGGAGAAGGTGGTTGTTTGTAGGTTATTTGGTGATGAAAGGTGCTATCTTTTGCTGCATGTTGAAGATGCTGGTTGTGTAGGTGATTTTGATACTCAAAGGTGGTTGCTTGCATCTATTTCTTGCAGATTATGTAGAACAGAAATTCTGAAACTCTGTTCTGCTCTGTTTTGATGTATGCAGATAAGCGCAGCAGGAAGTTTTCAATTAAGTTTAACCATGGTGGTTATTTCCTTGGGCAAGGTAGCAATCGTTCCTATGTGAATGGTCATGAACTGTGGTATGGTGAAGTAGATGCAGATACTTGGTCCCTAATGATGGTTGAAAACTTAGTTGAAGAGATAGGATGGGAGATGGCAGGCAGGATGAAGGTGTATTACTGCATTCCCATTCTGTCAATCAACATGAATGGGTTGAGAGAAATTAGATGAGATAGGGACACAGATCAGATGCTAACATTTGTGTCACTAGGGCATTACTCATTTAGTTTGTACCTTGATCATGATGACAGTTTGAATGCAAACTTGACAGAGGATGATGTGGTCCCAATAAGGCAGCTACCTGAAGTGCTTAGTCCTTGCAAGAGTAAACCAAATGAGCCACAAATTGCAGATATTGATGTTGAGCCTGAAGATGCAAATGTGCCTGACCCAATTCCTATACAGGTAGTTTATCCACCAGAGCATGCAGAAGATGATGGTGTAAGCAACTTTGTGTTTGCAAAAAAGAAAGCATCTTATGTGAGTGAAGATGTAAGTGTGGAGGAGCCAGGTGTGATTCAGCCTACACCAAATGGTGGGGATGATGATGTTGAAGCTGAAGGTGAAGGTGGTAGAGGAAGATATTGCAAAAGAAAAAATATGCAATGCAACTCATCTGGAGGAGCAAGTAATGAAATGGAGACAAATGAGAGTGATTTAGATGACTCTGACTTTGATCCTGGGGCCATAGTGGACTCTGATTATGATATTAGTGATGGTGATGATGATCTGTATGCTGATAATGTGGATATGGATGAGCCCGAAGACATAAAGTTGAATGAGAAGCTGAAGCAACAAAAAAAGAAAGTGCCCGTTAAAGCAAATGAGAAAGAAGCACATGAGCCAGTAGCACATGATCCTGAAGATGAGTTGTATGAGTCAGAAGGAGATGATCTATGGGCCCCTGATTCAGATGATGAAGAAATTTACATGAAGTTCAAGGCATTTAGAGCTGAGGACCTGCACTACCCCAAATTTCATGTTGGGCAAGTTTTCCAAACAGTTGAGTTACTCAGGAAAGCAATCAAGGAATACAGTTGCAAGAACAGAGTTGATGTGAAGCTCCCTGTAAATGATAAGAAAAGGGTGAAGGCAACTTGTGATGAGGATTGTACTTGGTACCTTTGGGCCTCTTATGATAGTAGTACAAAGTGTTTCATGGTGAAGAAATATGTGCATGAACACAAATGTACCAAGAAGTGGAAGATCAAGGCTTTCACTCCGCCTTTCTTAGTAGAGAAGTACCTTGAGAGCTTTAGGGCAGACCAAGATATGAATCTGAGGAACTTTTCAAGAGTAGTTCAGAAGGAATGGCATATGACTAGAAGGCTAGCAATGAAGATTATATGGTGATGAAGAGGCCCAGTATAGTATGATGTGGGACTATGGAAATGAACTTAGGAGAAGTAACCCAGGCAGCTCTTTTTTTCTTCAACTTGATGATTAAGCAAGGTTCAGCAAAGCTTATATGTGCCTGGATGATTGCAAAAGAGGTTTCCTTCAGTGATGTGGGCCAATGATATTCATTGATGGATGTCATATTAAGACAAGGTATAGAGGGCAGCTGTTAAATGCTGTGGGAATTGACTCAAATGATTGTATTTTCCTTGTTGCTATTGCTGTAGTTGAAGTGGAGGACAAGCCCAACTGGTGTTGGTTCCTTGAGAGGCTTAAGAATGATCTAGGCATCATCAACACTGACCTATGGACTATTATGTCTGATAAAAAAAGGTAAATGATGTTGATCTTCATAACTTGCTCTTATCATCCCTTCTTTCATTCAGTTCAGCACCATATGAAGTACTTGTTACTTATTTTGCAGGGCCTAATAAATGTTGTAGATGAGTTGTTTCCACAGTCAGAACATAGGTTCTGTGTGAGGCACATGTGGCAAAACTTCCAACAGTAATTCAAAGGTGATGTACTGAAGAACCAACTTTGGAAGATAGCAAGAAGCAACACTACTGTGAAGTATGAGCAGTACATGAATGAGATGAAGGAAATTAACTTGGATGCCTACAAAAGGTTGCATGAGTTTGAACCTAACACTTGGGTTAGGGCTTTTCAAAGTGATCTACCCAAATGTGATATCTTACTGAACAACAATTGTGAAGTATTTAACAAGTAAGAACCAACTGCATTGATGTTCTCATATGTTAGTTGTTACTCTATTGAAATATATTTTGATGTGTGCTTTACATGAACAAGTACATATTGGATGCTAGGGAACTACCAATATTGACAATGCTGGAAAGGATCAAAGGGCAATTGATGGAGATGCACTACACCAAGAAGATAGAAGCATAAAAGATGAAAGGAAACATATTCCCTAAGATAAAGAAAAAGGTTGATAAGCTAATTGAATGGGCAAAGACCTGCTATGTTGAAGGGGCTGGTGATGGAGTCTTTCAGGTTGGTGATAGAGGGACTGACTACATTGTTGATTGGCACAGTAATGAGTGTAGCTGCAAGAGGTGGCAGAAGGGTGGCACACCATGTGTACATGCTATAGCATGTGCTAGACATGAGAGAGTGGATCCCCTCCTCTTGGTTAACCAATGTTATTCTGTTGGGATGTTCAAGAAAACATTCAACAACATCATCTACCCCTGTAGAGATAAGACAGAATGGGAGAGGATGAATGGACCCCCAATTAAGCCACCATTGTACACCAAGCAGGTAGGCAGGCCATGCAAGAGCAGAAGGAAGGCCCCACATGAAGTTTCTTGTAGCAATGGTGGCAAAAAATTGTCAAGACATGGTGTGATCATGCATTACAACTATTGTGGAGAGCCAGACCACAATATCAAAGGCTGCAAGTACCTCAAGGCTGGGCTGCCCCCTCCAAATGTGCAAGCTCCACCAGCACCACATGGAGATGATGAAGCTGCTACTGCACAAGTTCCTCCAAATGTGGAAGCTAGTAATGCAGAAGCTGATCCAAATGTAGGAGATGATGAGCAAGTCATTACTCAGATATGTCTTCCATCATTTATACTATAGGTTTTCTTGCACAGTTGATAATCAGAGATATGATTCATAATTACTTGCACTTCAACAGGAGCACAACTCTCCAGAAAATCATGTCATAGAAGATCTTATGGTTGATCATATGGTTCAGAATGTAAGTA
This sequence comes from Triticum dicoccoides, assembly GCF_002162155.2. Lineage (NCBI taxonomy): Eukaryota > Viridiplantae > Streptophyta > Magnoliopsida > Poales > Poaceae > Triticum > Triticum dicoccoides. Next base: position 689,161,506 of record NC_041393.1, read on the forward strand.
AATGTCCTTGTTTCCTGAAATTGATCTTAAGTTTATTGATAAAACATGTTATTCTGAACTGCAATATGTACAGTTTTCATCCAGAGGCCTCTGCCAAGAGTGGTTGCAACAGGGCCTATACCAGAATCAACTTTCATATCTGCTGCCAGGGCCATGCTCAATCAAACCCAAGGTAACACAAGAAACAATGGGAGCTCAAGTACAATCCAGCAAGGTGACTTGGCCAAAAGATTGCTTCTCCTCAAGAGGCAGAGAGACAAAGAACTGGAAGATAAGAAAGAAGCACTTCTTGCAGCAAGAAGGGAGGAACAACTAAAGAAAGCAGAGGAAGCTGCCAGGAAGAGACATCAGCAAGAGGAGAAGAAAGCACTGGAAGCAGAGAGGAAGATGCAGTCACAAGCTCAGAAGAGAGAGAAGAGAAAAGAAGAAGCTAAAATAGCAAAGAAGGCTAGGGAAGAGACAAGGCAGATCATTATGGAGACCAAGAAAGCTATGGCTGCTGAGCATAAAACAAAGCAACAAGCTGAGAAGAAGGCTCAAAAGGAGGAAGCTGCTGCCAAGAAGAGAGAAGAAAAAGAAGCTGCAGCAGCAAGAAAAAGAGCAGACAGGGTTGCTGCTGCTGAGGCTAGGAAGGAGGAATTGAGGCTGATAGGTATTGCTCTAGGCAAGAGGCCTATAGGTGCACAGCCTGATTCAGATGATGATCTTGTGCTTCCCAGCAAGACCAAAAGCACTTCTATGTTTGACATCTTCAGATGATGTACCTGCTGTGTAGCATCCTTTACTTCTTAAGAATGATGTAGTAGTATGTGACTGATGAGAAATGTTTTAATTGATCCATACTGATGTGTATACATGAGTATGGATCAATTGTTGATCATTTTGTAATTGAATGCACTTGTTGGTACTTCCCAGATATGGATTGCTGGTTATGCTTATGGTTTTCTCCCTGAATGCACTTGTACACATATGGTCAAATGGTCAAATGTACAGCAAGATAATAACAGCATCAAATAGCATAAAAATGATATGACAACAACATGATATGATGATCTCTACATATGGAGCCAAATATACACAGAAGCCAAATATGATGTACATATGACAGCAACATGATAACTTGCACAACATTAACTTCCATTTGATATCAAATATGATGATATCTAATGTACACAGAATCAACTGGCACAAAAATGATATCTTCATATGACAACATCAACAGCTTCAACATGCCAAATTAACTTCCATTTGCATTAGAAGATTGTCACTTGCTTACATATTGAAAAAACATCACTTAGAATGCAAAAGATTGTCACTTCAGACTAACAACACTACATCAACTCTAGCTGCAAACTGGAAACTACATAAACTTCAGACTTACAATGCAAAAGCATCACTTCATACTACCAGTTCATCTGCTAACAAACTACATACTGCATCAACTCCATCACTTCATACTACCAGTTCAACTGCATCAACTACACATTGCATCAACTCCATCACTTCTTCACCAGAGACATAGCTAAAAGCACTGCAAGTATAATGAGTGCTGCCACGAGTGCCTTCAGCATCACCAAGATTTGATTGGCTAACCCTACGAGTGCCTCTGCTTGACGTTTGCTCATTTGAGCTGCAACTCTTCCATCTTCAAAGCCTGGAAGATCAACTGCATATCTTCGATTCCTTGCTCGCATCAGCTCTTCCCTCCTTTCCTATGCAGCTCCTAATGCATCTACGGCTTCATTGCCAACCAGCAACTGATTATCGAGCAAGTAGGCAACGTATTCCAACTCCCAATGCCAGAAATGGTCCTGAAGATCAAAAGAAACGAACACACGCCACAAATCACCATCGCAAGATCCACAAAAATCTACCAAAATTAACAAACGCCAACGGATGCAGTCCACTTACACCAATAGGACACCTGTAGAAGACCCAGCCCTCGTCCTTCTCCGTGTTCGAGAGGTAGAACTTCACACGAGTGCTGCAAGAAGGGCATCTTATCAGCGGCAGCACCACCGAACGGCCGCCGGCCGATGACGTGACTGAGCTTGTCGACATGGCGGAGCAGTGAAGATGGCGGCGACGGCGGCAAGCTGTAGGAAGAGGGCGGCGGCAAGCAGCAGGGGGAGGGCGGTGGCAAGTAGCAGGGGAAGGGCGGTGGCAAGCAGCAGGAGGAGGGCGGCGGCAAGCAGCAGGGGGAGGGCATCGGCCTCGGCGGCAAGGAGTGGGGAATTACGGATTTGGCATCGATGGTGGATGGAAATACCCCCCCTCCCCCCTCCCCCCCGCGAGCGCCACCTGTCGCCTCGGATTGGTCAACAAATGGTCAAATGGAGAGGCGACGAGTGGCGTACGGTGAGCAGTGACCGTAGAATCACGTGTAGACATATTGAGTGACCGTATTGGCCGTATTTTGAAGTATAATGACCAAAGTGTGCTTTCTTTTCAAGTTCAAGTACCGCCAGTGCATTTTACTCATTTCAGAATAACCACGCAACACCACATAAACAGCTCCTCCAGACAAACAACAAATACTTACAACCCGACGCGCTAAACGTGTTGTCAGTCCCTTACGGGTAACAGCGCCAGAAAACTGGCAAGTAGACGGGAGAAAGTTGTAATAGATTGAATAAATAGATCGCGAATAAAATAAAGTGCAGCAAAGTATTTTTTTTGTTTTTTGATTCATAGATCTGAAAATAAAAATTTCAAATACATAAAAAGACAAATAACAAAATAGATTTCAAAGTATATGATGAGAAAATATACCCGGGGGCCGTAGGTTTCACTAGTGATTTCTCTCGAGAAAAATAGCATACGGTGGGTAAACAAATTACTGTTGGACAATTGATAGAATTTCAAATAATCATGACTATATCCAGGCAATGATCATTATATAGGCATCACGTCCAAGATTAGTAGACCAATCCCTGCCTGTATCTACTACTATTATTACACACATCGACCGCTATCCAGCATACATCTAGTGTATTAAGTTCAAGGAAAAATGACGTAATGCAATAAGAACAATAACATGATGTAGACAAGATCTATTTATGTAGAAATAGACTCCATCTTGTTATACTTAATGGCAACGATACATACTTGTCGGTTCCCCTTCTGTCGCTGGAATCAAGCATCCTAAGATCGAACCCATCACAAAGCACCTCTTCCCATGGTTAGAAAAATTGATCTAGTCGGCCTAGCTAAACCAAAGATTCGAAGAAGAAATACGAGCCTATAAATAATCATGCATATAAGAGATCAAAAGACTCAAATAAGTTTCATTAATAAAAACATAGATCTGATTATAAACTCAAAGTTCATCGGATCCCAACAAACACACCACAAAAAATAGTTACATCAAATAGATCTTCAAGAGACCATTGTATTGATAATCAAGAGAGAGAGAGAGAGAGGAAGCCATCTAGCTACTAACTACGGACCCGAAGGTCTACAATGAACAACCCACACATCATCAGAGAGGCACCAATGAGGATGATGAACCCCTCTCGTGATGGTGTCTAGATTGGATCTATGGTTTCTGGAACTTGCGGCGGCTGGAATTGATTTTCGTCGGCTACCCTGGGGTTTCTGGAATATTGGGGTATTTATAGAGCAAAGAGGTGGTGCGGGAAGCGGCCAAGGTGGGCACAACCCACCTGGGCGCGCCTGGGCCCCAGGCACGCCATGGTGGGTTGTGCTCCCCTCGTAGCCCTCCTCGGGTACTTTCTTGGCCCATCGTGTGTCTTCTGGTCCAGAAAAATCACCAAAAAGTTATGTTGTGTTTGGACTCCGTTTGGTATTGATTTTTTGCGAAGTAAAAAATAGCAACTGAGACTGGGCACTATGTAAACAGGTTAGTCTAAAAAATGATATAAAGTTGCTATAAAATGATTATAAAACATCCAAGAATGATAATATGACATCATGGAACAATTAAAAATTATATATACGTTGGAGACGTATCAGGGTGGCGGGGCCGAGGCGGCGGGAGGCCGGGGCGTCGTGCGGCCCGAAGCGGCGGGGCATTAGGGGGGTGGTGTGTCGGCGTGTCGAGGCGTCTGGGGGGGAGGGGTGGCCGGAGCGGCGGGCCCGAGCGGTGTGCCGACATGATACGTCCATTTTGTATCATGCTTTTATGTCGATATTTATTACATTATGGGCTGTTATTACACGTTATGTCACAATACTTATGCCTATTCTCTCTTATTTTACAAGGTTTACACAAAGAGGGAGAATGCCGGCAGCTGGAGTTCTAGACTGGAAAAGGAGCAAATATTAGAGACCTATTCTGCACAACTCCAAAAGTCCTGAAACTCCATGGAAGTTATTTTTGGAATTAATAAAAATACAGAGCAAAGAAAATACCAGAGGGGGCCACCCACCGTCCACGAGGGTGGGGGCGCGCCCTACCCCCTTGGCGCGCCCCCTGCCTCGTGGGCCACCTAGCAAGCCTCCAGTGCCCATATTCTGCTATATGAAGTCTTTCACCCTGGAAAAAAAATCATAAGCAAGCTTTCGGGACGAAACACCGCCGCCACGAGGCGGAACCTTGGCGGAACCAATCTAGGGTTCCGACAGAGCTATTCTGCCGAGGAAACATTCCTCCGAGAGGGGGAAATCATCGTCATCATCATCACCATCGATCCTCTCACCGGGAGGGGGTCAACATCCATCAACATCTTCATCAGCACCATCTTCTCTCAAACCCTAGTTCATCTCTTGTATCCAATCTTTGTCCCAAAACCTCAGATTGGTACCTGTGGGTCGCTAGTAGTGTTGATTTCTCCTTGTAGTTGATGCTAGTTGGTTTATTCGGTGAAAGATCATATGTTCAGATCATATATGCATATTAATACCCCTCTGATTATGAACATGATTATGATTTGTGAGTAGTTACGTTTGTTCCTGAGGACATGGGAGAAGTCTTGCTACAAGTAGTCATGTGAATTTGGTATGCGTTCGATATTTTGATGAGATGTATGTTGTCTCTCCTCTAGTGGTGTTATGTGAACGTCGACTACATGTCACTTCAACATTGTTTGGGCCTAGAGGAAGGCATTGGGAAGTAATAAGTAGATGATGGGTTGCTAGAGTGACAGAAGTTTAAACCCTAGTTTATGAGTTGCTTCGTAAGGGGCTGATTTGGATCTACATGTTTCATGCTATGGTTAGGTTTACCTTAATACTTCTTTTGTAGTTGCGGATGCTTGCAATAGGGGTTAATCATAAGTGGGATGCTTGTACAACAAAAGGGCAGTACCCAAGCACTGGTCCACCCACATACCAAATTATCAAAGTAACGAACGCGAATCATATGAGCGTGATGAAAACTAGCTTGATGATAATTCCCATGTGTCCTCGGGAGCGCTTTTCTCTATATAAGAATTTGTCCAGGGTTGTACTTTGCTACAAAAAGGATTGGGCCATCTTGCTGCACCTTATTTACTTTCATTACGTGTTACCCGTTACAAATTACCTTATCACAAAACTATCTGTTACCGACAATTTCAGTGCTTGCAGAGAAAACCTTACTGAAAACCGCTTGTCATTTCCTTCCGCTCCTCATTGGGTTCGACCACTCAACAAGGACTACGATTGACCCTCTACACTTGTGGGTCATCAAGACTCTTTTCTGGCGCTGTTGCTGGGGAGTGAAGAGCCTTTGGTAAGTGGAACTTGGTAAGGAAAAATTTATATAGTGTGCTGAAATTTACTGTCATTTGTTACTATGGAACATAATCCTTTGAGGGGCTTGTTCAGGGTATCTTCACCCCAACCAGTAGAGCAAAGAGTTGCTCCTCAACCTACTGAACCTACTGAAAATTTTTACTTTGAAATTCCTTCGGGTATGGTAGAGAAACTGCTAGCTAATCCTTTTACAGGAGATGGAACATTATATCCCGATTTGCATCTAATCTATGTGGATGAAATTTGTGGATTATTTAACCTTGCAGGTATGCCCGAGGATGTTATCAAGAAGAAGCTCTTCCTTTTATCTTTGAAGGGAAAGGCATTCACATGGTTTAGGCTATGTGATGATATGGGGTCATGGAACTACAACCGATTGAAATTGAAATTTCATCAGAAGTTTATCCTATGCATCTTGTTCATCCTGATCATAATTATATATATAATTTTTAGACTCGCGAAGGAGAAAGCATCGCTCAAGCTTGGGGGAGGATTAAATCAATGTTATATTCATGCCCCAATCATGATCTCTCAAGAGAAATTATTATTCAAAAAATTTATGCTCGACTTTCTCTCAATAATCGCTCCATGCTCGATACTTCTTGTACTAGATCTTTCATGATGAAGACTATTGAATTCAAATGGGATTTATTGGAAAGAATTAAACACAACTCTAAAGATTGGGATCTCGACGAAGGTAAGGAGTCAGTGAAGGAAATATGCCCTAGAGGCAATAATAAAGTTATTATTTATTTCCTTATTTCATGATAAATGTTTATTATTCATGCTAGAATTGTATTAACCGGAAACATGATACATGTGTGAATACATAGACAAACATATAGTCACTAGTATGCCTCTACTTGACTAGCTCATTAATCAAAGATGGTTTTGTTTCCTAACCATAGACATGTGTTGTCATTTGATTAATGAGGTCACATCATTAGGAGAATGATGTGATTGACATGACCCATTCCGTTAGCCTAGCACTTGATCATTTAGTATGTTGCTATTGCTTTCTTCATGACTTATACATGTTCCTGTAATTATGAGATTATGCAACTCCCGTTTACCGGAGGAACACTTTGGGTGCTGCCAAACGTCACAACGTAACTGGGTGATTATAAAGAAGTACTACAAGTGTCACCGAAGGTACATGTTGAGTTGGCGTATTTCGAGATTAGGTTTTGTCACTCCGATTGTTGGAGAGGTATCTCTGGGCCCTCTCGGTAATGCACATCATTATAAGCCTTGCAAGCAATGTGACCAAATGAGTTGGTTACGGGATGATGCATTACGGAACGAGTAAAGAGACTTGCCGGTAACGAGATTGAACTAGGTATTGGATACCGACGATCGAATCTCGGACAAGTAACATACCGATGACAAAGGGAACAACGTATGGTGTTATACGGTTTGACCGATAAAGATCTTCGTAGAATATGTAGGAACCAATATAGGCATCCAGGTTCCGCTATTGGTTATTGACCGAGAATAGTTCTAGGTCATGTCTACATAGTTCTCGAACCCGTAGGGTCCGCACGCTTAAGGTTTCGATGACAGTTTTATTATGAGTTTGTGAGTTTTGATGTACCGAAGGAGTTAGGAGTCCCGGATGAGATCGGGGACATGACGAGGAGTCTCGAAATGGTCGAGACGTAAAGATCGATATATTGGACGACTATATTCGGAGTTCGGAAAGGTTCCGAGTGATTCGGGTATTTATCGGAGTACCGGAGAGTTACGGGAATTCGCCGGGGAGAAGTATTGGGCCTTATTGGGCCATACGGGAAAGAGAGAGGGGCTGCCTAGGGCAGGCCGTGCACCCCCCAAGGCCTGGTCCGAATTGGACTAGGGGGAGGGGCCGCACCCCCTCCTTCCTTCCCTTCTCTCTTCCCCTTCTTTCTCTCCTACTCCTACTAGGAAAGGAGGAGTCCTACTCCCGGTGGGAGTAGGACTCCCCCCTTGGGCGCGCCTCCTCCTCCTTGGCCGGCCCTCCCCTTGCTCCTTTATATACGGGGGCAGGGGGGCACCCCATGACACACAAGTTGATCTACGGATCGTTCCTTAGCCGTGTGCGGTGCCCCCCTCCACCATATTCCACCTCGGTCATATCATCGCGGAGTTTAGGCGAAGCCCTGCGCCGGTAGAGCATCATCATCGTCACCACGCCGTCATGCTGACGGAACTCATCCCCGAAGCTTTGCTGGATCGGAGCCCAGAGATCGTCATCGAGCTGAACGTGTGCTGAACTCGGAGGTGCCGTACGTTCGGTGCTTGGATCGGTCGGATCGTGAAGGCGTACGACTACATCAACCGCGTTGTACTAACGTTTCCGCTTACGGTCTACGAGGGTACGTGGACAACACTCTCCCCTCTCGTTGCTATGCCATCACCATGATCTTGCGTGTACGTAGGATTTTTTTTGAAATTACTATGTTCCCCAACAGTGGCATCCGAGCCTAGGTTTTATGCGTTGATGTTATATGCATGAGTAGAACACAAGTGAGTTGTGGGCGATACAAGTCATACTGCTTACCAGCATGTCATACATTGGTTCGGCGGTATTGTGAGATGAAGCGGCCCGGACCGACATTGCGCGTACGCTTACGCGAGACTGGTTTCACCGTTACGAGCACTTGTGCTTAAAGGTGGCTGGCGGGTGTCTGTCTCTCTCACTTTAGCTGAATCGAGCGTGGCTACGCCCTGTCCTTGCGAAGGTTAAAACAGCACTAACTTGACGAACTATCGTTTTGGTTTTGATGCGTAGGTAAGAACGGTTTTTGCTAAGCCCGTAGCAGCCACGTAAAATTTGCAACAACAAAGTAGAGGACGCCTAACTTGTTTTTGCAGGGCATGTTGTGATATGATATGGTCAAGACGTGATGCTATATTTTATTGTATGAGATGATCATGTTTTGTAACCGAAGTTATCGGCAACTGGCAGGAGCCATATGGTTGTCGCTTTATTGTATGAAATGCAAACGCCCTGTAATTGCTTTACTTTATCACTAAGCGGTAGCGATAGTCGTAGAAGCATTAGATGGCGTAACGACAACGATGCTACGATGGAGATCAAGGTGTCGCGCCGGTGACGATGGTGATCACGACGGTGCTTCGAAGATGGAGATCACAAGCACAAGATGATGATGGCCATATCATATCACTTATATTGATTGCATGTGATGTTTATCCTTTATGCATCTTATCTTGCTTTGATTGACGGTAGCATTTTAAGATGATCTCTCACTAATTATCAAGAAGTGTTCTCCCTGAGTATGCACCATTGCGAAAGTTCTTCGTGCTGAGACACCACGTGATGATCGGGTGTGATAGGCTCTACATTCAAATACAACGGGTGCAAAACAGTTGCACACGCGGAATACTCAGGTTAAACTTGACGAGCCTAGCATATACAGATATGGCCTCGGAACACGGAGACCGAAAGGTCGAGCGTGAATCATATAGTAGATATGATCAACATAATGATGTTCACCATTGAAACTACTCCATCTCACGTGATGATCGGACATGGTTTAGTTGATATGGATCACGTAATCACTTAGAGGATTAGACGGATATCTATCTAAGTGGGAGTTCTTAAGTAATATGATTAATTGAACTTAAATTTATCATGAACTTAGTCCTGGTAGTATTTTGCAAATTATGTTGTAGATCAATAGCTTGCGTTGTTGCTTTCATATGTTTATTTTGATATGTTCCTAGAGAAAATTATGTTGAAAGATGTTAGTAGCAATGATGCGGATTGGATCCGTGATCTGAGGTATATCCTCATTGCTGCACAGAAGAATTATGTCCTTAATGCACCGCTAGGTGACAGATCTATTGCAGGAACAGATGCAGACGTTATGAACGTTTGGCTAGCTCAATATGATGACTACTTGATAGTTTTGTGCGCCATGCTTTATGACTTAGAATCGGGACTTCAAAGACGTTTTTGAACGTCATGGACCATATGAGATGTTCCAGGAGTTGAAGTTAATATTTCAAGCAAATACCCGAGTTGAGAGATATGAAGTCTCCAACAAGTTCTATAGCTAAAAGATGGAGGAGAATCGCTCAACTAGTGAGCATGTGCTCAGATTGTCTGGGTACTTCAATCGCTTGAATCAAGTGGGAGTTAATCTTCCAGATAATAGACTGATTGATAGAATTCTCTAGTCACCATCACTAAGTTAGTAGAACTTTGTTATGAACTATAGTATGCAAGGGATGACGAAAACGATTCCCAAGCTCTTCGTGATGTTGAAATCAACGAAGGTAGAAATCAAGAAAGAGCATCAAGTGTTGATGATTGACAAGATCACTAGTTTCAAGAAAAGGGGCAAAGGGAAAGAAAGGGAACTTCAACTAGAATGACAAGCAAGTTGTCACTCCCGCGAAGAAGCCCAAAGTTGGACCAAAGCCTGAAACCGAGTGATTATACTGCAAAGGAAATGGTCACTAGAAGCGGAAATGCCCTGAATATTTGGTGGATAAGAAGGATGGCAAAGGGAACAAGAGTATATTTGATATACAGGTTATTGATGTGTGCCTTACTAGTGTTTATAGTAGCCCCTGAGTATTTGATACTTGTTCGGTTGCTAAGATTAGTGACTCGAAACAGAAGTTACAGAATAAACAAAGACTAGTTGAAGGGGAAGTGACGATGAGTGTTGGAAGTAGTTCCAAGATTGATATGATCATCATCGCACACTCTCTATACTTTCAGGATTAGTGTTAAACCTAAATAAATGTTGTTTGGTGTTTGTGTTGAACATGAATATGATTTGATGATGTTCATTGCGATATGGTTATTCATTTAAAGTCAAAGAATAATTGTTGTTCTGTTTACATGAATAAAACCTTCGATGGTCATACACCCAATGAAAATAGTTTGTTGGATCTCGATCGTAGTGATACACATATTCATAATGTTGATGCCAAAAGATGCAAAGTTGATAATCATAGTGCAACTTATTTGTGGCACTGCCGTTTGGGTCATATCGGTGTAAAGCACATGAAGAAACTCCATAAAGATGGATTTTCGGAATCACTTGGTTATGAATCATTTGATGCTTGCGAACCGTGCCTTTTGGGCAAGATGACTAAAAACTCTGTTCTCCGGAACAATGGAACAAGCTACTGACTTATTGGAAATAATACATAACGATGTATGTGATCCAATGAGTGTTGATGCTCGTGGCAAGTATCGTTATTTTCTGACCTTCACAAAATGATTTGAGCAGATATGGGTATATCTACTTGATGAAACATAAGTCTGAAATAGTTGAAAGGTTCAAAGAATTTCAGAGTGAAGTGGAAAAATCATCGTAACAAGAAAATAAAGTTTCTACGATCTGATCGCGGAGACGAATATTTGAGTTACGAGTTTGATCTTCAATTAAAACAATGTGGAATAGTTTCACAGCTCACGCCACCTGGAACACCACAACGTTATGGTGTGTCCGAACGTCGTAACCGCACTTTATTGGATATGGTGCGATCTATGATGTCTCTTACTGATTTACCATTATCGTTTTGGGGTTATGCATTAGAGACAGCTGCATTCACGTTAAAAGGGCACCATCTAAATCCGTTGAGACGACATCGTATAAACTATGGTTTAGAAGTAAACCTAAGCTGTCGTTTCTTAAAGTTTGGAGTTGCGATGCTTATATGAAAAAGGTTTTCAACCTGATAAGCTCGAACCCAAATTGGAGAAGTGCGTCTTCATAGAATACCCAAAGGAAACTGTTGGGTACTCCTTCTATCACAAATCCAAAGGCAAAACATTCGTTGCTAAGAGTGGATCCTTTCTAGAGAAGGAGTTTCTCTCGAAAGAAGTGAGTGGGAGGAAAGTAGAACTTGATGAGGTAACTGTACCTGCTCCCTCATTTGAAAGTAGTTCATCACAGAAATCTGTTCCTGTGACTACTACACCAATTAGTGAGGAAGTTAATGATGATGATCATGAAACTTCAGATTAAGTTACTACAGAACCTCGTAGGTCTTACAGAGTAAGATCCGCACCAGAGTGGTACGGTAATCCTGTTCTGGAAGTTATGTTACTAGACCATGACGAACCTACGAACTATGAAGAAGTGATGGTGAGCCCAGATTCCGCAAAATGGCTTGAGGCCATGAGATCTGAGATAAGATCCATGTATGAAAACAAAGTATGGACTTTGATTGACTTGCCCAATGATAGGCGAGACATTGAGATTAAATGGATCTTCAAGAGGAAGACGGACGCTGATAGTGTTACTATCTACAAAGCTAGAATTGTCGCAAAAGGTTTTCGACAAGTTCAAGGTGTTGACTACGATGAGATTTTCTCACTCGTATCGATGCTTAAGTCTGTCTGAATCATGTTAGCAATTGCCACATTATATGAAATCTGGCAAATGGATGTCAAAACTGCATTCCTTAATGGTTTTCTTAAAGGAGAGTTGTATATGATACAACCAGAAGTTTTTGTCGATCCTAAAGGTGCTAACAAAATGTGCAAGCTCCAGCGATTCATCAATGGACTGGTGCAAGCATCTCAGAGTTGGAATATACGCTTTGATAAGTTGATCAAAGCATATAGTTTTGTACAGACTTACGGTGAAGCCTGTACTTACAAGAAAGTGAGTGGGAGCACTATAGCATTTCTGATAAGTATATGTGAATGACATATTGTTGATCGGAAATAATGTAGAGTTATTCTGCAAAGCATAAAGGAGTGTTTGAAAGGATTTCTTTCAAAGAAAGACCTCGGTGAAGCTGCTTACACATTGAGCATCAAGATCTATATAGATAGATCAAGACACTTGATAAGTTTTTCAATGAGTACATACCTTGATAAATTTTTTGAAGTAGTTCAAAATGGAACAGTCAAATAAAGAGTTCTTGCCTGTGTTGCAAGGTATGAAATTGAGTAAGACTCAAATCCCGACCACAGCAGAAAATAGAAAGAGAATGAAAGTCATTCCCTATGCATCACTCATAGGTTCTATAAAAGTATGCCATGCTATGGACCAGAACTATTGTATACTCTGCCCTGGTTTGGCAAGGGAGTACAATAGTGATCTAAGAGTAGATCACTGGACATTGGTCAAAATTATCCTTAGTGGAATAAGGAGATGTTTCTCGATTATGGAGATGATAAAAGAGTTCGTCATAAAAGTTACATCGATGCAAACTTTTACATTGATCCAGATGACTCTAAGTCTCAATCTGGATACATATTGAAAGTGGAAGCAATTAGCTAGAGTAGCTCCGTGCAAAGCATTGTAGACATAGAATATTTGCAAAATACATACGACTCTGTAATATGACAGACCCGTTGACTAAACCTCTCTCACGAGCAAAACATGATCATACCTTAGCACTCTTTGGGTGTTAATCACATAGCGATGTGAACTAGATTATTGACTCTAGTAAACCTTTTGGGTGTTGATCAGATGATGATGTGAACTATGGGTATTAATCACATGCAGATGTGAATATTGGTGTTAAATCACATAGCGATGTGAACTAGATTATTGACTCTAGTGCAAGTGGGAGACTGAAGGAAATATGCCCTACAGGCAATAATAAAGTTATTATTTATTTCCTTATTTCATGATAAATGTTTATTATTCATGCTAGAATTGTATTAACCAGAAACATGATACATGTGTGAATACATAGACAAACATATAGTCACTAGTATGCCTCTACTTGACTAGCTCATTAATCAAAGATGGTTTTGTTTCCTAACCATAGACATGTGTTGTCATTTGATTAATGAGGTCACATCATTAGGAGAATGATGTGATTGACATGATCCATTCCGTTAGCCTAGCACTTGATCGTTTAGTATGTTGCTATTGCTTTCTTCATGACTTATACATGTTCCTGTAACTATGAGATTATGCAACTCCCGTTTACCGGAGGAACACTTTGGGTGCTGCCAAACGTCACAACGTAACTGGGTTATTATAAAGGAGTACTACAGGTGTCTCCGAAGGTACATGTTGAGTTGGCATATTTCGAGATTAGGTTTTGTCACTCCGATTGTTGGAGAGGTATCTCTGGACCCTCTCGGTAATGCACATCATTATAAGCCTTGCAAGCAATGTGACCAAATGAGTTGGTTACGGGATGATGCATTACGAAACGAGTAAAGAGACTTGCCGGTAACGATATTGAACTAGGTATTGGATACCGACCATCGAATCTCGGACAAGTAACATACCGATGACAAAGGGAACAACGTATGTTGTTATACGGTTTGACCGATAAAGATCTTCGTAGAATATGTAGGAACCAATATGGGCATCCAGGTTCCGCTATTGGTTATTGACCGAGAATAGTTCTAGGTCATGTCTACATAGTTCTCGAACCCGTAGGGTCCGCACGCTTAAGGTTTCGATGATAGTTTTATTATGAGTTTATGAGTTTTGATGTACCGAAGGAGTTCGGAGTCCCGGATGAGATCGGGGACATGACGAGGAGTCTCGAAATGGTCGAGACGTAAAGATTGATATATTGGACGACTATATTCGGAGTTCGGAAAGGTTCCGAGTGATTCGGGTATTTATCGGAGTACCGGAGAGTTACGGGAATTCGCCGGGGAGAAGTATTGGGCCTTATTGGGCCATACGGGAAAGAGAGAGGGGCTGCCTAGGGCAGGCCCCCCCCCAAGGCCTGGTCCGAATTGGACTAGGGGGAGGGGCCGCACCCCCTCCTTCCTTCCCTTCTCTCTTCCCCTTCTTTCTCTCCTACTCCTACTAGGAAAGGAGGAGTCGGGAGTAGGACTCCCCCCTTGGGCGTGCCTCCTCCTCCTTGGCCGGCCCTCCCCTTGCTCCTTTATATACGGGGGCAGGGGGGCACCCCATGACACACAAGTTGATCTACGGATCGTTCCTTAGACGTGTGCGGTGCCCCCCTCCATCATATTCCACCTCGGTCATATCGTCACGGAGTTTAGGCGAAGCCCTGCGCCGGTAGAGCATCATCATCGTCACCACGCCGTCGTGCTGACGGAACTCATCCCTGAAGCTTTGCTGGATCGGAGCCCGGGGATCATCATCGAGCTGAACGTGTGCTGAACTCGGAGGTGCCGTACGTTCGGTGCTTGGATCGGTCGGATCGTGAAGACGTACGACTACATCAACCGCGTTGTGCTAATGTTTCCGCTTACGGTCTACGAGGGTATGTGGACAATACTCTCCCCTTTCGTTGCTATGCCATCACCATGATCTTGCGTGTACGTAGGAATTTTTTTGAAATTACTACGTTCCCCAACAGTCAGGTATAACACCTAAGTTTGATTGTGTTAAATCTTTATGGATACCGATGCTTTTCATGATTTTAGCACTAAATATGGACTTGACTCTGAGATAGTAGCTTCTTTCTGTGAATCATTTGCTACTCATATTGATCTCCCTAAGGAGAAGTTGTTTAAATATAATCCTCCCTTTAAAGTAAAAGTAGTTGCACCTATTAAAGTTGAAGAAAAGAATATCACTTATAATGATCCTATTGTTCCTACTACATATATTGAGAAACCACCTTTCCCTGTTAGGATAAAGGATCATGCTAAAGCTTCAACTGTGGTTCTTAAGAGTAATACTAGAACACCAACACCACCTGAGAAAATTAAAGTTGAGCCTAGTATTGCTATGGTTAAAGATCTCTTGGCTGATAATATTGATGGACATGTTATTTACTTCTGTGATGAAGATGCTATAATTGCTAGACCCGGTACTAAAAATAAGCATAGACCTGTTGTAGGCATGCTTGTTATTTCTGTTAAAATAGGAGATCATTGTTATCATGGCGTATGTGATATGGGTGCTAGTGCAAGTGCAATACCTCATTCCTTATACAAAGAAATTATGCATGATATTGCACCTGTTGAGATAGAAGAAATTGATGTTACAATTAAGCTTGCTAATAGAGATACTATTTCACCAGCTGGGATTGTTAGAGATGTTGAAGTCTTGTGTGGGAAAGTTAAATATCCTGCTGATTTTGTTGTTCTTGGTTCCCCACAAGATAGCTTTTGCCCCATCATATTTGATAGACCCTTCTTGAATATTGTTAATGCTAGGATAGACTGCAAAAAGGATGTTGTTACTATTGGTTTGGGGTATATGTCTCATGAATTTAATTTTGCTAAATTTCGTAGACAACCCATGATAAAGAATTGCCTAGTAAGGATGAAATTATTGGTATTGCTTCTATTGATGTGCCTCCTAATGATCCTTTAGAACAATATTTGCTAGACCATGAAAATGATATGTTTATGAATGAAAGAAGGGAGATAGATGAAGTATTCTTTAAACAGGGACCTATTTTGAAACACAACTTGCCTGTTGAAATTCTAGGGGATCCTCCACCACCCAAGGGTGATCCCATGTTCGAGCTTAAACCACTACCCGATACTCTTAAATATGCTTATCTTGATGAAAAGAAGATATATCCTGTTATTATTAGTGCTAACCTTTCAGAGCAGGAAGAGGAGAAATTATTGAAAACTCTGAAGAAGCACCGCGCTGCTATTGGATATACTCTTGATGATCTTAAGGGCATTAGTCCCACTCTATGCTAACACAAAATAATATTGGAGAAAGACGCCAAACCAGTTGTTGATCACCAACGGCGGTTAAATCCTAAGATGAAAGAAGTGGTAAGAAAAGAAATACTAAAGCTCCTGGAGGCAGGTATAATTTATCCCGTTGCTGATAGCCAGTGGGCAAGTCCTGTCCATTGTGTCCCTAAGAAGGGAGGTATTACTGCTGTTCCTAATGATAAAGATGAATTGATCCCACAAAGAATTGTTACAGGTTATAGGATGGTAATTGATTTCCGCAAATTAAGTAAAGATACTAAAAAAGATCATTACCCCTTACCTTTTATTGATCAAATGCTAGAAAGATTATCCAAACATACACACTTTTTCTTTCTAGATGGTTACTCTGGTTTCTCTCAAATACATCTGTCAAAAGAGGATCAAGAAAAGACCACTTTTACTTGCCCTTTCGGTACTTTTGCTTATAGACATATACCTTTTGGTTTATATAATGCACCTACTACCTTTCAAAGATGCATGATGGCTATATTCTCTGACTTATGTGAAAAGATTGTTGAGGTTTTCATGGATGACTTCTCCGTTTATGGATCTTCTTTTGATGATTGCTGGAGCAACCTTAATCGAGTTTTGCAGAGATGTGAAGAAACTAGTCTTGTCTTGAATTGGGAGAAGTGCCACTTTATGGTTAATGAAGATATTGTCTTGGGGCATAAAATTTCTGAAAGAGGTATTGAAGTTGACAAAGCTAAAGTTGATGCTATTGAAAAGATGCCGTGTCCTAAAGACATTAAAGGTATAAGAAGTTTCCTTGGTCATGTCGGTTTTTATAGGAGGTTCATTAAAGACTTCTCTAAAATTTCTAGGCCTCTGACTAATCTCTTACAAAAAGATATTCCTTTTGTATTTGATGATGATTGTGTAGAAGCATTTGAAATACTTAAGAAAGCTTTGATTTCTGCACCTATTGTTCAGCCACCTGATTGGAATTTACCCTTTAAAATTATGTGTGATGCCAGTGATTATGTTGTAGGTGCTGTTCTAGGACAAAGAGTTGATAAGAAATTAAATGTTATTCAATATGCTAGTAAAACTCTAGACACTGCCCAGAGAAATTATGCTACTACTGAAAAAGAATTTTTAGCAGTTGTATTTGCTTGTGATAAGTTCAGATCTTATATTCTTGATTCTAAAGTAACTGTTCACACTGATCATGCTGCTATTAAATATCTTATGGAAAATAAAGATGCTAAACCTAGACTTATTAGATGGGTTCTCTTGCTACAAGAATTTGATTTGCATATTATTGATAGAAAGGGAGCTGAGAACCCCGTTGCAGACAACTTGTCTAGGTTAGAGAATGTTCTTGATGACCCACTACCTATTGATGATAGCTTCCCTGATGAACAATTAATTGTCATAAATGATTCTCGTGCTGCTCCATGGTATGCTGATTATGCTAATTACATTGTTGCTAAATTTATACCACCTAGTTACACATACCAGCAAAAGAAAAAGGTTTTCTATGATTTAAGACATTATTTCTGGGATGCCCCATACCTTTATAAAGAAGGAGTAGATGGTATTATTAGACGTTGTGTACCAGAGCATGAACATGAACAGATCCTACGCAAGTGTCACTCGGAGGCTTATGGAGGACACCACGCCAGAGATAGAACTGTTCATAAGGTATTGCAATCCGGTTTTTATTGGCCTACTCTCTTCAAAGATGCCCGTAAGTTTCTCTTGTCCTGTGATGAATGTCAAAGAATTGGTAATATTAGTAGAAGTCAGGAAATGCCTATGAATTATTCTCTTGTTATTGAATCATTTGATGTTTGGGGCTTTGATTATATGGTACGTTTCCTTCCTCTAATGGGTATACACATATTTTAGTTTTTGTTGATTACATTACTAAGTGGGTAGAAGCTATTCCAACTAGTAGTGTTGATCATAACACCTCTATTAAGATGCTTAAAGAAGTTATTTTTCCGAGGTTTGGAATCCCTAGATACCTAATGACTGATCGTGGTTCACATTTTATTCATGGTGCTTTCCGTAAAATGCTTGCTAAATATGATGTTAATCATAGAATTGCATCCCATTATCACCCATGGTCTAGTGGCCAAGTAGAACTGAGTAACAGAGAGCTTAAATTGATTTTGCAAAAGACTGTTAATAGATCTAGAAAGAATTGGTCCAAGAAACTTGATGATGCATTATGTGCTTATAGAACTGCATATAAAAATCCAATGGGTATGTTTCCATATAAAATGGTTTATGGAAAATCATGTCACTTACCTCTCGAACTAGAACATAAGGCATATTGGGCCATTAAAGGGCTCAATTATGATTTCAAACTTGTCTATGAGAAGAGGTTATTTGGCATTAGCTCACTTGATGAATGGAGAACTCAAGCCCATGAGAATGCCAAACTGTTTAAAAAAAGTTAAAAGATGGCATGACAAAAGGATACAAAAGCATGAGTTTAATGCAGGTGATTATGTGTTGCTTTTCAACTCTCGTTTAAGATTTTTTGCAGGAAAACTCCTCTCTAAATGGGAAGGTCCTTACATTATCGAGGAGGTCTATCGTTCCGGTGCCATAAAAATCAACAACTTTGAAGGCACAAGTCCGAAGGTGGTGAACGACCAAAGAATCAAACATTATATCTCAGGTAACCCAATAAATATTGAAATTAATGTTATTGAAACAGTAATCCCGAAGGAATACATAAGGGACACTTTCCAGAACGTTTCAGACTCCGAAAAAGAATAGGTCTGTGGTACGGTAAGTAAACCGACTCCAAAACAGTTCTAATGGCAATTTTCATCTGTTTTGGAATATTTAAGAAAATAGGAAAATAAATAGTAGTCCAAAAGGGACACGAGGCGTCCACGAGGGTAGAGGGCGCGCCCTACCCACCCTGGGCGCGCCCCTTGCCTCGTGGGCACCTCGTGTACTCTCCGGACTCCGTTTTCTTGCACGATACTTCTATTGGTCGGTACAAATTCATTATATAATCTCCCGAAGGTTTTGTCCACCATACCACAACGAAATCCTCTGTTTTTGTTTTGAGTTGTTTCTGTCGCAGATTAGAGTAAGATGTCTTCTCAAGAGTAAGTAGGGGAGAGTCGGGTGTTTCATCCGACACCAGGACCAGGAGCAAACAACGATGCTGACAACTTTGGGCCATCAACAGAGGAAGAGATGGAGGCTGACTTGAAAAGGATAGATGCCATGGAGGAGGATCAAGAAGTTACTTCTCGCTTCCGAGCTGGATTCACGATGGGGGAACTACAAAGCTCAGCTATTCCAAACTCGGTCATCCCTTCCAATGTTAGATTTCTTTCTTATGAAAATATGAAAAAGAGTGTCACTTGTTCTCCAGCAGCTATGCAACATCCATGGGTGAAGGGAGCTTTAGCCGTCACGGGTATGCTCCGTAAGGAAATAATGGACCTCAAGAAGCAAGTCAATAAGCTCGAGGAGGAGAATCGTATCCCGAGGGGCATCATCGCCAAGAATTTCACACCACCACCTCCGAAGAAAGAGACATGAACACATGGGTATGTGCACTCCCCTTGGCAATTGCTAAGCTTGGGGGAGTCGCCCCGGTATTGTATGACCATCACACTCCTATCTTTACCATTTTTTCTTAGTTTGATCCTTTTGGTAATATCTTGATCTAGTAGAATAAAGTTTTAGTATGATCTAATTTTGAGTTTTGCTTTATGATTCTTCTATGTAATCGAGTCAGTGAGATATATATATAATAAAGATTAGTGTTGAGTCAAGGGATTGGCTATCTTGCTATGATCTTGAGGGAATAAAAGAAAAAGAAAGAATAAAATGAAATAAAAGAGATCATACTGATCTTATGGAGAGTAATGACTTCACATATAAAGAGTATGATGAATAAAAGTTGTTGAGAGTTGGCAAACGTAGTTTTGGTCATCGTTGCAATTAATTGGAAGTAATAAAGAAAGAGAGGTTCCCACATATAAATATAGTATCTTGGACATCTTTTATGATTGTGAGCACTCATTAAAATATGACATGCCAAAGAGTTGATGTTGGACAAGGAAGACAACGTAATGGGTTATGTTTTCTTATATCCGAAATAAAGTATATTGTCATGGATCATCCAACATGTTGAGCTTGCCTTTACCCCTCATGCTAGCCAAATTATTTGCACCAAGTAGAGATACTACTTGTGCTTCCAAATATCCTTAAACCCAGTTTTTCCATGAGTGTCCACCATATCTACCTATGGATTGAGTACGATCCTTCAAGTAAGTTGTCATTGTTGCATGCAATAAAAATTGCTCTCTAAATATGTATGACTTATTAGTGTGGAGAAAATAAGCTTTATACGATCTTGTGATATGGAAGTAATAAAAGCGACGGACTGCATAATAAAGGTCCATATCACAAGTGGCAATATAAAGTGACGTTCTTTTGCATTAAGACTAGGTAATTGCCCGCGTTGCAACGGAAAAATAGGTATAGCTCAAACGACGTGTGTAAGCTTAACTCCGAGTTACCACACATGAAAATGCATGTTGTCTCTTCTCCATCTATACCTGTTTTTGGCTCGCCACGAATGAAATCTCCGTCATCAACCCTTCTTTGTGATTGTAATCCCACAAATATTGTCCCTGATATTATTCTACCTAAATCACATATATGGCCACAATGAATGTTATTGGTGATGCACAAGCATGGCCTCATGGTGTCATTTTCTTAATCACCAAACCAGCCTATTTTATTTATCAACAAACTAACCCTTATACTCGACACAATTATTCAGTACATAACACATGGATAGACTAAATAATAAACTTTTAAGAAGAAAGTAATGGATAGGGGCATTGGCTGACAAGTTGAAAATAAGAAACTTGTGAAAACAAATAACCAACTCACATTCATATCGTAGGGAAAATATCCATCGCCACATGTTGCTGGTTTGAAGACATGCTAGGTTCAATAACGGTCATTTTCTCTTCCTTACCATTACAACATCCCTCTTTTCCTCCACCCGCCATGATATTTATGTTACGATTACATGCGACTCATACAAATATTCTTCAGGCTACATTGATCAAGCGGCGCTTCTGCTTTTCGGTACATAAAGATGATGTGTAACAATCAGAAAGATAACATTCCATCAATCTTCTGCAGACCATTGAGAACCTTGTGTGAACTGGATCCATATAATGATAGTTTGTTCTCTTGATGGTTGCATGGTATCTGTGCATTTTCTATCTTGGTTCTCTTAATTTTCATCACATGCAAAATTTCCCATCGATGAATAGAAATCAAATTATTTCCCATCCAAATAGAAGAATAATCAAACTTCACAATAAGGCCGAGTTTTGTAAAATAAAGCCAGTTTAGTTGCAACTAAATAGTAAGCAATGACCAAAGTTCATACACGTAACCAGGTATGGTAATATAATCCAATGAAATCAAGGGATTATACACAATCCAACAAAATAATTTACAATCAATCAGGTTATGTTAATATGGAGAGAAAACGGCTACTAAATGAAGTGATTCGAAATCCATAGTATTGTATACGGAATATGAATAAATAGCCAGAAGCGCGATGTGCTATGGAATATTTGAATGACCCAACTGTACTACTACATATATATTGCTAGTATTTTGGTTAGGGAGAGCTCAGATAGTAGTATTGTTAAAAGTATGGGAATACAAATATACATATTGCTAGTCTTCCAAGGATATATGCAACAAAAATCCATCCTCACTAAGAGTACAGCCGGACTTGCAAAGGGTTTACGTTTTCTGCAACATGAATAAAATATACTCCCTCTGTTTCTAAATATAAGTCTTTTTAGAGGTTTCAAATGGACTACAACATACGGGATGTATATAGACATATTTTAGAGTGTAGATTCACTCATTTTGCTCCATATGTAGTCCCTTTTTGA
This sequence comes from Triticum dicoccoides, assembly GCF_002162155.2. Taxonomy (NCBI): domain Eukaryota; kingdom Viridiplantae; phylum Streptophyta; class Magnoliopsida; order Poales; family Poaceae; genus Triticum; species Triticum dicoccoides. The sequence goes on from NC_041393.1 coordinate 689,183,724, forward strand.
AATCTCTAAAAAGACATATATTTGGGAATGGAGGGAGTAGCTAATATAAGATTAATCAGTGTATATTGAGCGCCTGATTTCCCCGAGAAATATGAACAATATATTCGTGGGATGACCTTGAAAGAGAGGAATAGGAACATTGCGGCAATGAAGAAAAAGCAATGTATACGTACATAACTGCATCATGCACGGTAGCTCCCCATCTTGGCATTTCCTGTAGAACATCCTCGTAACAATACCATAGAAAAAGTAAATCAAATGGCAATCAAGCAGACAAGAAAATAACTGAAAATTATAAAAAGAAAAATATTTACGGTGCGAGCGGGATCCCAACAGTGTTGCATGTATGGTCTTCCGTTCCCATGTAGGGACTTCTCATCATCATGAGATGAATTAGAGGAAATCAATAAAGGAAGAAAGAGATTTTATGGGCAAAAAAATAAATACATAAAAGGCAGGAAATTGATTACCATATGATATGATTTGTGTATTGTGTTACCAAAGAATGACGGGAATTGATCGTGTTCTGCATTACAGAAAATAAGGAAGAGAAGAATTTGTTCCATGATTGGTGTGAATTGATTGTGTTATATGCGCTACCAAATAAGAGATTGACTACCATACCATACGAGAATTGATTGTTGTTACCAAAGATTGATCCTGCTATGTCCGGCCAGATGAAACCCGATTCTAAATAGAAATCCGGAAAGGAGAGGAAAATTGGTGTGGAGATATCGTACGGGGAGGGAGGACAAACAGTGGGACAACGTAAGACGGGAAACGGAACACTCTGTTTCTTTTAGGTAGTAGAGATTTCATGCATCCAACCATAAAAGCACATGACAACTTCTGCTTCCCTCTGTGAAGGGCCTATCTTTTTTACCTTTGTCTCATACCTTTTGGAGGAGTCATGGTGATCTTCACCTTTTCTTTTTATATTTTACCTTGGCAAGCACCTTGTGTTGGAAAGATCCTAATATATATATCCAATTGGATGTCAGTTAGCATGAACTATTATTGTTGACATTACCCTTGAGGTAAAAGCACATGATTGGTGTCTGATTAAAACTCCATACCCATAAGTATTGCGTGAGTGTTAGCAATTGTGAAAGACTAAATGATAGTTGAGTATGTGGACTTGCTGAAAAGCTCTTATATTGATTCTTTCCAATGTTATCATAAATTGCAATTGCTTCAATGACCGATTGCATAGTTTATAAGAATGATCATGATGCCCTCATGTCCGTATTTTATTTTATTGACACCTCTATCTCTAAACATGTGGACATATTTTTCGTTGTCGGTTTCCGCTTGAGGACAAGCGAGGTCTAAGCTTGGGGAGTTGATACGCCCATTTTGCATCATGCTTTTATATCGATATTTATTGCATTCTGGGCTGTTATTACACGTTATGTCACGATACTTATGCCTATTCTCTCTTATTTTACAAGGTTTACACGAAGAGGGAGAATGCCGCCAACTGGAATTCTGGGCTGGAAAAGGAGCAAATATTAGAGACCTATTCTGCACAACTCCAAAAGTCCTGAAACTCCATGGAAGTTATTTTTGGAATTAATAAAAAATACAGAGCGAAGAAAATACCAAAGAGGGGCCACCCACCGTCCACGAGGGTGGGGGGCGCGCCCTACCCCCTGAGCGCGCCCCTGCCTCATGGGCCACCTGGCAGGCCTCCGGTGCCCATCTTCTGCTATATGAAGTCTTTCACCCTTGAAAAAATCATAAGCAAGCTTTCGGCACGAAACACCGCTGCCACGAGGCGGAACCTTGGCGGAACCAATCTAGGGCTCCGGCGGAGCTGTTCTGCCTGGGAAACATCCCTCCGGGAGGGGGAAATCATCGTCATCGTCATCACCGTCGATCCTCTCACCAGGAGGGGGTCAATCTCCATCAACATCTTCACCAGCACCATCTCCTCTCAAACCCTAGTTCATCTCTTGTATCCAATCAAAACCTCAGATTGGTACCTGTGGGTCGCTAGTAGTGTTGATTACTCCTTGTAGTTGATGCTAGTTGGTTTATTTGGTGGAAGATCATATGTTCAGATCCTATATGCATATTAATACCCCTCTAATTGTGAACATGATTATGATTTGTGAGTAGTTACGTTTGTTCCTGAGGACATGGGAGAAGTCTTGCTATAAGTAGTCATGTGAATTTGGTATTCGTTCGATATTTTGATGAGATGTATGTTGTCTCTCCTCTAGTGGTGTTATGTGAACGTCGACTACATGACACTTCATCATTGTTTGGGCCTAGAGGAAGGCATTGGGAAGTAATAAGTAGATGATGGGTTGCTAGAGTGACAGAAGCTTAAACCCTAGTTTATGAGTTGCTTCGTAAGAGGCTAATTTGGATCCACATGTTTCATGCTATGGTTAGGTTTACCTTAATACTTCTTTTGTAGTTGCGGATGCTTGCAATAGGGGTTAATCATAAGTGGGATGCTTGTCCAAGAAAGGCAGTACCCAAGCACCAGTTCACCCAAATACCAAATTATCAAAGTAACGAACGCGAATCATATGAACGTGATGAAAACTAGCTTGATGATAATTCCCATGTGTCCTCGGGAGCGCTTTTCTCTATATAAGAATTTGTCCAGGCTTGTCCTTTGCTACAAAAAGGATTGTGCCATCTTGCTGCACCTTATTTACTTTCATTAGTTGTTACCCGTTACAAATTACCTTATCACAAAACTATATGTTACCGATAATTTCAGTGCTTGCAGAGAAAACCTTACTGAAAACCGCTTGTCATTTCCTTCTGCTCCTCGTTGGGTTCGACACTCTTACTTATTGAAAGGACTACAATAGATCTCCTACACTTGTGGGTCATCACGGCACGATGGAGCGTCGGGGGGGGGGGGAGCGGCGGTGGTAGAGATGGCAATTTTATCCATGGATACCCGACCCGGTTGGGCAAGGGTATGGAGCGCATTTCTGCCCATGGGTCCGTGGATATGGATACCCACGAACAGCCGGGTTGGGCACGGTTATAATTTGTGCTCCATGGATATCCAATGGATACCCACATGACATGTGGGGCCATATGCCAGTGACAGTAGAAAGAGCGAATCAATGGGAAATGGCAGGCAATATGCAACTGGTGCCATAAGCTATATGCTACAGAATCAACCTCTGGTATGCCACACTTAAGGACTCATCGTATTACTTGTTGCCTACTTATGCATGTTTCTTATGCTGTCATTTGTGAGTGAATGATGATGACCTAATTTGATCTTTGGGAAGGCATCATGCTGAATTTTCTATGCCCATGGAGCTCCATGGGTATGTGGGTATCTAGCGGGTTTGGGCATGGGCACAAGTTGTGCCCATGGATAATTTGGTGGATGGGCAGAGAGTAGGAAGATGGGTCATGGGTTGGATTTGGACCAACTCCACCCGCCCCAAACCCGACCCATTGCCATCCCTAGGCAGTGGCAGCGGGCGGCGTGGACCGGGCTGCAGGGCGGCAGGGGCGCGGTGGCTGGCGGCGGTTAATTGGGGTCGGGTGGGGAGGGGGTCAGTGAGGGGAGGGAGAGAGAGAAGAGGGGAGAGGAGGGGGCGGGACGGCCGTTAGATAGTCAATTCTTTGCCGTCTGCTAGCAGACGACAAAGATTCTTTGTCGTCCGCTGGCGGACGACAATGAGGTGGGGCTGGTGGGCCGTTAGGATTTAGGCCTCCACTGGACCCCACCCACCTATTTGCCGTCTACTAGCGGACGACAAGGATTCTTTGCCATCAGCTAGCGGATGACAAAAAACTGGCTGATGGCAACTAGGCTCTTTGCCGCCCGTTTTTTATAAGCAGACGCCAAAGGCCTTCTTTGCCGTCCGCTAGCAGACCGCAAAGAGCTGACTGATGGAAAATTCTCTGTTTCCAGTAGTGCATGGTAAATGTAGTTTATGGATCATGCTTAATTTTGTAATTAACCATGCCAAATTTAGTTTTATGTATCATCGGTGAATTTAGCTTATTGCGCATGGCCAAAATTCTTCTCATGACAATACTCACTTTTTTGAACCATGGCAATTTAGTTCATTCTTTTTTGAACATCATGGGAATTGGTTTGTATGTATCATGATGATCTTACAATCATTTTTGACAATTTTTGCACCACAGTTTTGGCCACCATGGTAATCTTATACATTTGTTTTGCGTCAATGCATATTTGTTGGAGCATGGCAAAATTTTCTTTTGCTTTTGCCAAATGGCATGATTACTGTTCATGTCACCATGGAAAATTTTAGGTTATGCTCATGGAAATTTCACTTTTTACATCATGACATTTTCTGTATGGACAATGGCAAATTTTTGTGACCACGACGACTTATTTTTGGACTAATTTCCAGAATTTAATTAAAACCATGGCAATTTTATTTTTTCTAGCACGACAAGTTTATTTTTTGTTGGACCATGGAAATTTTATATTATTTCCATTAGCTATTTTTTCTATGATTTCCATGGAAATTTGTGGCACTTTTATTTGTAAAGTTTTTTATAAGTTTTTTAGCTTTTCTTAGAGAGTTTTTCTGGGTTTTTTTTCATGTTTCAGTATCTAAATGGGCCTGTTTTTCTTGTGTCACTCGTGCAATAGGCCGACGCTGGCGTCTTTATTAGGCTTTTTGTTGCATTCATGATGAACGATGAGTTTTTGGAAGTGTTCGGGCTGAGAGAGCTCCTGGGCCGAACGAAATCGTTCGGTCATTCCCACTACCCAGCGTGAATGATTCGTTCAGGGCGACCCCTCCCCAGCACAAATGTTAGTGCGTTATCGGCGTCTTTCTTTTAACTTCCGACGGAGGAACTGCACACAGGTCTTTCGAAAGAATTACATGCATGCCAAAGTTTCTGATTGTATTTTTCAAGTCATGTTGGGGCATTATTAAAGATGATGTTATGCGGGTGATCCATCAATTTGGTAACCTTCATGTGACCAATCTCTATTGGCTTAACTCAGCGAACATTGTGCTCTTGCCAAAGAAAGATGGGGCGGAGGGAATTGCTGACTACAGACCTATTAGCCTAATCCATGCCATAGCCAAGATCATTGCCAAGTTGCTTGTGGTCCGTCTTGGGCCTCATATGGACAAGCTTATCTCCAAGGCTCAAAGCGCTTTCATCAAGAAGAGAAGTATTCATGATAACTTCATGTATGTGCGCAATCTTGCTCGTCGGATCCACAAAAGCAAAACTCCATCCATCCTTCTCAAGCTTGACATCCGGAAGGATTTTGACTTCGTACGTTGGGATTACATTCTTGATCTCCTCCAAGGAAGAGGCTTTCCTAGCAAATTTTGCGAGTGGGTTGCGGCCCTCCTTTGCACTCAATGGTGTTCTCGGCCCCCCTATTAAGCATGGCCAGGGCCTTCGCCAAGGAGACCCGTTCTCGCCCCTATTGTTCGTCATCGCCATTGACCCTCTCCAACAAGTGTTGGATTTGGCCACTGATCATGGCTTACTCCATAACATTAGAGCTCGTGGGGCTGTTTGTAGGACCTCACTCTATGCTGATGATGCAATGGTATTCATGGCACCCATCAAACAAGATATGGACAACCTGTCGTCCATCTTGCGCTGCTTTGGTGACGTCACCGGTCTAGAGACAAACTTCCAAAAGAGCTCCTATGTCCCCATCCGGTGTAGCAACCGCAACCTAGGAGAGATCCTCCATAACTTGCCGGTGACCCGAGCTCACTTTCCCATCCGTTACTTGGGCCTACCACTATCCATATGGCAACTCAAGAGAGCAGATTTTCAATTCCTTGAAGATAAGGTTGCCGCAAGGCTGGTACCTTGGGATGGGCAGAACGTCACCACTACGGGTCGTGGTAGCCTTGTCAAGTCGGTGCTCACCTCGCAAGTCATCTACCATGCCACTCCACTTATCATCCCGCCACCCGTAATAAAGAGCATCAACAAAATCAAGAGGGCTTTCCTTTGGGCGGGAACAGACAAAATCACCGACGCAAAGTGCAAGGTTAATTGGGCTATTGTGTGTCGACCAAAGCATCTTGGTGGATTTGGTGTGCTCGACCTTGACAAGTTTGCTCGGGCCTTGCGTTTGCGTTGGCTTTGGTATGAGTGGAAAGACCCGGACAAGCTTTGGGTGGGTATGGGGAACCCATGCGACAAGGTGGACATCAACCTATTCTACGCATCTAGCATCATCTCAATTGGCAATGGTGCCATTGCCCCCTTTTGGGGTTCCCCTTGGCTCAATGGAAAGAAACCGAAGGACATTGCTCCTCTCATTTACTTGGCCTCCTCGCGAAAAAATTGGAAAGTCAAGGAGGCATTGGCGGATGATGCTTGGATTCGCAAGATAAACCTCAATATGGTTCTGACCATGGAGCACCTTAGACAATTTCTCACACTTTCGAAGCAAATTCGCCACACCCACCTACGCGAGGATGCCATCGACGAGATGGTTTGGAAGCACTCAACAAGTGGTTTTTATTCGTCGGCATCGGCTTATCACGCACAATTCATTGGATCTATGGGCACCACCTTCCACTGCTACATTTGGGGCGCTTGGGCTCCGCCGAAGGTGAAATTATTTGCTTGGCTTGCAACCCGTAATAGGATTTGGACGGCTGACAGACTCGCTAGGAGGGGTTGGCAAAATTGTGGACTGTGTCCGCTTTGCCAACGTGTGCAAGAAAATGGAGCCCATCTTTTCTACAAGTGTCGCTTCACCCTTAGGATTTGGAACCTCATCAAAAATTGGCTTGGTCTCCATATGATTGACATGTCAACTTGGGACAATTTGCACTCTCTCTCGCTTTGGTGGAGAAACATGTCTGGAAGCAACATCTCCAATAGAAAGGCCATGGCATCCCTCACTATGCTAGTTGGGTGGACCATTTGGAATGAGAGAAACGCTCGTATATTCAGGCACAAGTCAACACCTGCGCCGGTCATCTTCGACACCATCAAAAGAGAAGCTAAACTTTGGGTTACTGCGGGTGCACACAAATTGGGTAGCATAATGTCGGGAGAGTAATGGACCTCATGTAATATGTGTGGTGTAACAAACAAACTCTATTCTCCTTCTTAATTAATGGATGAGGCAAAGTTTATGCCTCCGTTTTGAAAAAAAAGTTTCTGATTGGAAAAGGGACAGTTGGGGTCTTTGTAAAATTCAAATTCCTATATGGAGCCGAGTGTTGACAGAGGACTGTGCACGCATGAACCATCAACGGCTACACAGAGCACAATTCCTGGTCAAAATTACGAGGAAAAACACAAATGAGTAGTGTATATACCATGCGTATGCAGACGGCTATATCGACTCTACGCTCTACTAGACTGCACTTGGGAGTCAAGAAGATGATGACATGCAACTTGCTGGAACTGTGTAGCTGCCAAAGCAAGCGCAATTGGCGGACTGTGAAGGGAGAAGCCGGCAAGGAAACTCATGGAACGTAACGGGTTCGTAGCAGCGGCGAAAACGACGCCGGTCTTGGATCGAGTCCGACTCCGATGGTGGGCGAACACCATTGGCACTTATGCTAGGTCTTGCATCGACGTCTTACGGACAGCGACGTATTATTACAGGCGTCCAGTGATCATATGCATACGGGCAATATATAGGTGGATGGATATGCTATCATATACAGTCGCGTATTAACCGTCGTGATCGTCGTGACCTCCATGATAGATACTTGGGGGGAGATAGATTGCGTGCTCAAACGGGGAGGAGGACCAAGACCACCAACAGTGGTGGTCTTGTTTATTTGTAATTCAAACGCACATAGTCCGGAGAACTAAAGTAAGAGCATCTACCCTTGGGCGTCTCAAATGCCGGGGCGGGCCGCCTAGTCATTGACCGGTCATGAAATTTCGATCTAGACAGACGCCTCACACGGACCTTAAACACCCGACTGGCCGGCATTCCTCATATCCTTCCTAAATATGAGGCGTCCGGGCACGCCCGAGCGCGCTCGGGCACTTCCGTCACGTTGGACTGATACTAGGGTCCCACACAAAAATAGTTCGAAACCCAGTGGTCCCAAACTCGTTTCCTCCGTCGGACCACATGGCACCACTCCGGCGGGCCGCCTATTGCCTAGCCCGACAATTGAAGCCAACGACAGAATTGAAGCCCTACCCCTCCACATTTTCCTCCTCCCATCCGCCGCTGCCGCCACTTTCCGCTCCTCGTCCGCCACCACTACTAGCCATGCCCCCACGCCGTCATGCGAGGGCCTACCCATTTCTAACATCGGAGCGCCTGCTGCAACTTCTTGAGCAGATCAGGGCAAGGAGCGAAGTCCGGATCGCCGCATTGCTATCTCCGGATGCAGTGGATCCGGAGGAGGATGATGCGGGGGACGTTGGGGATGCGGATCTGCAGGAGGGGCAGCAGGCCAACCTTGATTCCCTTCGCTCGGAGTCGATTCAAAGGTCAGACGCAGTCGTCAGTAGGAGATGGAGGTGGAGCACGCCGCAGAGGATGAGGAGGAGATTCCCGCCTACATGGATGAGGTCGAGGAGGAGGAGGAGCCGGAGCCGTCCTACGCGCGCGTTCACCCGGCGCCCGTCAGCGACGTCGTGGATATCTTCGATGACGAAGATTAGTTAGGGTAGTATGTATAATTTCTTTGCATGTTTTGTTTGGATCTAGGGTTGAAATATGAGAGATTCGGATGCAAAGTAGCAACTTTAAGACGCGGTCATGGTCCACGGACGAGCCCGGTCGCGTCTACGAACGTTTGAGGGATCGAATTTGTCAAGTCCGGTTGTATATGTTCTAAGAGCGCATGAATGCAGCAGCCCATGAGGTAGCTTTACCACGCAAGTTACGTTCTATGGCCATCCTGTTGGGGAACGTTGCAGAAAATTAAAAATTTTCCTACGGTTTCACCAAGATCCATCTATGAGTTCATCTAAGCAACGAGTCAAGGGAGAGAGTTTGCATCTACATACCACTTGTAGATCACGAGCGGAAGCTTGCCAAGGGGATGGTGATGATGGAGTCGTACTCGAACGTGATTCGGATCACCGATGTCCTAGTGCTGAACGGACAGCACCTCCGCGTTCAACACACGTACGGGACGGGAGACGTCTCCTCCATCTTGATCCAGCAAGGAGGAAGGAGAGGTTGAGGAAGGCATCTCCAACGGCAGCACGGCGGCGTGGTGCAATTGATACGGCAGTATTCCGACAGGGCTTCGCCAAGCACGTACGGAGGAGAAGAGGTGTTGGGGAGGGGAGGGGCTGCGCCTTGGCTTGTGGTGTTTTGCAGCCCTCCCCTTACCCTTCTATATATAGGGGAAGGGGCAAGAGGGGCCGGCCCTCTAGGGAAAACCCTAGGGGGGGCGGCGGCCAAGGGGTGGGGGGCTTGCCCCCCAAGCAAGGGGGGTGCGCCCCCTTTAGGGTTTCCCCCCCCCAACCCTAGGCGCATGGGCCCAAGGGGGGGGCGCCAAGCCCACTAGGGGCTGGCTGCTATCCCTACGCAGCCCAAGTGGCCCCCCGAGAGGGGTGGTCCCTCCCGGTGGACCCCCGGAACCCTTCCGGTGGTCCCGGTATAATACCGGTATGACCCCGAAACTTTCCGGTGCCCGTTTAACAACTTCCCATATATAAAACTTCACCTCCGGACTATTCCGGAACTCCTCATGACGTCCGGGATCTCATCCGGGACTCCGAACAACATTCGATAGTCACATACTAGTCTTTCTAACAACCCTAGCGTCACCGAACCTTAAGTGTGTAGACCCTACGGGTTCGGGAGACATGCAGACATGACCGAGACCACTCTCGGGCAATAACCAACAGCGGGGTCTGGATACCCATGTTGGCTCCCACATGCTCCTCGATGATTTCATCGGTTGAACCACGATGTCGAGGATTCGATCAAACCCTGTATACAATTCCCTTTGTCAATCGGTACGTTACTTGCCCGAGACTCGATCGTCGGTATCCCAATACCTTGTTTAGTCTCGTTACCGGAAAGTCACTTTACTCGTACCGTAATGCATGATCCCGTGGCCAACACCTTGGTCACCTTGAGCTCATTATGATGATGCATTACCGAGTGGGTCCGGAGATACCTCTCCGTCATACGGAGTGACAAATCCCAGTCTCGATCCGCATAAAACAATAAATACTTCGGAGATACCTGTAGTGCACCTTTATAGTCACCCAGTTACGTTGTGACGTTTGATACATCCAAAGCACTCCTACGGTATCCAGGAGTCACACGCTCTCATGGTCAAAGGAAGAGATACTTGACATTGGCAAAGCTCTAGCAAACGAACTACACGATCTTTGTGCTATGCTTAGGATTGGGTCTTGTCCATCACATCATTCTTCTAATGATGTGATCCCGTTATCAACGACATCCAATGTCCATAGCCAGGAAACCATGACTATCTGTTGATCACAACGAGCTAGTCAACTAGAGGCTCACTAGGAACATATTGTGGTCTTTGTATTCACACGTGTATTACGATTTTCGGATAATACAGTTATAGCATGAATAAAAGACAATTATCATGAACAATGAAATATAATAATACTTTTATTATTGCCTCTAGGGCATATTTCCAACACATCCTTCCTCGCCGACCGACAAGGAAGGACGCACACGATGCGTACATGCACCGCACCTCGTTGCTCCGGCCGCACAACTTGTTGATGAGCATGAGTACAGAGGACAGCGGCACGTACACCGCAAACAGCACTCTTCCATCCTCATCGCCATCACGGCCGTACCGCCGGTCGTTGTGGGCAGTGGCTGGCTGGCTCCGGCCGGCCGCGCATGCACCATCAATCCGTCGCGTGCACCGGTCTCCGCGCCTCAGCCGTCGGCGCCGTGGTCCGATCCCCGCGCTGTTTTGTAGGGCACCCACGCGTTGTCCTCCATCGGCATCGGCAGGCCATCCCTCACGCCCCACGACGGCGACCCGTGCATGGTGCATCGCCTTCTTCCCAACGGCACCGGTAGGCATTGTGTCCCGTCCCGACGGCGGAACATGCCACGGCCGGTGCCTCCAAGGCTCCAATCAACCGACCAACTCATCTCGAATGTCGCCGGTCCACGCGCCCGCGCGTCCAATCGGTGCAACTTTGCGTCGTGCGGTGAGATTCACCCGAAGCGACGTACCCGACGTAAAATCCGACCCTGACAGATGTGGAATAAAGCCGTGGTTTCGCTTCGACGGTGATGGTTTTGGTATCGGGATCAGATTCCACCCACCCCACCGCACCCGCCTGGCTTCGGCCGTCCGTCTCCAATTGCTCCGGGAGTCAACGGCGTCGTGAGGCCAAAGGGCACACAAACTTCACTTTAGTCATGTCAAGGAGAAGTTGCGACGACCATATTGAGCACTCACTGCGCAAACACTTGACGTTTGATTCAGACACAACAGAGAAACTCACTCGAAAACATCCTGTCATCCTAGCTACTCCTAGGGTGAATTGCTTGAAGGAATCGCGCCATTGGGACCGACGGGACGCGAGTGGACGCAGGGGTCAAGCAAAGATACGGATACCACCACCACCTAGCACTCTCTGAAATCTTGGTGCGATGGCACCATCGAGCACCGCCTGCGCTCCCGGAATTCGACAGCTCAATCGCGCCGGCGAAAAGCTCGTACAACTATTATCTCCGTCGCGTGATCAAATCCGAGGTAAGCAGCGGTGCCACGACACGGCGAGCTGTGCGCGTTTTGCCACTTCCATCCACAGGTCATATCCGGTGCCCCAGAGGCTGGACCTCGTGCCGTGCCAGGGCAAGGAAAGGCTTGGCCTGTCCTTCCAGCTAGTGGATGGGACACGATGTGTGGATGACGATACTTGATTTGATCGATATGGTCCTGCTGTCTGCTTGACAGTTGCGGGGCTAGTAATAAGTGACTAATCATGACCGTGATTGATTGCCATCTTGTCTCGAGAAGAATCATGAGATACGATCAGCTTGCCCGTCGACATGGTAAAGTCTCGTGAGTTGCAATGGGTGAAATAAAAAACAACACGCTCTTAATTTACAAAAAATGATCTATAATCTGAGAATTTGTAGCTACGGCCCAAATAAAGATGGTCTTAACCTATAAAAGCACAGTTTAAGATTTTACAGGTGTTCTATTTCAAAACAGCTTGCATGTAGATTTAATCCGTACAAAGAAATGGGCAAGTGATCATGCATTTATTCATGTCATGTTCGAAATGAGGGTGTTGTTACCGAGGAGTAAAGAAAAGATGAAAGCAAACAATGACAAAAGACGAAAGCAAACAATGACAACACACTACGGAGACATGTGTGCATTAATGGCAGTTTTCAGTTTAAGAATCACCAACTTAAGATAACTGTTGAACACTTTTTTTCACATGCATATTTCTTAAATACATGAAGAGTTGTTAAAAAGATACAGGATTTTTAATCATAAAAAGAGAATTTTTTGTCTGGACAAAAACATTTTGTATGGACTCCTGTGGACGCAGGTACTTGTGCCCCTATTTCATCACTATTTCTTGCCATATATGTCATAGGTATTGGTCCCTGTTTCATCACTATTTATATCTTATCAAAACTATCTTTTTTTTTGTCATGCATGCCTCTTTTTTTACTTTTTTCATGCATGTCCTCTCTTTCTTCTTCTTATATACAGGAGAATAGCGCAACATCTTATTTTTATTGGATCTCCTCTGTATTTTCTCTTTTATTTCTTTTATAGCGGACATCCATTCTTTAGTGGGTCCTTGTTTTATTTCTTGCATGCATATTTATTGGGTGTCTCTAGCAAATTTATTTTCAATTTCATGTCCAATCTTAATTTTGCTGAGGTGTTCATCCCCAATCTGAATTAGTACCAATAAGAAGAAAAGACGGATAATGCATTGTTGATTAACATTGCATTCTAGATAGTATTTTTTTAAAATTGTTAATAGGTAAAATAACATCATATTCAGATTACATATTTTTCTAATCAAATATAATATATAACATGTTAAATTTAGAGTTACGGTTTAGAAGATATGGGTATTTTAGAAAATATTTAATATGTACTGCGGGTTTAATATCAAAAATGTTAGGGGGTTTTCTATAAAATAGAAAAACGGACTAAGAATACCTATTTCTTTTATTAGTAGGTATAGATATAGATTTCTTTGGTACAAAGAATCTTCAGAATAACTTTGTGTGATTTCGCTCCATATAACTTTTTTTTTTCAAAAGTCCGTTTGGTTCAAAGGAATCAACCCTCTAAATTTTCTTTTCTACGCTCTAATCTTGTACTCTAGGATTTCTAGCAAGTCGCTGAGACCTCTTGATAAAAAGAAATACTTGAAAGGATTCTGGATTTTACTTTCCAGTTGCTGCAAGTTTTTTATAATAAAGAACATTCAGCTCGTTTTCAGACGTTGGGTACTCACTCCGTTTCTAAATATATGTCATTTTAGAGATACGAAGATTGAATTCACATATGAATTCAACATGCTTTCTAAATAAACAAACACGTGCGTCCCCACTGTGAAACTAGCAACATTTTAGAAGACATTTTTTATTAGATGTGCCCAAAGAGACTGGACATATAAACAAATGTAATTTACTCATATATTACATCTATTATAAATAAACAAATAAACTACTTTCATGTGAGACTAAGTTTTTATAAAGGACATAAATAATAGACACAAAAAAGTAGGACGCTGATAACACCCACGCGTGTGGGCGTTAAGGGGTGTGCTCACACATTTTGTGTGGTGTCTAAAAGGATCAGCCCACACGCCTACGTGTGGGCAAAACAAGTAATGCCCACGCGTCTTTTTTTTCTCACGGTCCCTCTAACGACCTGTGTGTGGGCAAAATAGATAACGCCCACACGCTCGTACGTCAGGCTTCCTACCTCATGGTCTCGTACATCCCGCGTGACAGTCACCACGCGCCCCGCAGTTGCCATGGCCCGGACCCTCTTCCATGTTCGTTTAACTGCAGTTGCCAAGTTGCTGAAACTATAGTTGCCATGTCGGACAACTACAGTTGCCATGGCTGCTCTACTGCAGTTGCCATGCATGGTCTGGTCTACTGCAGTTGCCATGATTTCAAAAATTTAGGAGTTGCCACCTGCTAACCCTAGGTAGTTGTCATGTATGGTCTGGTCTACTACAGTTGCCATGATTTCAAAACTTTAGAAGTTGCCACCTACTAACACTAGGCAGTTGCCATGTAGCACTACAAAAAAGCATGGCAAAAAAATATTTCCGGGTAAAAGAAAGAGTTGCCATGTGCTCAAGCACGCTAAGGCAGTTGCCATGTAAAAAGAAAAAGTTGTCATCTGCTTACATGCACGCTAGGGCAGTTGCCATGTACCATGCAAAAACGTATGGCAACTCGGGTAAAGAGAGTTGCCATCTGCTTAAAAGCAAAGCTAGGACAGTTGCCATGTACCCTGCAGAAATACATGGCAACTGACAGGTTTGGGTGTGGGCAAGGAGACGGGCGTGTGGGCAAAGTGATAAACGCCCACACACCAGCCCCTCTGCGTGCGTGAAAACTGGTGTGTGGGTGAATTGCTAAACGCCCACACACCAGCCCCCCATGTGGTGAAAAAGGACGTGTGGGCGACTGGATGAATGCCCACACACAAGCCCAATCCTACGTGGCATAAAAAATCTGCTAGAACGCGCCAGGATTCGTGCAGAGGTGATTAGACGAGGATCCATGCGTGTGGGCGAGTTGCCAGACGCCCACACGTGTGGGCATTAATATTTTTGAAAAAGTAACTTCAAGCTAAAACTGATCTTGATTTTAGTTCTCTCCCCAACCTAATATGGTCATTTAAAAAAAATTGACGATATTGATAAAGGACACTAACATTGTTTCACCACCTCTAAGCCAATGGTTCCATGGCAATGCATGGGCATCGTGCTAGTCATTTTAGAGATTTCACTATATAAACTATATTCAGATGTATATATACATCTTTTAAAGTATAGCTTCATTTATTCTGCTTTGTATATAGTTTATAACAAAATCTTTAAAATGACTTATATTTAAGAACGGATGGGAGTATTAAGTTTAGTTCATGCAGCCGGATTCGTGCCAAATTATCGTCGGTATAGCAAGCTAACTACTCCACGATAATATAGTATTTCGCTGCGCAACATCATCGGAGGGCCCAGAAGCAGTGGCAAACAGCCACATTCAGCGAGTAGTCTGATTAAAACAACTACTAGTACGTAGAGAGAGTATAGTATAGCTAGTAGGAGGGCCAGTAGAATCGCCGCCGGTCAGAGCAACGATCCTCATAATTAAACCATCCTCTCTCATGTCTCGTGCTTGGATCAATTACACACCGGCAGTATTATAAACTCATTTGGATCCCTTTAATTTCTGTGGCTGCTGCTTTTAATCAACATGATTGACATGCCATCAAGTTGGCGTACGTGGATGCATACAAGTTGTTTCTCAACATTGTTGAGAATCAGGCACAATCTTATGAGATGCCCTAAGACAAGACAACAACTACCTTACAATAGCTTATGGGCCTAATTATGAATAGAATACTACACTGAGGCTGCTCGCCACTCACGAGGGCACAGAAGAACCTTGTCCTAGTGGAGTTGATTCCAATTATATTGCAACTAAACTCAAGGCAATCAGATCTGATGACACACATACAGTTGGGATAGATCGCTGGTTTTTTTTTTTAGAAAACGAGGATGACCCCCGGCCTCTGCATCTGGGCGATGCATACGGCCACTTTATTAATTATTCTCACAAGACCTTACAAAGTCATATAACCGTAAGACTAAAGCCGCCGTCTAAGCAACAACTGTCGCTACACCTATCCAGTTGATGAAGGGGCGCAGATAGCCTGGGCCTAATACCAAACAGACATCGCAGCCAAGCCTAACATCTAAGACCTGAGACCCCAACCTAGCCACTTGCCGGGTCTGGGGCACACACTGGTCTGGCGTGCTCTCAAAGGCCGCCGCCGCCAACTGCCACCGCTCCATCTTCAGAACTGTACTGATGCATCAACCTTGCTCAGTCTAGCTATCGCCGATGCCACCACGGCGCCCAACGGCACCTCCTCCATGCGCGCAAACAGCTGAGCACGTCGCGGTCGCCACTGATACACCTCAGCGGCATGCTGTCAAGTACCACTAGCCGACACAGCTTGAAGTCCTTGGAAGATCTGTCGTGCGTAGCACCTGCCGACCAGGCATGACAAAGCGTAGCACCTATCGGTCAGGCATGACTTGACATCTCCACCAAAGCTCCATGAAAGACGAAGCCGCTCCACCTCCTGCCTCTGACTTCCAGCGCTGCTCCACAAACGATGCTCCCAAGAGAGAAACGACACCGCAGTGCCGCCATCGTTCGATCTGGAACACCAGAACCTAGGGTTTCCCCGGAGCGACACGAGTGGGTCGACAGTAGTTACACGACGATGCCTTCATCAAGGTAATGGCGTAGAATGCTGCCATCGCCTACCATCGGCTCGGTTTTCATTGGCAACCATGTCTCCCCAACTCGCAACTGGGACTAGATGATGGATCTCGAGATCCGATCACCAAGCATCTGGCCGACCACCGCCGACGAAGAAGATGACCACCACCACTGGCTACACCGGCCAGAATAGATCTGCCATGGGTGCCGCCAAGCAGTCCACCAGGCCCTCGACGCCGCCGTCGATCTAAAGCCAGATGACATGCCACCGAAGACCGCATCACGTCGCCGCCCGATCCAGGCGAGCCGCCGCAGGGCCGACCGCCGCCGCCATCGAAGCCAATGATGTCGCTTCTAGATTGGTCGCACCTCCACGCATGTTGGGCCCCGCCACCCATAAGACGCAGGAGGGAGGAAGAGCCCCCGCCACTGCCGTCGGTCTCTGGGCACAAGCCGGCGGCGTCCTCCGGCGGCGGCGGGAGGAGGGGAGGAAGATGGGCTAGGCCCGGCGGCGGCTAGGGTTGGGGAACCCCCGAGTCGCCCGAGCGGGGGGCGACGCGGGGGCAACCACGCCCTCACACAGTTAGGTAATACTACTTGTAGGACTGCAGTTAGATGTGCTTAGAAGGTGAGCAAATCGTGTCAAGAGCCTGTCATAGTTTGACGACTACCTATGCATGCACATCGGGTGCAGCTGCACTTGAGAGCCATCTCTTTTTTTCTTTTTCTTTTTTTGCGGGACACTTGAGCGGCATCTCACGTATTGTTTTGTTAGTTGAGATAGGCACGTCCCGTAGGATTATGTTCTGCTTCCGCGAATCAACCTGTGGTTGAGTTGGTTAGGTGAACAGTGGTATCCCCAACCCACCAGGGTTTAAATCCTGGTGCTCGCATTATTTCTGGATTTATTTTAGGATTTTCGGCGATGCGTTTTCAGTGGGAGGAGACGTTCCCGTCGACGACGAGGCGCCTACGGTGACTTCATAAATTTCAAGATGATATGCCGGCTCAGTCTCTCGGAGGTGCTCATAGGGGTAGGGTGGGCGTGCGTGCGTTCATAGGGGTGAGTGTATGCGCGTGTATATGAGCGTTTGTGTCTGTATTGATGCTAAAAAAAAGGATTATGTTCTGCTTCCGGCCATTGCCAACGCATGTTGTGGAAACGTGCATGCATCTTGTATCCTCATCTCTGGTGATGTGGTGATGATCACGCTGCCGTCATTAGATCCTGCCAGGGATAAAATAAACCTAATGTATTACTTGTTGTTATGGGAATTTAGATCCTCAGCGACAACAGAATTTTGTAGAGATCCTTCCCCCGATCGACCCGACACCCACCGGCGCCGATCGCGGCGACGCAAGATTTTTTAGGGGCCAGGAGGCGGTCGAACGAGTGGAGCAAAGCCAGGCGACGCCATTCATCACTATCTCAGCTCCTCGGCTGAATCGATCGGAATTTCGTCGCAGGAGAGGAGAGGATTCTTCCTTCCAAGGAACACTGACTCCATTGGCAAGCGCAAAAACAGAGAAGAGGGATCGGGCTCGCCGTCTCGGTGTGCAGAGAGACGCCGTGCAGACCTCAAGTGGGCTTCCACACGACCTTCCCTGTCATGCCGCTCCTTTTTGTTGCGTCGAATGGGGAAATTGCAGCCCATACTCTCCCAGCCGGCCCAATAAAGGCTAATACTTTCTTCCTCTGCTTTTTTTTAATTTATTCTTCTTCTGCTTTTCCCCAGTTTTCTTTTTCCATATTTTGCTTCATCTTCGAATCTAATGTGTGAATGTTTTGCACGAACGTATATACTGACCCGTATGAACAACTCTCCTCTTTATACATACATAAATATTCACTTTTGGTTGGTCGAATATTGTTATAATAATATGAGATGAAGATTTCATTTCCGGTGCACACGCATTTACATTCAAGTTTATAAGCATTTTTATTTTCTACACTTATATCTTCATCAAGTTAGGTTCCGTGAAACCGTTATTCGCCTCTACTGTTATTTTGTCTTTTCAAAAAATAGAACTTGAAAATAAAACAAAAACCAGCACTGCAAGCTCTGGATTATTTACTTAAGTACTTTCAACTTTTTTATATTTTTCTTTTTTTAGTTGCTGCGACTTTCTCATGGGATCATCTTTTTTATATTTTCCTTTGAATTGATTCGGCTAGCTCCGATGATGCATACCCGGGGAATTGAGAAGCCCTAAGACAACAAGTATATTACAACAGCTTATGGGCCTAATTCTGAATACACTACTAAACTCAGGCGGCTCGCCACTCAAGAGGGCACAGAAAAATTACTGTACATGGATTAGATAAAGAGAAGAACAATCTTTGCCTTCTTAGTTGTTCATGTCTGACATTCCTGCCTACCTCCACCACTGTTAGCTACCATACCAGCATGCCGACTACAAGGATTAGGTTCCGTGAAACCGGAATTCGCATCTACTGTTATTTACTCTTTTTTTTTTCACGAATACGCAATGGCTTGCGCATCATTCATTGATAGGAAGAAGATAGTAGTACAAGAGTACATGCAGCAGCAAAGAGAGGGGCGCTGAGGTGGGTCGTACACAGGGATGGCGACCACATCAGCGCGAGCAGAAGAGACGTGGGTTTCTCAGCCCACCATATATCCTAGCGAGTTACGGCAGAACGTTGGTGAGTCCATTGGCCCCCGCCTTGGCCCAAGCTCTATTCCTTGATGGAGTTGGAGAGGCGCAACGTGGAAGGTTGCTTCCCGTCGAAGATACATCCATTGCGGCGGGTCCAGATGAACCGGGCAATGAGGAGGATCATGGAAGAGAGTCCCTTCCTAGACGGCGCAGGAGAGGTGGAGCGTGCAGAGTGCCAACACTCTAGGAAGTCATCTGTCGGAGAGGGAGGAGGGACGGCAAGGGAGCACCACGCGAGCAATTCACACCAGATTTGCCGGAAGAAGGAGCAGACGGTAAGCAAGTGGTGCATGGTTTCAGGCTCCTGGTCGCAAAGGCAGCAAAGTGGATCATGGGGTAGCTCATGTCTGGCAAGGCGAACTGCCGTCCAACAGCGGTCCTGGAGGGCCAGACAGACGAATATTTTGTCTTTTCGAAACTTGAAAATAAAACAAAAACCAGCACTGGAAGCTCTGGATTATTTACTTAAGTATTTTCAAAATTTGAATATTGGCCTTTTTTTTAGTTGCTGGGACTTTCTCTTGGATCATCATGAGCGTCGCATATATAAAACTCATGCAGGTGGATTCGTGCCAAATTATTAGGAGCAGCCGAGTGCCACGATACATTGACGACTTGACGTGAACTGAAGGATAGAATAAGGATCAATTCCCCGGGTACGCATCATCGGAGCTAAGCCGAATCAATTCAAAGCTGCGGCAAACAGCCGCATTCCGCGAGGGCCTAGTAGCAGTAGTGGCCAACAGGATCAGTACTGGTCAGAGCAACCATGTGATAAACAATCCTTTGCTCATGTCTCATGCTTGTATTACACACCAGTATTATAACCCATAGGCCCCTCTCGCCTTGATTTCTCTGGCTGCTTTGTGCAAAGATGTGTGTACGTACTACTACGTGTTCTGAGCTTACATGATTGAGATGTCACCAACTTGATGTGATGTGGGATCGATGCGTCCAAGTTGCTTTCTCACTCCCCTATTAATCCTAGCTGCTGCTATACTACTACTACATGGTTTTGTGATTCTAGGTTATGGGCCTAAGGCTGAATAAAGTAACATGCTCGCATCGGCACTCACAAGGCAATCAGACCAAGTGACCCTTGTCCTAGCTAGATTATATTGCAATTATTGCACAAACGTGCAGTTGGGACAGCTCGCTGGAGGTACCACGCTACCAGCACGCCTACTTGCGATGAGAGAACCTTGTGCTCCTTCAACTGCTTTGCCACTGGCTCCCACAGCATGTGTACACTATGTCTCCCATTGTCTAGTAGCCATAAAACTAACAATCTCCGAGAGATGATAATAGTACTAGTGGTACCATTAGATATGCTTAATTGAGTAATTTTCTGGTACTGGTAGTAGAGTTGAGTAAATCGTGCCAAGCACTACTATCAGAATCGTTTGGGCATCCGGCTTATGTTGGGCTTCGGTGCGAACGATGTCTGCTGGGTATTCGGTTCAGACATTTTTTTTTAATGAAAGGTAGATAGCGCTCTACCTTATGTATTTCAAAACAGGCGCAAGCCTGGGGACCCAAGGGTCAATTACATGAAGCTCATATTCAGCACCATGGTGCCCTGGATATAAGCTGCCAGACAAGAGAGGAGGGAAAACAGCGGGAAAGCAAAACAACAAAGAGAACAAAGGCCACAAGTTTGATTAACCGGGTGACAGCAGCTGCACCCAAGCCTCGATAGCGTTTTTATCAGCTGTTTTTCTTGCTCTATTCCTCCATGTTCAGCAACTGCACAACATAGAGCTTGATGAAGGTAGTAGACCATTGCTTGCTGTTGAACACACGATCATTCCTAGCGTGCCAAAGCGTGACAGCTGCAGCTGCCAACATCAAGGGAAATCTGTTTGAGGGTGGCCATGCATGCAGTGCCCCCTGCATGAAGCTGACAATATTCGTGGCACGGGTGGCGAGGTCCATCATGTGCAAAGAGCCCCAGAGAACCGAAGCCGGAGAGCATCGGAGTACAATATGATTCATAGATTCACAAGCAGGACATATATCACAATCTTGGTGCGTGGTAATGGGAGTCCAATGCTTCTTGATCATGTTATCACGGGAATTCAGCCGTCCCCGAAACGCCAGCCAGAGGAAGATGCGGTATTTCCAAGGAATGACAGGGTCCCAGGTCCAAGCGCTGGAAACACAAGAAATCCCTCTGAAGGTGAGCAGCTTGTAGACATAAGAAGTAGTGAACCCCTTACTTTGGAGAGCGGGTGAACGTGCATCAGTACGACTGGATGATGGCTCAATGGTAGCTAGAAGGTCACAGAGGAACTGCAACTCATGCACGGCCATAGTATACAGGTTTGGATGTAGTAGGAAATGCCAGCTTCCCTGATGGAACTGAGAGGCGACCGTGCAGCAGCCGTCCTGGGCGAAGCTGAATAAAGTGGGCAACACAAAGCAGAGCCGGCCTACCGGCAACCAACAATCGTGCCAAAAGGATAGTGACTTCCCAGAACCCATAGAGCATCGAGAAGTGGCCCAGATTAGAGGAATGAACTGCTTGAAGCCTTTCCAAATGGCAGAGTCCCGAGACCAGCTTCTCAAGGGTATGGCATTCTGGCAGTATTGGCGAGCCAACCACTGGTAGCAGTATCAGAAAACTGCAAAACCTTTGCAACAAACTTAGAGAGCAGCGCTTGATTGTGTGCAGCCAAGTCCCTGATACCCAATCCACCAGACGTCCGAGGTAAAATAACGGACTACCATGCTACAAGGCACTATCCACCTTTGACCGAGCTCTTTCCTTGCCAGAAGAAAGCCCTAAGCAAACTGTCCAGTTTGGCAAGGGACTCTTTGGGCCAAAGGAAACAGGCCATGAAGTAACTAGGAATGCTCGCAAGTACAGATTCAATTAAGGTGAGCCGACCTCCCCAAGACAAAAAAAAGTAGCCAACCAGCCCGACAACCTTTTGTCAACCCTGTGAATTACTGGCAGAAGCAAACCATGCTTGATTTTGTGTAGAGACAGCGGGAGGCCAAGGTAGGTGCAAGGACAACTTGAGACTGGGCAGCCGAACAATTGTGCAATATGTGTAGTAGTACTGTCATCCACGCAAACCGGAATCAAAGTGCTCTTGTGGTAGTTTATCTGCAAGCCCGAGAACACCGAGAAGGATGCCAGGATATGCTTGATGATGGTGGCCTGCTGAGTGCTACCCTGAAAGAGGATGAGGGTGTCATCGGCGTACTGCAGCATGGGGAAGAAACAATCGGTTCAGACATTCGGTACCTCTTCATCAAGAGGATCGGAGCAGCGACAAGTGTTGTCAAGATGGTGGCTTCAGGCTTACTGATGTACTATTACTTTGTAAGGTCTATGTGAGTAATTAATAAAATGGATGTATGCATAATCAAGATGCAGAGGCCGGGGTATATCCTCCTTTTCTAGCTACTATCAGAACATGTCTATGCGCGATTTGTTTTCCCTGAACGGTTCTTGCCTCCGATTTGACTATGCATCAAATGCATGTATCTACATGGCGTCTGCAGCCATAATCTCGCAGCCATAATTCCGCTGCCGGTCGATGCCCTCAATGATCGACCTCTCTGGCTCGCTCGTCGCGCAGATTTCCATACCGGCTTGTTCATTTGTTTATCCCCGGCGAGATCTAATGACAGAAGCGTAGTCATCATCAGAGTTCAGAGGGGAGTATAGTTAAGTGGGCAAGTGGACGCCGGCCTCTCCTCGAGACTAGGAAAAGAAATGGCCTCGTTGCGATCCTGTTGGGTTGGTGCGTGCTTGCATGCATGTTTCCAGAACATTCGTTGGCAACAATGATCGATCAACGCAAGCGTCGACGTGTAGGTAATAGATAGATCCTGGATCGGCATATGGGGGTGTTCCGGCCGGTTCCAACGACGGTCGACAGCGGAATTTTGTGGGGATGGCGTGACCCGACACCCACCGGCCTCGACGCGAGTTTTTATAGGGCGCCGGGTGGATGGAACGAGTGGAGGAAGAGAAGCGACGTCGCCACCGATCGGCATGGCGACGTCTCCACAGCAGCCAGATCGATGGGAATCTCGTGATCTCGTCGCCACGGGAAACGATTGATGGCTGGAGACTACGGACTGGAATCATTTTTCCTGAGCCGCAAGTGGCATGGCGAGCGAGGCGAGGTCGAGGAGATTGCGGCGTGCATGGCGTGGTGTTGGTGGCGAGCCAGGGGAGATGCACGGGACGGCCAGTAGCCCGGTATGATCGCTGGAAACTGGAAACTGCTGCATGCGCTGCGCTGCTGCGTGCGTGCCCGGCCGCGTGTTTCGTCTTATGGGGACAGTGCGATCTAGGCTGCCGCCTGATCGATCGAAGCTGTGTGCCGCTCGGGGGGAGGCAGCAATGTGGAGGGGAGAAGCTAGCCTCGCCTAAAGTGGGCTGACCCAACAGGAACATGTGGGCTCATTACGTAGGCGCGTTTCGTTCGTCTTCTCCCTTATTGTTTTCGTTTTCTGTTTTTGGTTGTGTTTTTCAAAGTATTTTCATCATGCAGGGTAAAAAATGTGTTCGCATAATTTTAAAAAATGGTTGTACATTCAAGAATGTTTGTGAGATTTCAGAAATATTCACGCATTTCAGAGTTTTTTGATGACAGTTGTTTAAAAGGTTTTTTAGAATAGACAATCACATAATCTGAAAAAAAAAACGTACCACTCAAAAAAAAAATGTCTATGGCATACAGAAAATAAAACTAGCGGATTTACCCATGCACTGCACGCTATATTTAATTTTACTGGTTTGGATTCTCAAGGAAAATGTTCTCTACTCTGAATGCTGTACAATTTTTATATTTCAAAATAAATAAAGTATATTGCTATGAATTCATTTTGTGTAATGAGTTATTAGGATATTATAGGAACATGCCAAAAAAAGGTATTAGAAGCAATAAATTCAAGTATGCAGGCGCAATTCTATTAATTTTCATTGAGGGCTTAAAGGTTTTAATGTTGTTACTATCTGTGGTTTTAGCATTGCACACATGTGTGTGCGTGCACGCGCACGTGTGTGTGTATTAAGTAGTTTCTTAAGATTTATCGTTACTTTGTTAATTAATGCATACGGAGTCTCCATGAAATTATTAACGAGCTAAGCATAATTTTTCGTTCAAGAATCAAGCTCAAATTTGTTTTATTCTCCTGCCTTTATCGATTGTAAGAACTCTTGTAGTCTCTCATGTCAAGCAATATTTTCTTGATATTGTTCATATTTACTACTCGGCTTGTTACAACATTCTGGGCTAGCCCCATTCAAATGTATGCCTCATGTGTTGAGTTCACCATGAAACAACTCTACTTGTGACAGCGCCATCCCAGGTAGTGATTGGCGACCGGCTTGTAAATGTTTGAGGCTGTCCCACCAATGTATGTTTGTAAAACGTGACATGCCATGTGTACGTAATTCCCAAACAAACCCAGTTGAAGGATGTCTAAGCCATAATATACGAGGCGAGGCAAATAGAAAATGAATCATTCTCTCTCTTTTTTTGCAGGGAAGAAAATGACTCATTCTAAGATTGCCGAAACAATGTTGGTACCAACAACTCTTGTGTGATCAGATAGTTTTTTTTCCTGTGAGGAGTGTGATCAGATAGTTGCATGATTAGAAAGAAGTACACTCTTGATGCAATTGGAATAAACATTTGAATTCTAAACGGCAGTTATTGCAAATCCCATACGTCAAGTGCATGCATGCAAGTTGATCATATTTGGAAGAAGCCAAGATGAGGGATAGTGAAGATTAATGTTGATGCTTCGTTCCAATATGAAACACTCTCGGGTGCGAGTGGTGCAGTGGCCCGGGATGATCAAGGTGCTTTTATAGCTGCAGCAAATTGGTACATTCCAGTAGTAACCGGGGTGGACAACGCTGAACTAATGGCTATCAGGAATGGCCTTTACCTTGCAGCCAATATTTGGTGTAACACTGTTGAACTGGAGTCAGATTCTTCATTCGTGGTGGACTCGATGAACCAAATTTATGATTATATGGGGCCGGATATAGCTATCATCATGGAGTGTAAGCAACTAATGATGGACTTCGCGTGAGTATCATTCAAGCACTGCTATAGAGAAGCTAACCAAGTGGCGGATAAACTAGCAAAGAACTCTTTCATGAATAGGGTTTCTGGGTTTGGGGATGTGATCCCTGACTTTATTTCCAATCTCATTGTAAACGACATGTCTATTGTTTGAGAAATAAAGTCTTATTTGTGGTCAAAAAAAAAGTGCATGCATGCAAGTACTACCTATGGCAGATTTGTGTCCGTCCACTGCATGTGACGTACATGGACTTTGTACTTATCGGTGTATGTTAGCTAAACTTGCTAAAATCTTGTAGGGTATTCTTGTAGTAGATTGGAAGTTTTCTCGAAAAAGATGACCCTGTAAGATGGACGGGAGCAGGGCCGGCACGCGGACATAAGAACCACGAAAACATACAGTATTCTTTACGTGGCGGCAAGAATCACGTACAAATGCATGGAAAGACGACACAATTGACATAATCGATTCTGACGGTGTGATCAATACGTGACTGATCCATGAGATATGATATGCTTGCGAGAGACGCGTTCAAGGAGCGAAGAAATTGCTTACGGAGAAAAGGAAACGGGGGAGGCGAGGGAATGTGTCGGCCAAGATAAGGAAAGTTACGATTCTGTTACAAATTTGCAAGGAGAAAGTGCAGGACAGGGAGGGATCGGTTGACAGATAATGAAATACTAATGGACGCGACTAGCCAGCAGCCGTTGGCTGGCTAGCGGTCCAGGGCACACGCCTAAATAAGGCAGTGGACCCTCCCCTGTTGCTAGCTGGCGCCCAAAAGAGGAAAGAAACGGTTCGATCACTCACATGGACAGATTACCTCCTCCCACAATACAGTCCCGCAATACAGTGTGAATCTCACGCCACAAGAAATAGTCAAACAAAAAAAACCACACGCCACAAAAACTCTGCAGCCTTCCTCCCTTCCCATACAGTCCAACCCCCCGCTCCTCCTCCAGCCTTTCTTCCCCATCTACCCATCCCTCCCTTCTCCATCTTCTGCCATGAATCTTATATACATGGAACTCTGAGGATCCTCCACCCACCCCATGAGCACTTGAAGGTCAGTTTCCAATCACGCTTCCTGTACAACCTCCCCTGCGCCACCTCTCTCTCTGGATAGCTTGGGGTGTGCCCTGATCCCTGCAACAAGAAAACACAATGCTGAGATGTTATGGATGCAACCCCGCCTTGTACTAGGTTGGTTTTTCGGTCTGATTTGTCTAGAGCTAAAAAAAGGTAAGGCAACTTGTTTAGTTATTTTCGGCAAGTTAGGTAAACACAACAGGCAAATCTCTGTAATGCATCTCTATAATGCACTCCGACTTGCTAGGTAGAAAAAAACCTTGTGTTCCTTTTAATAGAAACATGCAAAAACTATTTTTTTAATATTGTGGACGTTGAAACACACAAGTTACAGGTTTGTTGTTTGGAAACATAGAAATAATTTGCCTAAACAAACCTCAAGTAAGGGAGGGGCTAAAGTATGTGTGTCAGGTAAATCACACATGCAGAACAGGCAAGTCACGGTTTGCCTAAAATAGCAAGCAAGTCACATAATTAACACTAGCAAGTCAGAGCCAAATGCCAGGCAAGTCCTAGTCATCACTAGCTGCAATGCACTATGTAATGCACTCTTGACTTGCTAGGGGTAGACAAAAAAACCTTGTGTTCATTTGGGGAAAATGTGGACAATGAAACACACAAGTTATAAGGTTGGTTTATTTGGAAAACTTAGAAATGATTTGCCTAAACAAATTTCAAGTGTGGCGGAGGGGGTTGTGTGTCAGGAATATCACACATTCAGAAACATGCAAAGTCACAGTTTGCCTAAAAAACAACAAGCAAGTCATACACTTAACACCGGCAAGTCACATTCAAATGTCAAGAAAGTCCTACTCAAAATGTCAAACAAACCATGTGGGTGTTTGAAAATGGGAGAAGAAAAAGAGCTTACCTGTAGTTAGTGTTGAGTATGTAACGTGTTTGACATTTGAATGTGACTGGCTGGTGTTGAGTATGTGAGTTGCTTGACATTTGAATGTGACATGCATGTTCTGCATGCATGATTTTCCTGACACACAACCCCCTACCTCCTAGGTCTGTGCCTAATATTTGTATGTGATCTAACATTTGTGTTTAGCTTGCTTGTTCTGTGTGTCAATTGACTAGTCTAGTAGTGTGGACTTGCCTAACCCCTAGTTTTTAGTCCAAGTGATTATGTGTGTGTTTGTGTTTGTGAACTTCGATATATGTGTGTGAGGTGCCTGAGAAAAAAACATGTTGATGTTTAAACAAAGGGGAAAAGAGCTTACCCACAGCTTGCCGTATTCCTCCCGCTGTTTGTTGCTCTTCAAAGGTAGTAGATGAATCATGGTCAAGAGATGAATCATGGTCAGGAGCGTCCGCAAGTTGTTGCTGCCAATTGCATTTTTTGCTCGTCCCAGCCATTTTCCCCACTAAAAAACAGGGATAAAAATATCATCATAAATGCATATTCAGGTGGCTTGTATGAAATTTCCAGGACACTAACTAAAAAGGACTATCAAGCTCTTGAAATGTGAAGGAAAATAACACATGAGCAAAGTTCATGTGTTAATTGAGGCAACTACCTAGATAGCTAGTGTTTGTCAAGTTTTGGCAAAACTCAAAGCCACCAAATTAACAAAACCAAGCAAATTCTGAACCATGCCAGGCAACTAAGTAACAAATAGTAGGCAAGTTTAGGATTGTTCATTATCTGAAGTGTTCCACCCAGACACAAAAAGGCTCAATCTCCACTCGGCATAAAAAATAGCTACACATTATTTGGCTCCCTTAATAAGTATACCAAATGCTAAGTTCAAAATCTTGATCAATTGTTATGCAAGTTTTGTGAAAAAAGAGGGGAACCACACTAGTGCCAAACTCAAAAAACCGTAGATCTGGCAACTCGTACCACACATCTGGCAACTTGTAGCCTCTGCCTCACAACTTCCCACCCACACCCCTCTCAAACGTCGCCAAGATAATGTTGACTTCGAGGTAGACCAATGGTTTGCCGCACCAAAAAATAGCACATCGCCATCGACTCTCCCCAACCTATCATCCTAGGGATCAACAGCTAAGCAGAAACAAAAAGGCTCAAGTTGTGCTTGCGGTGTAAGCAAATTTTGTGAGTTAAAACCTATTTATGCAGGCAGCTTATTAGTTTGTTGTCAAAAAAGGAGAAGGGTAAATCAAAAGCAAGTCTTCCGGTAATGTAGGCAATTTAAATATAATTTTTAGGCAACTCCCTTTTTTGTTGAACAAAAAAAAAACGAACAACCACCTACTGGGGACGCATCAAAACACATGTTGGAAAGCTCTAGGGTTGTGCGAAGTTTGGGAGTTACTGGTGAAACTTTTTTGCTTGCGAATAAACGGGGCCAGAAAGCAACTTCTGTTGTGATGTAGGCAATTTGCATATAAGTTTTAGGCAACTTCTTTATTTGCTGGAACAAAAAAAGACAACAGCCAGCTACTGGGGAGGCAGAAAAAACTAGTTGGAAATATTGGGGACGTGTAAAGTTTACCTGAAAGTGATAGGCAAAGCTTCTTGCTTGCACAGAGAAAATAAACAGCAAGTCATGCTGAAATGTAGGCAAATGCATATAAGTTTGAGGCGACTCCTCCTTTTTTGCTGAAACAAAATAAAATAAAATCGGATAGCTTTGTGCGAAGCTTACCTGGAAGTGGATGTTGAAGCTTCTTGCTTGGGCGAGTGCATAAAACCTCGAAAATGTTGCTTTGACATCGTTTTAGAATTTAGTGAGGCACTGCAAACAAAACAAACAATTTCTTTAGGCAAGATTATCTACGAAAGCATATTTACAAAACTTAGGTGATTTAGGCAACTACTATTTATATGTAGACAACTTATCCTATTAGAAATAGCAAATCTTGTGCAAATTAAATCAATTTTCTACTAAAAAATCCCTCTGGTTAACTCATTCCAGCGACTCCCTCTGTAAGGAAATATAAGAGTGTTTAGATCACTAAAGTAGTGATCTAAATACTCTTATATTTCTTTACGGAGGGAGTATCATACCATGTGCATGTTTTGGACAAAATAAAACCCAGTGCTCTGGAGAGAGGATCTTTGGGCAACTCATGTCAGCATCTCTAGTAACTAACTATCATGCGTTGGGCAAGTTCTTGGACACTTTCAGACATAAATCATCGATGATTCCAACCCCCGCATCCCTAAGTCGCAAACCATTGTTGCACTCAAAATCATCGATTCACCCAAAAATCCGGGATCCCACACACCCCTCTTCAACCTCCCTATCCGGCCTCTATCGCATAGAATTATTAGGCAAGTTACTGTAGAAATCATTGACTAGAAGAAATCAAGATGGCAATTTTTTGATATTATTAGGCAAGTTACTGTAGAAATCATTGACTAGAAGAAGGCATATTTTTCCCCTAGAACTCAATGCACAAAAAGGTTATAGATTGTAGGGCATTATCCTTGTGCTGCAAAGGGACTCAAAACCATCTCCCATAGCATGTTATGAAAAAATATTGCCCGTTAGTTTTGGCTAAGTGAACACATGTTACATAGAACCAGAAATCTCAGGTAGAACAGAGAAACAACAGTGGTGAAAAACAGACACCCTCTTAAAAAAACGGACAACACACCCCCTCTTCAACTAGCAGACATTTTCAAATAAAAAAGACTATGGTTGTCATTTAGCCAACTTTGCTTTTATCCTGCAAAAAAACAAAAGTGGTGTGGAGCTTTTCATCGCAAACAACATGTCTCTTTGTCCCAGGCAACAAGTGGCAGTCGTTTAGGCAACTTGCATCTTATACTAGGCAACCTTGCCTTTGACTGAGACAGTGGACTAGAGGCGAGGAGGTGGCATTGAGGTTCTAAATGAACACATATTATCGATCACAGAAAATCTCAGATATAACATAGAAAAAACAATGGTGAAAATAGTTCAGTTCTTCGAAAAGAGATGGCATTTACCTCCTACAGACAAATGAACATGGTGTCGCTGTGCTAGCTTCCGTTTTTGGTTCCTTCGACATCCCCCTCGCAGCGGTGAACAGGTCCCCTTGTCTCTCCCACTCGCCACAACTTGTTCGTCCATCCCTCATCGTCGCCCCCCGTGAATTGGCCAACACTAGAAAGTTTAAAAGGGATTTAGAATGGCATCTTCCTGTCTCTTGCAAATAACGCCTTCTATAGAAAAGCTTATAGTATGTTCAGGCAACTACCTATTAAACAGGAATATAAGAACATTACTAATAACAATAGTCTATAAAAGCAGAGGAGTGGCTGAACTACATGATAACAGGAAGTTGTAAACAAACATAAAAACACAATGGTAAATCAATTGAAGGGCTAGCACCAAAAGTAATCAAAGTACACAAAAATCTTACATAATACTAGGAGTACTAGTGAAAATCCGTTGCTTCTTCATTGGCGCACTGCATGTTGTGCAACCTCATCGGCTGGCCGGCAGCCAACATCCATCCATGTCCACCTCCCTTGTAAGAAGCCACCAAGTTATTCAGATATTTACAACACTACTAGGCTACAAGCCTAAAGCCAACATGACGGACGAAACTGAAGACCAAACTGCTGCTGACCCTGTTGTACACACCCACCCAAAGGACCAGCAGGCAGGATATGATTCAACGATGCAGCTCGAGCTTGACACGGGGTGAGAAATCACCCTACAACGCATGCCCCAGCAATTCTTTTGGGGCAAGTTCTGTGCAATCAGCAAGAAAGCAAAAAATTATCTCTTGCTTTTTGGGCCAAGAACTGTTAAGCAAAGTTTAGCAAGTTTTTAGGCAAGTTGTTTTTGTGATGTAGACAAACTACATAAAGATTTGCGCAGGCACCAGGTTAATCCCTAGGGTGATCACAACAAGTTTTTTGTTTGTCCGAATCGTATCTGAGAAGTAGGTGATGAAGCTTTTTTGCTTAGGCATGCTTTTGTTTTCTGATTTTGTAGGTTGCATGAAGTCTTGGTTGGGTGAAATAGGCAAAATAAAAATATTAGCAAGTCCCGCTGGGTGTTGTAGGCAAAATACATACTAATTCCAGGCAAGCTTTGTAGATTACCTAGGAACACATGATGAATCTTATCCTCTCATCTATATTGCCCACTAGTTTGCTATGATTGAGCATGTTGAGAAATGAGAGATTTCAGTGCTACCTTGTAACAGCAACCCAACCGCCCATGCACTGAAATTATCTGGTGAATTGCTTTCAGGCAACTCACGAATCTAGGCAACTAGATTGCCATGTTTTCAGAAAAAAGGGTCAGGTTGTTCACCGCAGAAAGGAAGTATACCACGGTATCACACGCTACAAGAGCAAAAATTACAGTGTCCTTGTAACAGAAGAATGGCCGTCATCACAGTCATACGACACACAGCAACAAGCAGAAGAGGAGAGGAGGCAAGTCAGGCGCTACCTTGAAGGCGGTTTCCATGGAGCCGGTGTATCCCTGCGAACCAGTCCCCGGCCGCGGCCGCCTTCTTGGCCCGCGCTCCACCGCCGCGGCCCCCGGGGCGGCCGCCACCGCAGCGTCGGCGACGGTGTAGAGGAACGCCTCGACGCGGCACGAGCAGTTGCCCGAGATCCTCGATCCCCCTGGATCGCAGAGAAGCAGCGCCTGCGGACGCATCCCCTTGTCCAACGCCTTCCAAATCTCCGGCGAACCTCCGGCAGTGCGGCACGCAGAATCGACGAAGCGACGGTGGATTTCTGCGAGTGGGCGAGGGGATTGTGGTGGTGGATTTGGACAGTGGGTTTGAGCGGCGAGAAAAACTGCCACGTGAGTGGAGAGAGGGGGACGTGGGTGTTGTGGTGTCGCCCGTGCGGCCGCTTCGTTAACACCGAGATGAATCGCAACAGATTTAATCCGACCGTGGAACACATGGTGATCTGATCCAGATCCGACGGTGGTAAAGGGTGTGTGCTGGAACGTGACAACCAGCACTCAGTTGCTTTTTAGCATTTAGGAATACTAATTTAGAAGAATATATCTTCCTATAGTTGATATACTTCCTAGAAATAGCCTTAATTGTGACGAAGTATCCTGTTTGGATGTGGGTTGCATCGTGTATATATATGATGGTTCTAGGAAACACCAATCATCTTCCATTGTCCTTGATGATGATATAAGAAAACATACGCTACATACCCCTGTGAGGAGCACTAAACAAGATCATGCGGTTGCATTGTGGTAACTAGCTACTCCCTCCGTTCCAAAATAGATGACTCAACTTTATATTAACTTTAGTACAAAGTTGAGTCATCTATTTTGGAACGGAGGGAGTAGATGGCAAAGTACATGAACTCCTTCGCTGCAAGGACCATACTCTGTGTGCTGCTCCTGTACTCTGTGACCCATACACAGTGTAAGTGGCTACAAACATATATTCTTTGAATACTTTCTTGATAAATTTTACAGTACATAGGTTGTGCATAATCTATCTCATCTGGAGGTGCTAAAAATTCCTGAGTTATAGTATTTTTTTTCTATGATTGTGGACTTCTCTTTCTAGCTTATCAAACTATAGCTTTCTAAATGCATTAATGATGCCCTTGAATTCCGTAGGTGAAATCATTGAAGGCCGAGAAAATGAGAAGGTCAATTTGCCAGATGGATTATGTGTCCATGATAAAAAACAGTCGGGTTGCAAAGAGAACTCATTTTGTTTCTGTTGTTTGGTGAACAACTTGTGCTATCTTGCAATGGATACTTGCACGAGTGAATGTCGAAAGCCTGCTTCATCAGGCGTAAGGGCTTCACAGAAACAATTTTTATTGCCCTCCCATGTATTTACTGCAATTTTGCTATTTTACATCTAGATCTGAAATAGCAACCTCACATCTAAGTTGTCCACCACATGATCAAAAGCTGAAATATTAGGGCAAACTGTTGATCTGCTCCGTGTCGTTGTGTTGTTGCCATTTTTTTCGCCTAGCTGTGTTGGCCTTCTGGGCTTTTTCTCGCACGGCTGTCTCGTTTTGTTGGGCGTTGGTGGAACAAGAAAATGGTAGTGGTAGAAAACAGCTCCGTGGGTGCTCTCCTCCCGCGACGCTCCCGCGAGCGTCCGGGAGGCTAAACCTAGCGCCGCCGCCCACCCTCCCCTCCTCCTCTCCCCCTCCCTCGCCGCCGCCAGGGGGCGCGAGCGGGCGAAGCCCGGTCGTCGCCGGCGGCGGCGAGGTCCTCTTGTCTCCTCGCGCGGGGGGAACGGCGCGGGCCGGATCTCTCAGCCTGGGATGCGGTGCTTGTTGCTGGGCACGGTGGCGCAGCGGCGCTCCGGCGTGGGCCAGCAACGTTGGCGTGGCGGCGGCGTGACAGGCGGCATGGAGGCGGTGCAGGCTGGTGGGTGGTGTCGGCGGCGGCTGCTCCCCTGCAGCGCCCCGGCGTC
The DNA here is from genome assembly GCF_002162155.2 of Triticum dicoccoides. Classification (NCBI taxonomy): domain Eukaryota; kingdom Viridiplantae; phylum Streptophyta; class Magnoliopsida; order Poales; family Poaceae; genus Triticum; species Triticum dicoccoides. The sequence goes on from NC_041393.1 coordinate 689,217,316, forward strand.
GACTGGCGCTGCGGGTCGAGCTCGACCGGGTCGCGGACGGCCCTCTCTCCGTGGCTCGAGTGGGGGAGGAGGGGGCGGTGCGACAGCGGTGGCGGTGGGCGTCCCCGTTCGGCCGGGCCCTTTGCGGTAGGACGGCGACGCTCGGCACGGGGAGACCTCCCTGCTGGCTTCCCTTGGGCGCGGCGGCGGCCGATCTGGTCCCCTTCCCCTTTCTTCGGCGTCCTGCGGCGGCCGGTGCGCCCCGGATGGTCTGGGCCTGTGGCTTCGGGGGCGAACTTGGTTTCGGGGGGGAGGTTGGCTGGTGGACGGGGACGCCTCCGCATGCCCCGTCGCCGATCTTGGCCTTGGGCTGCTCTGTCACCTCCCCCTTCCCCCGGACCGACATACGGTCGCGGTTCCTCTCGTGGCAAGGTGTCCACCGGTGGCTTCGGAGTCGGCTGGGGGCGTAGATCTGGCCAAAGGTGTGCTCTTTGGTGGCTGTCGCGGTGGTCTGGTGGCAGGGCGGCGGTCCTGGCGGTGGGAGGCGCGTATGTCATGGGCGGACTGCGCGTCTCGGTTGCAGGCACGCAGGCATGGCTGCTTGGGCGGCATGGCTGCGAGTGGTTGGCGGATCAGGGATGCGACGAAGGGATTGAAGCACCGGGGTTCATCACCTGTCTAGTTCGTGCACTGGCCGAAGGTGGCGGCGTTTGCGGATGTCGTGTTCCTCCTTGTAGGCTCCGTCGTGGTGCTCATTCTCCTTCGTCTCGCTCCGGGTGAAAACTTGATCAGAGGATCAGACGGTGGCGACATTCCGTGGCCGTACCCTTCTTGGAGGCATCGTCTTCGAGCCCTCGGTCCTGCATGGTTCGTCACACACCCTCCCGGACGATTGCTCTTGGTGGTCTCCGTCGGCGCTAAGCGGTTCCTTGTTGCACATCTTGTAGGTGTTTGGTTGTCGTTGAGGGTGTGTTTCGTTGCCCGGCTTCCTTGTATCTCGCCTTGGGTATGTGTGGTGTGCGTTTGTATCGATACTTTGGCTGTAAGTGGTTGTTGCTTTATAATATAAAGCGGGGAAAACCCTTTTTCGTTGGGCTGTTGGTTTAAATGGGCTAGCAGCATGGGCATAGCTGTTTTCTAGTTGTTTTTTGTTTGGACATTGGCCTTTTTCCGTCGTTTGTGCGTAGGTAATGGACAGAATAGGAAGGCACGGGTATGCATTTTGTTCAGGTCTTTTCATTATGTTCCTCACTCTCACTTCTCACTCCCGTTCTTTTCGTCGATTATGAAGAGTCGGCAGAGCGACGGCAAGCACTTTGGAATTATATGTTCCGTGTCTATTTTTAACGCACATAAACTTGCTTGAAATTCATTTGTATGTCTAATTTTGGCATATAACATACTCCGTTTCAACCATCTACCACAGTGTGCATGAACGTCCTGATTGGCCATGCGACTAAGCCAGCTAACTCTCTACTATGCTCCTCATTTTAGCTCCGGAGAGAACTAGAAGTGCATTACCCTTGCACTCGGTCCGTCTACTATTTCTCTACGGTCTTCTAGATTCCTTGTTTTTCATCATTCAATTAAATTGAAAACGGCAGCAAAAATGAATACTCCCTATGTTCCAAAACATAAGCTGTGTTGATTTTTTTAATCAAAAGTCAAACCATTATATGTTTTCTCCTAGCATCATTTCGGGTGGTTCATGATAGTAAACGTTTGAAATCGGCGGACCGGCCGAAGCTTCGGCCGATCGCGCTGCTTGCTCGCGCAGCCACCTCTTTCTTTTCTCCTCTCCACGTGTCACTGGCCCAACACACCGCCCACGCCCTTGACTGCCTTATCCCATCGCCCCTGAGCTCTAGCACTCGTTCCCATCCCCATATGCACGAACCCCTGCTCCTCCCCTTGCATAATCCCTCTCCTCTGCTCTGCTGGTCTCCAACGCAACTAAATCCCCCTCTCCGCTAGCAAATCACATCGGGTCTGAAGGAAGGGGGCACAGGGTTGCTGGTACGGGAGTCGGGGTGAGCAGGAGATGGTGGAGGCGGTGGTCAGCGAGCTTGAACAGGCCGACCAACGAGGTTGGTGATGGCCGGCGGCGATGCTGGGAACGGCCGAGCTGCAACCGCAAGCTGATGAGCTACCACTGACTGGTGTGGATGCTGCAACCGTTGCGGGGCGAGCTGCAACCTACAAAAGAGTTGTTACAACCTCGACCGGCGGGCGGGACGGCGGAGCACACAGGATGCTGCAACCATTGAGGCAGGAGCTGCAACCGCGCCCGGTTTTTCTTGGAACCGGTGACCGCGGCGAGCTGCAGGGTGACCACGGCGGGGAAGTGCTGCAACCACGACCAGGTTTGATGGAACCGACGGGGCGATTTGCTGGAACCTGCGCCCAAGCCGAAGTTCATTCTTTTTGTACGAGTGATTTTTTGCTACAACCACAATTTTGTTTTGCCGGAACCAGCATTCAAAAATGCGTCCACCGGAATTAGTTCTTCTTGTACCAACGATTTTTTGCTACAACCACAATTTTGTTTTGCTGGAACCAGCATAAAAAATGCTTCCATCGTAGTTGAATTCTTTGATGGACCAGCAACTGCTACAACCATAGCTTCAATTTGCTGGAACCAGGTTTTTAAATGATTCAATAGGGGCGGCCACATATAGCTGCTTTTTGACAACTTTTTCCGTTATGAGCGTCCACGGCGAGCATCAACTGCGGCCGTCGACGTCGACAAATGGGGAGGGCGGCCGCATGCTGCGCGACGCGGCGATGGTGGGTGGCCGCCATGTCCTGCGGTGTTTGTTCAGATCTAAATGTGAACGGGGTGAGAAGGAAGAAAGTGACCTGGATGGATGACGATCCAATGGCTCGTGGTAGGCCAATCGGGCGGCTCGGGTGCGACCGGCCGAAACTTTAGGCCGGCGCACCGGCGCCTATTAGTCGCCTTCATGATAATGTGTTGTGCGTCTCATGCAAGCAATGCTTATTTTTT
>NC_041393.1:689220608-689260045 GCF_002162155.2 Triticum dicoccoides
GGGGGGGGCAATGCAAAAACATGAGCATTTGTGGGTCTAAATTGCTAATAAAAATATTTTCTTTCTTTGTTTATGTTTGCTTGAGTCATTTAGATGTGCAATAATTAGGACAAGACATTTTTTTTGGTATTTCCAATAGAAGGACTGCACATATCAGTTAACAATTGCACCGAGTGCCATTGCCTTGCCAAACTTTCCGAGTTATTAAGGGGTGGTCAGGGTCTCTTGTAAAACGCTTATCAGAAGCAAGTAGTCGATCGATCCTACACTCCACCTCACTCCACTCCGGCTGAGACTTGGTGGTCGATCAAGAAGATGATGCCATGCAACCTGCTAACCAGCGCTAGTACGTAGACATATGTGTTCTCCTAGCATCATTTCGGGGTGATTCATGAGAATGAGTTGTGCGTCTTGTGCAAGCAACATTTTTTTAATGGTTTTGCTAAAACACATCTAGGTATATATGTCTTAAGTATTGGACATCTAAGTTATATGCTATTGATTTCAGGTGAAGATTCATGCAGGTATTTTCCTTTCTATTTTTCTTTGTTTGTTTATGTTTGCTTGAGTCATTTAGATGTGCAATAACTCGGACAAGACAATGTTTTTGGTATTTCCAATAGAGAGACTGCACATAAATCCGTCAACAATTGCACCGGGTGCCGTTGCCTTGCCAAACTTTCCAAGATATTAAGGGGTGGTCAGGGTCTCTTGTAAAATGCTTATCAGAAGCAACTAGTCGGTCACTCCACCCCACTCCGCTCCGACTGAGACTTGGTGGTCAAGAAGATGATGCCATGCAACCAGCTATAGTACTAGCTGCCAAGGCAAGAGCAATTGGCGGACTATGACGTGTAGAAGTACATGCTCTAGCCAATGCAACCAAAAGACCGATCTTATGAAAGAGACAAGGCTGCACATTATACGTCAACACTCCCCTCACATGTGGCTCCCTCGGGCTAAACGTGGACCGAAAGTGGGCTGTAATTTAATTACGTCATCCGGGTCTTGAACTCAAGACCTATTGGCTCCGATACCATGTAAAAGTGCATGCTCTAGCCAATGCAATTAAAAGACCGATCTTATAAAAGAGACAAGGCATCACATTATACGTCAACACGATGGGAGAAGCCGGCAAAGAAACCCGCGGAATGAGATGAGCGTCGGAGCAGTGGCGCAAATGACACCGGTCTTGGATCGAGTCCGAAGGAGGACGAACACCATTGGCACTACATAAATAGGTCTTGCATTGGCGTCTTACAGACAGGGACGTCCAGTGATAGATTGCGTGCTGACACGATCAGGAAGACCAAGACCAGAAACAGCGATGTCTTTATGTGAAGTGCAGTGACGCACTGCTAAGAAAAAAGAGTAGATGCATCATGCATTGCATGCAGACGATGGAGTTGACTTCTGAACTGCCACCTCACCGACGCCGCTCGATGGGTCCATGCACACACTTGATGAACATCAACACAAAGCACGGCAGCACGTACACCTCCAACACTCTTCCATCCTCATCCCCATCACGGCCGTACCGGCGGCCGGTCGCTGTGTCCAGTGGCTGGTCCCGGCCGGCCGCGCATGCACCATCCGTTTGTTGCGTGCACGGCTCTCCGCACCTCTGCCGTCGGCGCCGTGGTCCGATCAGCTGTTGGTAGGGCACCCACGCGTTGCACTCCATCGACATGGGCAGGCCATGCATCTCCTCGCACGCCCCACGACGGCGACCCGTGTACCGGACCACGCCCATGCATCGCCTTCTTCCCCACGGCACCGGCAGGGACACTTGTACGTGAGCTGCTTGCATTGCGCTCCAACATCTTCCCGTGTCCCGCCCGTGCCCTGGTGGCCGCTTTCCGCTCGCGTCCCGTCCCGACGGCCGAATATGCCGGATACATCAACTCATCTCGAATGGAGCCGGTCGACGCGCCCGCACGTCCAATCGGTGCAACTTTGCCTTGTGCGCCAAGATTCACTCGACTCGACGTGACGGGAAATTCGACCACAATGTGGAACAAAGCTACGATGGTGATGGTTGTGGTATCGGGATCACATTCTACCCACCCCACCCACCCGGCTTTGCTGATTCCTCCTGAGCCGTCCGTCTCCAATTTCTCCGGGGAGTCAGCCGCGTCGGGGCGCCAAAGGGCACACAAACTTCACTTTAGTCATGTCAAGGAGAAGTTGCGACCTCCATGTTTTTGACTGTGCAAACATTCACGTTTGATTCAGACACAGCAACAGCTAGCCCACGACTCTGCACATGATGAAAGCACGCAGGGCGCATGCCAAAAGGAGGGACAGCCTAGCAGTTTTTTCTCTCCTTGCAGATGATCGATAGTTAGGTGAATTGCTTGACAAAACCGCGCCCTTGAACTGACGTACGGGACGTGAGTGGACGCACGGGGTCAAGCAAAGATACGGATACTACCAGAGATCCCGATCATCTCACCCTATGAAATCTTGGTGCGATGGCACCATCGACCACCGCCTCCGCTCCCGGAATTCGACAGCTCGACCGCACCGGCGACAAGATGGTGCTACTATCTCCCACGCGTGATCAAATCCGAGGTATATTGCCTACCCCCCTACATGTATCAGACGTTGCGGTGCGCATGCATTTGCCGCTTCCATCCACATGTCATTTCCTGTCCCCGCTTAGGCTGGACCCTTTGCATGTTTTTTCAGCAGATGGATGTGCACGATATGTGGGTGGTGATCAGGCTGATTGGAGGTAGATGGATGATCGTCCTGCTGTCTGCTGGCCAGTTGTGAGGCTAGAAATAACTTGTTAATACACTTTTTTCCCCGCTTTGTATTCCAAAGCAATCAACCGATACATCCAAGGATAGGTGCTGGGACAGAAGCAGCACAATCACACCCAAAAAAACGAAAGAAAAACAACAAGAGAAAAGAATGCCGACAACGGTGGATCAACGGAAACGAAGAAGCTTCACGACCACTGCGCCCACCGGAGATCTCCCACCAAACTCCAAGGCTCCGAAGCACCGGTACCAATCAGCACCTCCAAGAAAGACCGCGGCGATGATGACGCTGCTGCCAAGGGTTTCCCCCGGTACACAACGAGGCGAGAGGAAGGGTCGCCCCCGACGCCCTCCAGGAAGGTCCGGCGGCACCCATTGGCGTCGCCGCGTCGGTGTTGGACAGGCCGACAGGGGTTTCCCCTGATCCCAACCTTCACCTCGGATGCTCCAGAGCCTACCACCAAACCGACCACCATCTTGCGCCACCATGGTCAAGAAGCCTCCACGCCGTTTCACCACGGCATCATGAAGTGAGTTCTGCACAACAAGGGATAGGAGCCGGGACTAGGGGCCGCGGCACCGTCGGCACGCGGGAGGGCACAACCTCCACCGTCAACGATGGTAGCCGACCGGACACAATAGCAGGAGCATACCAGGCCCATGGGCCCACAGGCCCGGTCGGGAACTCCATGCCCGTAAAGCTCCCGCCATCGCACTGCAGCAGGCACGCCGTCGGCTTCGCCGCCCCCCGTCTGAGCTGCTCCTCCTCCTCACCACACAGACGACGACGAAGCCACGCCGGAGACCGGCCCGCTAGGACACAGATGGGGCCGGGAGGGCCCAGATCTAGGCCGGGGGGCGCCGCCGGCCACCGCACGCCACCACGCCGCCCTGCCTCCAAGGGCAGCACCGCCACTGCACCTACCACCGGCGACCGCCGCCGGGTCGCCGGGCCGCCGCCCAGCCGAGCTTCACCGCCGCTGTCTCCAGCCCCGAGAAAAAAACGAACGTGCGGGTACAGACGGGCCCGCCGCCGCCGGCAGCACCCGGGCCAGCGCTGGGGCACCCGCCGCCGGCGACGGGGGAGATCTCACGGGGGTGAGGGCCGAGGGGAAGAGGAGGGGCGCGCCGCCCCGGCCACCTCCCGGGGAGGCGGCACAGGGGCGGGAACGGGAGGGGGACGGGGAAGAGGGGGGCGGGGAGGGCCGGGGCGCGCGAGCCGGCGGCCTGGCGGCGGAACCCTAGAAGGGATGCCGGCCAATATGGCGGAATCGTCACAATCCGTGACTGATTTATGTCTTGTCTCTGGAGAAAGATCTTCAGCAATCAACTTGCACATCAATGCTAAAGTCATTACAGCCTCTGTCTATCAAGATTTCTTTAGTACATTTTCGGATACATCACAAATATTTTTTATATGCATGGCTAAAATTTTCGAAATAAATGATTAACATTTTTTTAACACTTATATTCTTTGATGTCTACTTTTTTCTTACACCTATACATTTTCACATACAACGGAAACAATTTTTCTATACACATTTAACATTTTTCAGAAAAATATGAAAGTATTTTCTGTAATATATATAAGTAGACTATTTTGAAGTATAAAGCAAATAAAACAAAAATCTAAAAAAAACAGTGGAAAAAAGATAGCATTTTGAGGCTTATGGTCTCCCGCGCCTTGGGTCAACCGAGTCTCAAGTTTGCTTCAGCCGAGGCTGTCATATGTCTCGTTATAAGCGAGGCATAGGCACAAACTTATGTGGATGGATTCCACACGGTATTCTACACCATACAAGGCCTCCCCCCGAGTCGACCGAGGCCATCATATGTCTCGCTACAAGTGAGGCATGGGCACAAACTTATGTGGATAGATTCTACACGGTGTTCTACACCATACAAGGCCTTCCCCGAGTCGACCGAGGCCGTCATTTGTCTCACTACAAGCGAGGCACAGGCACAAACTTATGTGGATAGATTCCACATGGTGTTCTACACCATAAGGCCTCCCCCCTCCAATAGTATTTTTTCTCAAACATATAAACCTTTTTCACCTTCGCTATTCTTTTCGTCGTTGGCTTTTTCGTTTCCATTTTCTTCTTTTTTCCATTTCTTTTTTACCTTTGGCTTTGTCTTTGTTCTTATCTTTTGGGAAAATAAATGAATACTTTACACAAATATATATCTTGACACGCACGAACAACTCCTCTCTAATAGGTGAACCCTTTTTACATACACAAATATTCACTTTCGGTTGGTGAAATATTATAATAATAATATGAGATGAGGACTTCATTTAAGTAAATTTTCCATTCAAGTATATAAATCTTTTTTATGTTATATGTTTAAATCTTTATCAAGTTAGGTTCCGCAAAACGGGAATCTGCATCTACTGTTATCTTGTCTTTCCACAAAACAGAAATTGAAAAAATGAATACAACCTCTGGAATTTTTTTTGAACTTTTTGAATCTTTCATTTTTAGTTCATGTCGTTTTCTTTGGGATCATCGTGAGCGTTGCATATCAGGCGGCAGGCCTGGCTAGCAATCTCAAACTTGAATATGCAATTATCAGCGTCGCATGCACATATAAAACCGATGCAGGTGGATCCACGCCAAATTATTAGGAGCAGCCGAGCGCCACCATACATTGACGTGAACTGAAAGACCATGCTTGGATTATACAGTGTAAGATTGGGAAAAACCACATGTTGTGGTGCCTTGTATTGATCAATATATAGAGGTTACAAGGCAGAGTTCGTATCGTACAATATACGGACACCTATACAAAGACTACACATATACAACCGTATATCTATACACATAATACGGTTATATATTCTAACACCCTCCCTCAGTCGTAAACGGGCGTCGACGAATGTTAAGACTGTCCCGAAAATCCAAGAAGAGAGGGGATGGCAATCCTTTGGTGAAAATGTCCGCAAATTGAGAAGAACTCAGAACGTGAAGAACCCGGACCTCGCCTGTGGTGACACGGTCGCGCACAAAGTGCAAATCGATCTCCACATGCTTGGTGCGCTGATGATGAACGGGATTCTGTGTCATGTAAACAGAGCTCACATTATCACAAAACACCACAGTGGCACCAGTCACTGGTCGATGAAGCTCCTGAAGAAGTTGCCGTAACCAACATGTTTCAGCCACGGCATTTGCAACTGCCCTGTATTCGGCCTCGGCGCTAGACCGAGAGACCGTGTGCTGCCGCTTAGCAGACCACGACACCAGGTTATTGCCAAGGAAGACACAATAACCTGAGGTAGACCGGCGAGTGTCAGGGCAACCTGCCCAATCAGCGTCAGAGTAGGCCAGCAATTTGTTGGAGCTGCGTCGAAACAAAGTGAGGCCATGGCCGGTGGTGCCGCGGAGATAGCGAAGCACACGCTTCACAAGTAGCAAATGATTAGCCCGAGGATCATGCATATGAAGACAAATCTGCTGCACTGCATAAGAGATGTCCGGCCGAGTGAACGTGAGGTACTGAAGACCGCCTGCAATACTACGATACTCGGTGGGATCTGCAACGGGATCACTGGACTTGGCTGAAAGTTTGGAGGTAGTATCAACTGGAGTAGAGATGGGTTTGCACTGCAACATGCCAGCTCTGTCAAGAAGATCCAATGCGTACTTCTCCTGTGAGAGGAACAGACTGTCCTTGCTGCGTGTGACAGAGATGCCCAGAAAATAATGAAGATCGCCCATATCCGTCATACTGAATTCGGTACGAAGAGTGGCAATCAAACTGTGCAACAATGTCGAGGATGATGCAATCAGGATAATGTCATCCACATAGAGCAGGAGATAGGCCATGTCAGCACCACGCCGATAAACGAACAGCGAGCTGTCGGACTTGGAGCCAATGAAACCAGGCGATGCAATGAACGAAGCAAACCGCTGAAACCATGCACGAGGCGCCTGTTTCAAACCGTAGAGTGATTTGTTGAGACGAAAAACCTTGTCAGGGAAGCGAGGATCAGTGTACCTAGAAGGCTGACGAGCATAAACAGTCTCGATGAGAGTTCCATTGAGGAATGCATTCTTGACATCAAGTTGGTGGATGGACCAGTCACTGGAGAGAGCAAGAGAGAGCACCGTACGAATAGTGGCTGGCTTGACGACCGGGCTGAAAGTTTCATCAAAATCGATACCTTCGCGTTGAGTGAATCCACGAAGCACCCAACGAGCCTTGTAGCGATCCAAAGAACCATCAGACTTCATCTTGTGACGGTAGATCCACTTACCAGTAACAATGTTAGCATTGCGAGGTGGATCAATGAGGTCCCAAGTGTTGTTGGAGAGAAGAGCACCATACTCCTCAACCATAGCGGTATGCCAATTTGGATCCTTGAGAGCACCACGATAAGTCTTCGGTATGGGAGATAAACCCTCAACATGAAGATCAAATATCTTTTTAGGCTGCGCAATGCCCTGTTTAGCACGAGTGGCCATGGCATGAGATGGAGGCAGTGGAGGGGCCCGCGTCCGGCGGGTCCGGGGTGGATCCACAACGACAGGAGCTGGCGACGGCGTTGCCGGTGGTGACGCGGCTGTAGTAGGAGAAGGACTCCCAGCAGTGTCGCCATCGGAGCTCCCAGCAGGGCTCTCGGCAGTGGCCCGGGACCCAGGCGACCGAGGCGAGGTCGGTGGCGGCGACCGAGGCGAAGTCGGTGGCGGCAACCGTGGAGAGGACCGTGGCGGCGGCGGCGGCGACCGTGGCGGCGACGGTGTAGTCGCATCCGGGGTCACCGTGCCTGGCACGGTGAATGGCATCGACGAAACCGGCTGCTCAGCTCCCTGCAAAAAATCATAAGTGTGCAAGGAAGGAGTAGGAGTTGACGAAGATGTAGAGGAGGCGAAGGGAAAGGTGGACTCATCGAACACTACATGACGAGAGATGATGATCTTTTGGGTGGAACGATCAAGGCAACGATAGCCTTGATGCCGTGATGGGTACCCTAGAAACACGCATGGCACGGAGCAAGGCGCAAGTTTGTGCGGAGCGACGGCTGGGGTGTTGGGGTAACATAGACATCCGAAAACCCAAAGACCAGCATATGCAGGATCTACGCCAAGTAAGGCACGAAAGGGAATACGATCCGAGATTGCCTTTGAAGGCAGCCGATTATGCAACATAACGGCGGTGTGAAGAGCTTCAACCCAAAAGCGAGGTGGCATACTAGCTTGGATAAGGAGTGTACGAGTAATGTCATTAAGAGTACGAATAATGCATTCGGCTTTACCATTCTGTTGCGAAGTGTATGGACATGAAAAGCGGAGTGCAATTCCATGGTGCTGGGCAAAGGAATGGAGGAGAGAATTATCGAACTCACGACCATTATCACACTGAATAGCCTGCAAGCGTGCACTAAACTGGGTGAGCGCTAAAGCATGAAGGGACGACAAGTGCGAGAAAGCTTCTGACTTAGACCGTAGAGGATAAACCCATGCATACTGAGTAAAATCATCAAGACAAACGAGATAATACTTAAAGCCAGAAATACTCTCAACAGGAGATGTCCACAAATCACAGTGAATTATCTGAAAAGGAGTAGTGGTTACACGATTGGTGGAAGAAAAAGGAAGACGAATATGACGACCTAACTGACAAGCATGACACAAACTACTTTTATTCTTTTCCCTAGGGATGATCGAAGAACGAGCTAATGACTCCATAACGGGCCGCCCAGGGTGCCCAAGCCGACGGTGCCAGAGTGCTGCATCGGCGACGAGGAAGGCGTGTGGATGACTGGTAGTGGAAGGATGGATGGAGTAAAGAGCTCCGAAGCTATTGCATCTGAGAATCTCGGTCCTGGTTAGAAGATCCTTCACAGAAAAACCAAGGGGGTCAAATTCGACGGATACACGATTATCAATGGTGAATTGACGAACAGACAAAAGGTCTTTAACTATGTTAGGAACTACTAAGACATTACGAAGGTAAAGAGGACGAGAGGTGGTGGAAATAGGAAGACGTGCATGCCCGGTACCGGTGATCGGAAGGGTGGAACCATTACCGACAATGACAGCACGCCGAGAGGAGGAGGGGGGGGGGGACACGGAGTTGAGCATACCGGGATCGGACGCGAAGTGGGAGGAGGCGCCGGTGTCCATCACCCACTCCCTGGTGGGTGCTTGCAGCCCCATGGTCTGGAACTGATGCATGAGCGCGGCCTGGTCCCATGAAGCGGTTGTTGATGCCGGTGATGATGGAGCCGGACCGGGGAGTCCGTAGGAGGACTGTCCAGGGGTGTAGCCGTAACCGTAGGGGGCAATGCCGTACGGGTTCTGGGCGTAGAACGCATGCGGTGACGGGGTGTGCCGGGGCGCGTAGCCTGGAGCGTAGGCGGGCGGCGCACGGCCGAGCAGGCCCCCCTGGCCATAGGGCCACATCTGGATGGCACCGTTCCAGGGGTGCTGTGGTGAAGGCCAGGAGGGAGTGGCAGCCAACGGGGTCGCGGGCGCCGGGATGGTCTCCTTGGCGACGCCAGTGGCAGCCTTCTTCTTCTTCTTTCCTTTGCCAGAGGCCTTGCCCGGGTTGCCGGTGTTGCCAGGGTTGCCGGCGGTGTTGGTGAAGAGGGCCGTGTCGGAGTTGCGGGCGCGGCGATTTTTGCGCTTCATGTCCTGGAGCGCGAGCAACGAGCGGCACTGCGCGAAGGTCATGCCCGGCATGAGGGAGATGAGATCAGCGGCGGCCTCGTATTGCTCGGAGAGGCCGTTGAGGCAGTGGACCACCATCTCAGCATCATCAACGGGGGCGCCAAGATCCGCAAGCCCATCGGAGAGGGATTTGACCTTCTGAAGATAGTCGGCCATGGTCATCTCTCCCATCTTGAGATCGCCGAGCTCGGCCGTGAGGTGGAGCTGACGATTGATCTTGTGGTCGTTGAAGAGACCGTTGATGCTGTTCTAGAGATCGACGGCGAGGGGATCGTCACCGGGCGTCATGACGGCGTCGAGGATGCTGAGCGAGACAGACCCATAGAGCCAAGAGACGACGGTGGCGTCGAGGAGAGACCACTCCGGGTTCGGCGCGTCGGGGGCGTCAAAGTCGAGATGATCCAGGAGGGCGTACTTGCGGCAAGCGGCGTAGAAGAAGGTGCGCCACTGACAGTGAACGCCGGTGTCAAGTGCGAGCTCGACGGGAACGTGTCCCTTGATGGAGTGCAGGCCGACGGCCTGGGCGTGCAGCGAGGTCAAGGAAAAAGACCCCGTGCTCGTCCCAGATCCATCGGGGGCGGTCGCGAGAGGTAGCTTGGCCTTGGCGGCCTCGGCGGCCTCGGCGTCCTGGCGCTCCTTGACCGCGGACAGCGCCTGGTTCGTGGCGTCCGTGTCAGGTTGCGACATGGAGGCGGCGATCGGGGCGCAGCGGCGAGAGGGGTGGTGGCTTCGGTGGCAGCGGAAGGAGGAGGAGGGCGGCACAGGCTAGGGTTAGGGTTTTAGGCTCTATACCATGTAAGATTGGGAAAAACCACACGTTGTGGTGCCTTGTATTGATCAATATATACAGGTTACAAGGCAGAGTTCGTATCGTACAATATACGGACATCTATACAAAGATTACACATATACAACCGTATATCTATACACATAATACGGTTATATATTCTAACATACAGTACACTACACGCCAGTATTATAACCCATTGGGCCCTCTTGCTTTGATTTCTCTGGCTGCTTTGTGCAAAGATGTGTGTACGTGTACATGATTGAGATGCTATCAACTTGGTGTAGGATCGATACCTTCATGCATTCAAGTAGCTATTTTACTAGCTAGTACATGATTTTGTGATCTAGTTTATGGGCCTAACTAAGGCAGAATAACATAAGATGCGTTCTCGCCACTCACAAGGGCACAGAAGAACCATGTCCTAGTGGTCTAGTGGAGTTGATCCCAATTATTGCCGCTAAACTCAAGGCAATCAGGGGTGAGACACATACAGTTGGGACAGATCGTTGGGGCTACCTCGCTAGCACGCCGCCTACTTGCGGCGATGAGAGAACCTTGTGCTGATTTAACTGTCTTTGCCACTAGCTCGCACAGCATGTGTTCATTATTCCTCCCCACAGTCCATTAGCCACAAAACTAGCAACTAGCAATCTTCTAAAGATAGTAATGGTATGGCTTATAATTCTATGGTGGTGTACAGATGAGTAAATCGTGCTATGTACAAGAATCTGTCCTATTTGCGATTTGTTTTCACCCAACGGTCCTGATTCTGGTTTGAGTTGACAATGCACACGGCGCCTGCACCCTGCAGTCCTGCACTCCTCCACCATCTTGAATTTGTTTTATGAGTTCAGGTAGGCACGTTAAGATTATTATATCCCGCTGCCGGTCGTTGCTCGATGATCGATCTCTCTCGCTCGCTCGTCCGTCGTGCAGATTTCAATTTCCACAACCACGTCGACTGCTAGAATATTTTATCCCCGGGGAGATCTAATGACAGAGAGCCTAATCATCATCAGATTTCAGAGAGTAGTTAACTGAGCAAGTGGATACGGGCGTCTCCTCGAAACTCGGAAAACAAATGGCCTCGTTGCGATCTTGTTCGGTACATTAGGTGCATGCATGCATGTTTCGACCACATTCGTTGGCAATGATGGGTCAATGTGAGCGAGAGACGACGTGCGCCCAGATCTATTACTTGATCGGCATGGATCGCCTCGATCTGGTGTTCCGGCCAGTTCCAACGACGGCCGACAGCAGCATTTTGTGGAGATCGCTCGAAGTAGATCATGCAGATCTCGATGCCGAGTTTTTATAGGGCGCGGAGTGCATGGAATGAATGGAACACGAGAAGCGACGTCACAGGTCCGCGGCAACCCTAATCGAAGGGGTCGCGGGCTCAGTGCTCTCGTCGTCCGTCACGGGAAACGGTGGTTGGAGACTAGAGTATGGACTGGAATCAGTTTTCCGCAGCCGCAAGTGGCATGGATGGATGCGGCGTGCTGCTGGCATGTGGGCGAGCGAGGCGAGGTCGACGAGGAAGCTCGATCCGTCGAGAGTATTGCGGCGTGCGTGGCGTGGTGTTTGGGGGCGAATGGCGAGGGGAGATGCACATCCACGGGATGGCCGGCCGGTATGATCGGTCGAGCTATCCAGCTCGTGGCGTGGCGGAGCCATGTGCGGTATGCACATTTAGCAACACCCAAAAATGTTGAATAAAAAAAATGATCGGTCGAGCTGCAGCATGCGCTGCGCTGCCACACGCGCGCTGGCCGATCAGTGCCGCTTAGAGGGGAGAGGCAGGCAGGGATTTGGAGAGGAGCGTACTGATTATGGCGTTGCGTCTAGCATCGTTGGTGGGCGTGTGGAGCACGACGACTTTCCGACTGTCTACTACAACAAGTTGTGCCCGACTCCGGCGATGGAGGGGCGACGACGGCGGCGCGCCTTCGGCTCGCTTCAGTGCTGGTAGTTGTCGCTAGGTCGTCTACGGATCTGGATGTAATTTCTATTATTTCTGGTATTCGTTGTACTGCCATGATTGAAGATGAATAGATCGGAAATTTTCTCGCAAAAAAAAAAGATTATGGCCGGTGAGGCAAAAGGGCAGGGGCGCCCCTATGCCTCGCTTCTTTTCATTTTTTAATTATTTTTTGACTTTTGTTTATGCTTCAAAATATTCGAAATAAACATATTACAAAAAAATAACATAAATTTTTTGAAAAAAAGCGAACCAAGAGTTTGAAAAATGTTAAATATGTATAGAGAAAATGTTTTTCATGTATACAAAAAATATACTATGTCTGTGTGAAAACAATAGAAAATGTATTTTGAAAAATGTTAATCCAAGAATTAAAAAAATGTTAAACTTGTATTTGAAAATTTAATGTAGTATTAAAAAGTGTCCAACAAGTAATAAAAGAGTTAAACCTGCAATAAAAATAATGTTGATCAAGCATTTTAAATATATTAAATGTGTATAGAAATGTTGACCATGTATTAAAAAGTAAATATTATATTAGAAAAATGTTAATCAAGCATCTTAACAATGTTAAATGTGTATAGTAAAAGTTGACCGTGTATTAAAAAAGTTAATCTTTTATTTTAAAATTGTTAAACCCTTATTAAAAATGTATTGGATATATATCTTTATAGAAAAAGAGTGAAAATCAAGAGAAAATCCGAAGAACAAAAGAATATAATTAAACCAAAGAGAAGGGAAGGAAAGAACAAAAAACAGTGAAACCAGAGAAAAAAAAGAAAAACCAGTGAAAACATTTTTTTTGAAAAAACAGTGAAAATCCGGCTCTTTTACCTTAAGTGTTTCATGCTCTATTATTTTACCATGAACCAGACACCGACTTGGTTGCTTGCAGCGCAACACAGCGTCCAAGATACCTGATTCGATCACTGGCTTATCCTATTTTTCTCGTTTTTACTTCAGTGTGCGCTAATGGGCTAGCCCATTACTGTGGATGCTTCAGGCAAGAGCTCCTTCCGTCTTGCTATAAGCGAGATATAGCTCTTGCGGAAATAAAGGGACAAAAAAAAGAGTGATGGGCTACCAATTTTTCTCCTGCTTCGGCCTAACCCAAAAAACAATACTGGCCTGACATAGTATGGGCACAACATAGTGATTGCAGCATTCACCTCATCTAACCTCATGGCTCCAAACCCTATTGGGTGCCTTATGTACAGTTTTTCAGAAGCCCCTCCGATTTGGGCAAGCATCCAAAAGCTTTAACATTTTATGTGTTTCAGTTTTCTGGTTGTTGCTTGGGTTTTTTTTTCAAACTTATTATTTTTTACTTTCCTTTTTCATTTTATGCCTTTTATTTTTTTAAATGCGTGAACATTTTTAAATTTCTTGAATTTTTTTGTTAGATTCATGAACTTTGTAAAATCTGTGTTTCTTCATATTAACGATTTTCTTCCGAACTCATGAAAATTTTAAAAAATTCTGATATTTTTTAAAATTCAAAACCTTTTAAAATGCAGAAACTTTCTCAAATCCGAGATTTTTTTGAAATTTGTGAATGTTTTTCTATTTCATAGTCCTTTTTAAACACCTGACATTTCTCAAATTCATAAAATTTCAAATCCACAAACTTGTTTTTCAAAAGCATGAATATATTCAAATCCATAAAAAATCTATGGTCTTTTTTAAAAAATTAGTGAACTTTATACATTTTTGAAAATTTCATATTTGTGAACTTTATTGCAAATCCATGAACTTTTTTCATATCCATGATTGTTTTCTATTCATTGTTCTTTTAATTTTTTTATGATTTACTATTTTTTTACAAAAGTCAAATGGATGAGCGGTCAACCATCGACTAAAGAGACGTGGGATCCTATGCCTTGGTCGGGTCACCTTTGTTGGGCCATCACTAGCTGAACGAGATGTGAGCGGCAAGATCGTTTGCCGGCGATAAAGGCGCGCACCAGGAGCACTCCCTCGTCAAACTAGTAAGCTTTCACTGAAGGACAACACAAATGAGGTGACCCATTTTACGCGTGACCGATCTAGGACATCTTTTGTCCTTTCTCGACCTCCAAAGTGTAGGGCCCCCCAGGAGCCTCAAAGACCATGGTGTCTTCGGTCTGCTCATTGAATTCCAACCTCACATTACATGGAACGATCTATGTAACAAAAAAAACCACAATGTTAATGGCAATAGCAAAAGAAGAAATCCTATTAGAGAAGAAGTTCTGTTGTTAACGCTGAAAAAACAAAGCACCGCTGGAAGTAGATGCCAGATCGTCAGTTGTAAGGCTGGTGGCCCACCTTGAATTGCATAGTTGATATGGTGGTGGTGGCGTCATTCTACAAAAAAGCATATCAGTTCTACCCTAAGTTCAGAATCGGTTTCTACACTAATAAATCAAATTCTACTCAGCATAATCGAATTCTACACTACCAAAATCAACACAAAAGACTAGCATCTGATTCTACACTAAAGCATATATCCACTAAAAAATTTCTACCCCGCAAAATCGGTTTCTACACTATTAAATCAAATTGTACTAAATATAATCGGATTCTACACTACTAGACCAACATAAGAAACTAGCACCCGATTCTACACTAAAACAAATTCAACACTAAAAATACTTCTACCATAAGTACAAAATTGACTTCTACACAAATAAATCAATTTCTACTAAGTATAATCGGATTCTACACTATTAAATTTATTTTTTCAGATTGGCAGAAGCCTTTATTTCTGTTTGTGCCGCCCTGCTAATCTTATAGACAAAGAAATGAAATCTATGGATTCCATGGCATCCGAAGACGAGGGAGGCGCGAGGGAAGGGAATCTCACCTGTTGACCAGGACGTGATGGCGGCGGTCGTGCTGGTTTGGTGGAGACGAGCGACAAAGTCCGGAGGTGGCGGCAACAGTGGTGGTCGAGAGGGGAAGTGAAAAAGCTGGGCGAATCAGAATGACTTGGATTTTTTGACTGGGGGAGGTAGATAGAAGATGGAGTAGTGTTTTCGTGGGCCTAAGTGGCAACACCATAACAAAGTGTAGCCACCAGAAAAAAAAACTCAGCAAATATCTATGGTGTGATAAGAAAAATAGAATGCCAGCACTAATATCGTAGCGGTGGCGTACCAAATATGCCAACGCCAACACTATTTGAAAAAAAAGTGGTGGCGTTGATTGAAAATGGCGCGCCACCAACTAAAGTTGTGGCTAGCCATTTCTCTACCAGTATCCCGGTCTGGTGGGTCTGGCTGTCGACCTCCTAGGTCATTGCTATCTTGGGCCCCTTCAGGAGGCCCATGGTGGATTTCAGGGAGATTCCAGGAGACTTGGAGTCGATCTGGAGATACTGGAGCCCTGGAGGACTTTGCTTCTACCAACGTAGCCGAGTTACTCGTGTAACCTAGGACCCCCTATATATTGTATAAGCTGAGGTCTGGGCTCGTAGATAGACACATTACAATCCCTTGGTAGTTTGTACTCTATATACACTCCAACGCAATAAATGAAGAGCACGGCAGAGGATATTATCTCCTTCATGAGAGCCCGAACTTGGGTAAAATCCTTGTCCATCGTGCCAAGTTTCCTAGCTAGGATACCCTAGCGAGGGATCT
This sequence comes from Triticum dicoccoides, assembly GCF_002162155.2. NCBI lineage: Eukaryota > Viridiplantae > Streptophyta > Magnoliopsida > Poales > Poaceae > Triticum > Triticum dicoccoides. The sequence continues at coordinate 689,236,448 of NC_041393.1, forward strand.
ACTGGATTTAGGTCTAACAAAAGGATTATTAATATATGAGTTAGAACACTTGAAAATCAGCGAGACAAAGAAACAAAAAGGATTTTTTGCGAGGTAAAAGGGAATTTATTCCAGATTGATAGGGTTACAATCCACAAGCAGTAATTGCTCTACACAACGAGATCCTTGACGAAACCACACAGCTGTGGCCCGCTCATCACGACTATAAAATGCCAAACTATCTGCTACCCTATTTTGCTCTATCGTAGGCTTCTGGGGAACAAACGCCCAGACAAGCATATGTGATTTTATCTCTGCAACTAAATGCCCATGCGTCGACCTGCTTAGTCTAGAATCAGAAAGACTTGACAGTGCTTCACAAGAATTGGACTGAACAACTATAGTACATTCTGAGTTGCCAAAGCCATGCCCTACTTCAGTGCGTGAATCTCCACCTCCAAAGCATCATTGCATATAAAAAATATTACAGTGTGGTCATTACTCTACCGACATCAAAGGACCCATTTTTTTTGCTCCAGTGGCAACCCAGATCTTAGCCTCAAATCTAGCATGAACGCAATATGTAAATCATAGCAAAATTGGACCCTAGCACCACAAAAGTATTGCAGCCATTTCCAATATATACTCTGCAATGAACATAATATGTAAATGTTTCCTCCCATGAAGGAATAGACACAAACATTCTCAAACAATCTACACTGTCTAATATCTACTCTACTCTAGTTTGCTATGAAGGCATAGCTAACAACACACTGTGCAACGCCAACTGCAGATCTGGCACCCCAAGTCCCACCCCCCAGGAGATGCTTCCATGGCGGTTCCCCTGGCCGTCTCCTGCCAAACGCCGCTCGGGACACACCGACGACAATGCCCCATGGCAAGCCCCACAACCACCCAATCTGATTCGCATGAGGGAGAAGAAGAGGGATGGAGGGGTACGGGGCGCTATAACCCATACTCTTTCCGTTCCAAAATAGATGATTTAACTTTAACTCAATTTTGTATTAACTTTAGTATAAACTTGAGTCATCTATTTTGAAACGGAGGGAGTACTTGTTTGGCCGTCATTGGTCGGGGCGACCTGAACTCCCTCCCAGTGCTCTGCCCACGATCTCCCGCCGTCGCCCTTGCAGTCGCCGAAGCCGCCACCCCCTTTCTTCTCTCTCCCTCTCTCCAGAATGGACTAGCACAGTTGCAACAAATCGCACACCCGCGGTGCCTGGTTGTAGTACGTAGTGGTAGTTTTCGAGCGACGTGGTGCAATTAGGATCCACAGATCGCGCCCGATCCAACGTGCGCGAGGCTCGTCTGGCCATCCAGACAAGAACGTTTACCATTAGAAATTGGATGTCCTCAGAACCTGAAATGCACCATGCTCTTGCGAGTGTATAATAGCAGTGAATGATTTTCGATTTGCCACTGGCCACATTCACCCTAACTCCCCTCTCTGCCTTGTCCATTCCACCTTTCTCCCCCACCAGGCCACCACGCACAACTAATTAACCCTAATCTTTTGCCATGCCATTCCGCCATCGTCTCCTTTTTTTTGCGGATGCTTCCACCATCGTCTCCAGCTGGCATTAAAGCGTGTCGCCGCCTTGCCACTGTAGGACATGAAGAAGAAAGACAAGAAAATTGCTATAATTAATTTTGGTGAGGAAATTGGACTGGTCACGAATTAGAAACCAAGACAAGAGCCGTGAGTGGACGAGGGGTAAAAATGAAGAGATGTGCTTCGGTAGACCCCCCCCCCCCCAACGTAGAAGGGCATAATAGTCATATGAAAGAAACTTATACCCACCTCCTATCGTCCTGTATAGGCCGATGTACGTATACCTGCACGCAAGCAAAAAAAAGGTGGCCGCGCGTGTATGGGAAAAAAGGCGTCTGCATGATCTTCTCACCCGCCCGGCGATCACGCTCGCCACGTTCCATTTTTTCAACTGTCCGATCGCCGCCACGGCCGATCGCCGCCGCCTCAACCCCAACCGACGTTGCATCTGAACGTCGTCGTCTGACGGCGCCTCCGCTGCGACTGACCGCGTTGTCGTCCCCTGCCACGGATCCGGCCTATGCCTGAAGGCACGTCGACCTATGCCAGCGACGACTACACCGCTGCCCTCATCTTGCACGTCGCCGCCATCTTGCATCTCACCCTCATCTTGCAAGTCGCCGCCAGCTAGACCCCTGCCTGAAGGCCTGTCGTCCTACGCCGGCGACGTCTACACCGCGGCCCAAGGTTTCCCATCTAATCTCGTCATCTAAACCTAGCATGCTAGACGATGGAAGTGATGAGTTCATGTAGTGATCAAGGGTTTAGGGTTCATTTAAACATGCTGTCGCAGCACCGCCTCCACAGACGACCGCATGATGTAGAGAGCTAGTGTTGCACTTGGGCATGATCCACTGTACGAAACTTAACTAATGATAAATTTTCAATGTTGTGCGGTTTTGTGAGTTAGGCGTGTTGCCATGGACGAAGAAACCACATTCACGGTGGATGAGAATGGTACTGATAAGGTGACTCGGAGTGATAAGGATATTTTAACGAAGATGATGACAACAGCGACAACGATTCCGTCTCGTCATATGATATCTTACCTCCGGAGGATTTTGATAATAATGAACATGGCGCAAATAGTGAAAATTTAAGTGGCATATATTTTTAGTCATTTTTGAATTTGCAAAGTATGGCATGGCTAACTATTTATCTATGTATACAAATTTGCAGGAAGATGTGGATGTTGACAATGTGAAAATAGTTTGCAGGAATCATTCACAGATAACTTGCGCCAGGTTCATTGATAGATGTTGTACATCGATCAATAGTATGAATTAAATGATAGTAATTGACATATATATTTTCATATGAATTTTGTAGGAGTCAAATGGTCCTAGCGGTGATCACGATGAGGGAGAGATCGACATTGAGGAGGCTCGGAGGCAGCAGCACATGCTGGAGACACATTGGAAGGTCATGGCTATGACCTTTTGATCGCAAGGGGATGCATACATATTCTACAACAATCACGCCAAAGAGCACGGGTTTAACATCAAGAAACAGAAGGTCAAACAAGGTGCTTCAGGAATGATACCGTCGGAGTAATGGACCACGGGTAGGCTAACCCGAGCCCCAGGACATTTCAAGACATCGGGGCGGGCCGCGCCCCTCAGGCCGAGTCCCGGGGCCGACTCCAAGATATGCCGAGTCCCGGGCGGCGACTCCCAGATAAGCCGACTCCAAGCTGGCGACTCCCAGAGAGGCCGACAGTGGAGAGTCGGCCCGAGAACCCTCCCTTATCCCGAAGTACGACGCGGGGTACGGTTACGGCATGGCCGTTTCCCCCCTGCCTACGAAGGGCCGGCATGGCTACAGTAGGCCGTACCGCTGGAAGATCTCCGGTGAGATACGACACTGTTGCCATGCCTGCCCTGACCTCAGCCACAGTACGCAGTGCACTGTGCCCACGACGCCGGCCTGTACGACCCGAAGGCGGCAGGACCGCCTGTCAGTGGGAGGGCTGAAGCCGGCCTGGGCAACCCGAAGACGGGCCCGCGGGAGTCGACCTCCCTGGAGTCGGCCGACTCCTCCCGGGCCCCACGAGCCATTAATCAGATAAGATGGGGAATGGCGACAGTGATCGCCCGATAGACGGCGGCACTGTTGCCATGACCCGATGACCGAGCCTGCGTCATCAGGAGTGCCGCTACAGTATCAAGCCTGTCCGCGGGACCCGCCAGTCGGCGGGCCCCAGAAGCCGGCGGGAAGGACGGCGGCCTGAGAGACAGACGGCTGGGACCCGCGCCCAGCCGGATTACTATTGTACCCCCGGGGGTAGGCCTATATAAACCCCTTGGGGCACCCATTGCAAAGGGTTCAGACCTAGAGAGAGAGAGAGATAGACTAGACAGTCCAGGAAGGAGAGAGCTAGCCTTGCCCTCTCCTACCTCCCGAAACAGCTCCAGGAGCACCATTGTAGCCACTTTGCTTTAGTGATCACGCGGAGACCCCGCAGAGCAGCAGTAGGGGTGTTATCTCCTAGGAGAACCCTGAAGCTGGGTAAGTTCCGCCGGCGTGCATGTCTTCGCCTCATCCCGCTTCCAGGAACCGGCGACGTTCTACTCGCTCCCACCATCATAAGCCATCCTTTGGCATATGTCGTATCCAACCCCCGACATTTGGCGCCCACCGTGCGGCGAGGTGCACCGTCGTCCGGAGATCTGCTCTGGACGGGAACCCTGTTCCTCCCGGGCGAGCGCAGCCAGCCCGGCACGCCGGACGGCGTCTGTGCCGACGCGCTGTGCGGCGCTGAGATCGCCTGTGCCGCCATTGCTTCTCCGACGAGCCTGCACCCGACGCAGGCACGGGTGGCGCCGAGAGCCCCCTCGCGGGCCTCCTCGACCAACTCCACGTCGCCGGCGAGCCTGCCGCGGACCTGGAGTCCATAGGATCCACCGACCCGATGCTGGTTGACTCCGACACCGCGTCGCTCGACGCGTTCCCCACCAATGTGGTGGTCTACGACGAGCCGCTCTCGTACCCGGGGAGCGGCGGAAACACCGTCACTGAGGTCCTCGTCCTCGAGCACGGCGAGCGCTCCGGCGAAGGAGCGCATGACCCGCTTGACGCGGCCCTGCGAGACCTCGCAGCACCGATTCCGGAAGACGCTGATGCCGGGACGCTGGAGGCGCTTTGCCTTCAGCTCATCGAGGGCGCGAAGAAGCTGGCAAGCATGAGGCGCTTGTCAGAAGCTTACCAACGAGAGATGGATCGCGCCGTAGGCGGCTCGCCGCCTCCCACCGGGCCTAGCCGCCTAGGCGCGGTCCGACAGCGTGGCGCGGCAATCGCCAACCTCCTCGGGGCTGATCGCCCTGTGTATGCCACGCCCGCAGAGAATATCCGTGCTGCCCAGGCGGCAGCAAACGAGCTCAACAACTTCGAAGGCGAAGAGCGCCGCATAATGATGGAGCGATTTCAGCAGCTCCTCGACGCGGCTGCCGCGCAGAATAATGCCGGCTACCGCACCGAGGCACCGCAGCACCAAAACGACGACCCACCGCCTCGCCGAGACCAAGGTGCGACGTCTCGAACGCCGACTGGCGGGGCCCGTGGGAAGAAGGACAAGGACCCGGCTTCCAGCCGCAGTCGGACTCACATCACCATCGAGCGCGACCAAGACGGCCGCCCTAGAGCGGTGGAATGGCGGGACGACTACTTACCTCCCCCTTCTCGCAGAGAAAGACAAGTCTCCCCGCCGCCCGTGGAACATCCGACTCTCGGCGACCGCCTCGGCCGCCGAGAGGGAGTCGGAGAGAACGACGCCCGCCACCAGATCGACCGACTCCACCGATCCCTGGCGCTGGAAGAATAAGACGAGTTGGGTCCCTCCTACTTTGGACCCCGCATCCGGGACGAGCCCTTTCCCAAAGGGTTCACGCTCCCCCGAGACACGCCCAAGTATACCGGCACCGTGAAGCCGGAAGATTGGCTGATCGACTACTCCACAGCCGTCAACATAGCGAACGGCAACAAGCATGTTGTCGTAAGATACGTCCCGCTCATGCTTCAGGGCTCGACCCGGACGTGGTTAAACAGTCTGAAGCCCCGCAACATCAATAGCTGGGTCGACTTCACCGAGGCTTTCGTCCGCAACTTCACGAGCACGTACAAGCGACCTCCCAAGCCACACCAGCTCTCCTTGTGCATTCAAGGCCCTGACGAGTCTACTCGCGACTACCTCACGTGATGGGGCGAACTCCGGAACTCCTGCGAGGGCGTGCACGAGGTGCAGGCTATCGAGTACTTTACTGCCGGGTGCAGAGAAGGCACCCTCCTCAAGCACAAGCTCCTCTGCGACGAGCCGGAGACCCTCGACGAGCTACTGATCACAGCCGACAAGTACGCCACGGCCGACTCCTCTATGAAGGCGGAGATTCGGGTCAGCACAACTAGCAAAGTCGCCCCTCAGGCTCCAAGAACTCCGGCTGGGGACACCAGTCGGCGGCAACAACAGAGTGACCAGAAGCGCAAAGCCCCGCAGCCGACTTCCAGCAGTCGGCAAGTGGCAACGACAGAGGACCAGCAGCTGGAGGGGCCGCCTCCGGCGAAGCGGCAGAAGGGCGGCAAGTCCAACTGTCTGCCGGCTTTCTCCTACGAGCAGACTCTAGATGGTCCCTGCAAGTTTCACAGCGGCGTGAAGCCGTCAAACCACACCACCAGGAAATGCCACTGGCTGACCAGAATCGCCAAGTGGGACGGCCTACTCCCTCCCGCTCCTGCTGGGCCGCCTCCTCCTCCACCGCCCCAGCAGCCGGCTGTCAGGCCAGTCGGCGTGATACAAGACGAGTTCCCAGATGAGCACGGAGCCTATGTGGTGTTAACCAGTGTAGCGGATGACCGGCGCAGCAGGCGCCAACAGCAGCAAGAAGTGAACGCGGTTGCATCAAGCACTCCAGAGTTCATGCATTGGTCCGAGAAGCCTATCAGTTGGAGCAGAGCTGATCACCCAGAGGTGATGCCGAGTCCAGGCTCCTACGCCTTGGTCTTAAGCGCCACGCTCGCCACGGATAGGCGGGCCGCTCGCTTCTCACGAGTACTGATAGACGGAGGCAGCAGTATCAACATCATGTACAAGGATACAATGGAGAAATTAGGAATCAAGCGAAGACAACTTCAGAGCACCCGGACTGTGTTCTACGGAATTGTCCCTGGCCTTTCCTGCTCATCAATCGGCAAGATCCTGATAGATGTCCTCTTCGGAGACAAAGATCATTTCCGCCGAGAGCCAATTTGGTTTGAGGTGGTGGACCTTGAGAGCCCATATCATGCACTGCTTGGCCGACCCGCCTTGGCCAAGTTCATGGCGGTCCCCCACTACGCCTACCTCAAGATGAAGATGCCGAGTTTCAAGGGAATCCTAACCGTGTCCGGCGACTACAGGAAGTCGTCCGCTTGCGCGGCCGAAAGCAGTCGGCTGGCCGAGTCCTTGGTGATCGCAGCTGAGAAACGGCTCCTTGATCGGGTCGTGGCGATGGCCGGCAAGCAGCCCGAGTTATCGCCCGACCCAAGGAGTCGGAAGCAGAAGGATCATTCAAGCCGGCCAGAGAAACAAAGAAGATACCATTGGACCCGGAGCACCCGGAGAGGTACGCTGTCATGGGCACAGGCCTTGACAGCAAATAGGAAGGCGAACTCGTCAATTTCCTCTGTGAGAATCGTGACATCTTCGCATGGTCCCCCAAGGACATGCCTGGTGTCCCGACGGAATTCGCCGAGCACAAATTACACGTCCGATCTGATGTGAAGCCCGTCAGGCAGCCCTTGCGCCGCCTGTCAGAAGAAAAAAGAAGAGTTGTTGGAGAAGAAATAGCCCGGCTCCTTGCAGCCGGCTTCATCATGGAAGTATTTTTTCCAGAGTGGCTGGCCAACCCAGTACTGGTGCTGAAGAAGAACAAGCAGTGGCGGATGTGCATTGATTACACGAGTCAACAAAGCCTGCCCCAAGGACCCATTTGCTCTGCCAAGAATTGATCAGGTGATAGACTCCACAGCCGGATGCGAGCTGTTGAGTTTCCTAGATGCATATTCAGGATATCATCAGATCAAGCTGAACCCGGCTGACAGGCTGAAGACCGCCTTCATCACGCCGTTTGGAGCCTTCTGCTACCTGACCATGACGTTCGGCTTGAGAAACACCGGCGCCACCTTTCAGCGTTGCATGTAGAAGTGCCTCCTGAAGCAACTCGGCAGAAATGCCCACGTCTATGTGGATGACGTGGTGGTGAAGAAAGAAAAGCGTGGAACCTTGCTGGAGGACCTCAAGGAAACATTTGAGAATCTGCGCCGATTCCAGATCAAGCTCAACCCGGAGAAGTGCGTTTTCGGAGTACCAGCCGGCCAGCTCCTCGGTTTCCTGGTCTCTGAATGCGGCATAGAGTGCAATCCAGTAAAGATCAAGGCCATCGAGAGGATGGAGGCACCCAGACGACTGTTAGATGTGCAGAAGTTCACCGGCTTTTTGGCATCCATCAGCCGATTCATCAGTCGACTGGGCGAGAAGGCTCTCCCCTTGTATCAGCTCATGAAGAAGACGACCTTCTTTGAGTGGACTCCCAAGGCGGACGAGGCTTTTCTCCAGCTAAAGAAGATGTTGACTACTCCCCCTGTGCTGGCGGCTCCGACTCCCAAAGAGCCCATGCTCCTATACATTGCCGCCACCAGCCGAGTAGTCAGCACGGTCATTGTAGTCGAGCGCAAGGAGGAAGGCAAGGCGCTACCCGTCCAGAGACCGGTATATTACTTGAGCGAGGTGTTGTCGACCTCCAAGCAGAACTACCCCCATTACCAGAAGATGTGCTACGGCGTGCATTTCGCCGCCAAGAAATTGAAACCTTACTTCCAGGAGCATCCAATCACCGTGGTCTGCACAGCTCCACTGGCTGAGATCATTGGAAGCCGAGATGCTTCTGGCCGGGTGGCCAAATGGGCCATCGACCTGGCTCCCTACACCATCTACTACGAGCCCCGCACCACCATCAAGTCACAAGCACTGGCCGACTTCCTCGTCGACTGGGCCGAGACCCAGTATCTGCCGCCAGCGCCCGACTCCACCCATTGGCGGATGCACTTCGACGGCTCCAAGATGCGCACCGGCCTGGGAGCCGGCGTCGTCCTCACTTCCCCCAAGGGCGGCAAGCTCAGATATGCGCTACAGATCCACTTCGCCGCCTCCAATAACGTGGCCGAGTACGAGGCGCTCATTCACGGGCTCCGGCTTGCCAAAGAACTCGGCATTCGCCGGATCCTGTGTTATGGCGACTCTGACTTGGTGGTCCAGCAATCATCTGGTGATTGGGACGCCAAGGACGCAAATATGGCGAGCTACCATTTCCTCGTCCAGCAACTCAGCGGATACTTCGAGGGGTGCGAGTTCCTCCACGTGCCAAGGAATGACAACGACCAAGCAGAGGCCTTGGCACGAATCGGCTCCACCCGTCAGGCAATACCATCTGGTGTCACCCTCCGGCGCCTCCTCAAGCCTTCTATCAAGCCATCACCAGAATCGGATTCAATCTATGTGCCGGCTCCGCCTGAGGAGGACGGATCCAACTCCAAGAAACATACAGTCGAAGCCGGCCCGGGGACTTCAGAACCCGGCCCGGGGACTGCAGTAGCAAGATCGAAGACTCCAGAGCTCGACCCGGGGACTGCTCCAGTCGGCCCCGGGACTTTGTCAAATCAGCAAGCGGCTGCGGACTCCAACCCGCCGCCCCCCAGCCCGGCCGCCCTTATCCAAGTCGCGCTGGTGGCAGTTGAAGAAATAGCAGCACCTTCAAGGGCCCAGCCCATCCTCAGATTCTTAGTAAACAGAGAGCTGCCAACTGACGAAATCTTGGCTCGGCAAGTGCAATGCCGAGCAGCAGCCTACACCATAGTCAACAGAGAGCTGGTCAGGCGCAACGTTACCGGCGTCTTCCAACGCTGCGTCGAAGCAGAACAAGGTCAGGCAATCCTCAGAGATATCCACGAAGGCGAGTGCGGTCACCACGCGGCCTCAAGGGCACTCGTCGCCAAAGCCTTCCGGCACGGTTTTTTCTGGCCAACCGCTCTGGAAGAGGCCAAAGAGTTAGTCCAAAAGTGCAAGGGGTGCCAGATTTTTCGTTCCAAGCCACTTCAGCCGGCTTCCGCACTCAAGACTATCCCCATCGCCTGGCCCTTTGCAGTCTGGGGCCTGGACATGGTGGGACCATTCAAGACGGCACGAGGTGGCTTGACTCACCTACTTGTCGCAGTGGACAAGTTCACCAAGTGGGTGGAGGTGAAACCCATCAAGAAATTGAATGGTCCGACTGTAGTGACCTTCATCGCTGACATCACAACTCGGTACGCCATCCCACACAGCATCATCACCGACAATGGCACGAATTTTGCCAAAGGCGCCTTGGCCCGTTTTTGCGCGACACAGGGCATCCGACTGGACTTTGCGTCCGTTGCCCATCCACAGTCAAACGACCAGGTGGAGCGAGCAAACAGCCTCATCTTATCCGGCATCAAGCCTCGACTCGTCACACCGCTGGAGCGATCTGCCGGCTGTTGGCTTGAGCAGCTGCCAGCCGTCCTTTGGAGTCTGCGCACGACTCCAAACAAGTCAACCGGCTTCACACCATTCTTCCTCGTCTATGGCGCCGAAGCCGTCATCCCAACGGACATAGAGTTCGACTCCCCGCGAGTCACCATGTACACCGAGGAAGAAGCAGAAGAAGCACGTTAAGATGGCGTCGATCTGCTGGAAGAGGGCCGGCTGTTGGCACTCAGCCGGTCCAACATCTACCAGCAGAGCCTGCGTCGATACTACAACAGGAAGGTCAGGCCAAGATCTTTTCAAGAAGGCGACCTTGTGCTCCGGCTGATCCAGCAAACAACCGGCCAGCACAAGCTGTCGGCACCTTGGGAAGGCCCCTTCGTCATCAGCAAGGTGCTAGGGAATGACGCCTACTATTTGATCAATGCCCAGAAGCCCCGAGCGCGCAAGAGGGACGATTCCGGCAAAGAGACAGAGCGCCCGTGGAATGCAAATCTTCTTCGAAGATTTTACAGTTGATGTAGTAGGTATCACACTACCCCTTTGTATTAAAGTACTAAGACTTGGGCCCCCCGAGACGAGCTCGGGGACTGCCCTTTTTGTTATATGTACGATAAGAATTATGCCTTCGAGTACTTTACTTTCATTACAAGCCGCTTGGCACCGGGCTTGACTAGTCGGCCCGGGGACTCGCCGCCTTGCGCTATGAGAAGCTTCCCGCAGTCAGACAAGTAGTGTATGGTGCCCAATCCGCCTCCTGGCAAAGCCGTAGCTCGCAGAGCGACTGTGAGGCAGGCAGGAGTGAGGAAGAACGGGCACCCACACGAAAAATGGCTAAGGACCTAAAGCACGAACATAGCATAAGACGGCCTCCAGCATTTTTGAAGCGGAAGGCCGACTCATGAGTAGCCGGCTCACCATCTTTATTAGCCTCTATTAAGGACGGCCGACTCTTGGGTAGTCGGCATGTCGCTTTCTATCCGACTTGCTAAAGAAACTCTAAACGGCCAAGTCCTTGCCTTCCCGAAGTAGCCAAGCACTTGACCTAGCGGCAGTCCGTAGAGCGGCTGTTCGACTGACAAGGCAGCGACTAAAGGAAGGCGACAAAGGGAAAAAGCCTAAAGAGCAATAAGCAAGGAAAGACGGAAAGCAGATTAATATTTACATAGGCCCTTGGCCGAATCTTCGAATAGAAGTTCAAGATACACCCCGCGGGTGGAATTGTTCGAATCTAACAAAGTTTTCAAAAGATTACTAAGACAGACAAACAGTGGCGAAGAAGGCAGCCTAGGAGGCGGCATCTGGGAGTGGAGGATCGGAGGAGAGGGCGGTGTCAGGCGCCGGGGCAGTCGGCTGGGCGGTCTCGGTTTGATCGCCTCCGGCGGCAGTCACTTTCTCCTGACGCGGCTCGTTGCTGGAGGCGCGATCGAGCTGAGGCTGGCCGCCTGCTCCGTCTTCTGGCACCTCCGCTTCGCGTTCGGCCTCCGCCTCGTCCTCCTCCTTAGTGCTGGAGTCGATCACCTCCGTCGAGTCCTCGCCATACTCCGGGTTCATCCCGAACCACTCTGCCGGCACTTCCTCGCCGCCTTCAGCTCGCTCGGGCACGAAGACGCTGGTATCCGTGTACCCGGCGATGGCCGCCGCACGCTCGATAAGCGCGCCCTCCACGGCCTCCAGTTCGGCCTGGGCTTCCGACCGGAACGCGGCCAGGCGGTCCAGGTCCAGCCCTGGATACCACGCCTTGACGAACTCCAAGGCCCGGCGTGCTCCGGCCCGGGCCGAGGAGCCCTTCCAGGCCTCAAGACGGCCGGCAGCAACTTCCAGCCAGTCGGCGGTCCGACTGGCGGTGCGCAAAGCCGGCATATCCGGCCACAAAGCGGCAACCGCCTGGGCGCCGGCACGCTGAAGCCGGCGCATCTGCCGGTGGACCGGACAAAGACGGGCTTCAATGCTTAGGAGCTGTTCATGAACAGTTCGGGGGGTATTGACGGCGATCTCCTCACCATTCGCCCTTCGCGCCTCACGACCAGCTTCGATGGCCAGAGGGACCGCTTGCGAGTGACCAGGGAAGAAGTCTGCCAAGACAAAAAAGAAGGAAGTCGAAAAATCAGAAGTCGGCCCGACACACAGTCGGAAGCGCAAAGAAGCGAAAGAAACGTACCATCCACAATATCCTCGATCTCGTGGAAGCCGGAGGTCAGCATCGCCTCCCTGCCAGTCCAGGAGGAGCGCTCGCTCTCGAACTTGGCCAGGAGAGCGGCTTCCTTCTTCTCGGCCTCGTCCTGCGCCTTCTTGAGCATCTCCTTCTGCTCGGCCAGCTGCGCCGCCAGCAGGTCGCGCTCCGTGGTGAGCCTGTCACACTCCTCCTCCTTGGCGCGACGTGCGATATTGGCCTCGCCCAGCTGCTCCTGAAGAGCGGCGTTGGCCCCTGAAAATTGAAAGAGAAAACAAATCAGTTGTCAGCAAAGAAGATCGCCGGGAAGATCCGGCCCGACTGCTCAGCAGTCGGCCCGAATCTCGGGGACTACAGCCCGCGGGTGTGCCAGCGCGCCCCCGTGAAGAAGAACTCACTCCGGCTTTCCGATAAGTCGGCAGCCCGCTTGCTCAACTCTTCAACATTGCGGTTGAAGGCAGTGGCGCGGAGATTGTGATACTCCTGCAATAAGTCATTGAAGACGAAGTTAGTGTTTGGAACTCGCCAGAGGGAGTTCCGAACCGCCTGCTCAGCAGCCGGCCTGGAACTCGGGGACTACACCCAGTGGGTGCGCTGGCGCGCCCCCACAGAGAAAAAACAGAATCAAGAAGGAGAAGAAACTTACTCGAACGGCCATTCGCGCGGCCAGGTGCGCTCTGGTGCAGGCCTGAAGGGCGTCGCCTTCGGCCCGCAGCTTCGCCTGGACTTCCAGGAGCAATTGATTTAGCGGCCCGGTGCCGCCTCCGCGCACCCACCCGGTGGGCGCGGCGCTTGTGGCCTCGGCGTCTAGAGCTGCCGAGCTGGCAGCGTCGATCTCCCGAGGTCACCGCGCCGAGGTCGCCCTCTCAAGACGGCGATGCACCAGCGAGGCGACTTGGAGAAGCAGCCGCGCTTCGGCCTCGTCCATGGCCGGCGGCTCCGACGGATCCACCGGCTGTTTGCCGTGCGGCCTCCCAGACGACGGTGGAGGCGGCGGCGGCGGCACGAGAGCATCCGACATGGAGGCCTCGCGGCTCTCCTTCTCCGCGATGGGGTTCTCGGTGCCGGCTCCCCCGGTCTGCCCCGTGAACACCGGAGGCGGCGGTGCAGACGATAGTGGGGGGACGAGCATCGCCGATCGGCGACGCGCGGCCTCCTCGGCGCGCCGTCTCGCTGCAAGGGCGGCTTCGGCATCATCCAGCTTTTTCTGGGCAGAGGCGGCCGCCCTGTCGGCCTCCGCCTTCTCCAAACACGCGGCCTCCTCCTCCTTGCGCTTCTCCCGCGCATTCCGCTCCGTCGCCTCCCGGAGGTCGGCGGCAGGGTCGGGCCTGGAGGGAGTATATAAACGAAGACTCAGACAAGATTCAACGAAGGAAATAAAAGAGTGTAAAGACTTACGCGGATACTAGCGGCGGCTTTCTCACTTCCCTTCGGAAGCGGTTGGCCTTCGCGGCCGCCTCCTCTCATCTGGTCGCGGCGGCCGTCCCTTGAACTTCTTCAATTTGTTGCCGGGCGCACTCGGCCCGGCGTGATGCCTCTTCGCGCCGCCTTGGCTGGCGAAGGAGCCGGCGCCCGACGGGCCGATCCTCAGCTGGTGGCGTGGAGCGACTTCGCCTTCGGCGTCGTCATCAGGCCAGTCGACGAAGGTGGCCGAGGGCCTGAAGTCGCCTTCTGCCCCCCCTCCCCCGCCTTCAGCGTCGGCTTCCATCGCCGCCGCCCCCAAGTTGGGGTCGTCGGCGTCGCTCTCCGCGCGGTCGGGAACATACTCGCGGGGCTGCCTCGTGGCGCCGGCGGCAGGCTACATAAGAGGATTCTAGTTCAGAAGGAGCCAGCAAGAGTCAGAAGCCGGAGTCGGCTGCGGAAAAAGATAAAACAGCAGGGAGACGCGACTTACCACTGGTGGAGGGTTGACGCGGGAGTGCGGCTCCTTGCCGAACTGCTAGTCCTCCTCGTACTCGCAGTGCGCGATGTAATTTACCATGTTCGCCACCTCCTTGCGGGGCATCTCCTTGGTGCTCGTCCGACTTGGGTCTCGGAGGCCGCTCATCTGACAGATCAGGTGAGGCCGGCCTTGGAGCGGGAGAACTCGACGCGCCACAAAGGCGGCCAGCAAGTCGGCCCCGACGAGTCCCTCCGACGGCGTCAAGACTCGGAGTCGCGTCACGGCGGCGGCTCCGGCGGGAGTCAGCGTCTTGACTCGATGGGACCAGCTGGGGAGCCGCCCGGTCAGGAGGGCGGCGTTGTAAGGCGGCAAGTTGACCCAGTCACCGTCGGAGGCGAGGTTCTTCACGTAGAAGTACGAGCGCTGCCACATCTTCACCGACTTGATCATCGTGATGGGAGGAAAGGGGTTGTCGGCTGTCGAGCGCCGCATCACGATGAAGGCGCCGCACTGGGCCGGCACGCCGGCGATGTGCGTGCCGAGCTTAGAAGAGAAGAACTCTCCCCACAGCTCGACAGTGGGGAGAACGCCGAGGAAGCCTTCGCACGGGGTGGCGAAGGCGGAGAGCAGCACCACCGTGTTCGGTGTGAGGTGGTGCGGCTGAAGGCTGTGGAACTCCAGGAATGAGCGGAAGAAGCCGCTCGCCGGCAGCCCCAGACCGCGCATAAGGTGCGAGCGGAAGATGACCCGCTCGCCCTCTTCCGGCGCCGGCCGGATTTCCCCCTACGGCGCGGCGCGGGTGCGCACGAGGTCCGCGCTGGGGAGACGGTGGGTCTGGCGGAGGAACTCGATGTGTTCTTCCTCTACCTCCGAGCCGTCCCATACGCCGGAGCGCACGGCAGAGGCCGCGGCGGAGAAAGAGCTCATCGCCGCGGTAGGTGTGCTCCTGCTCAACGACGGAGGAAGGAGGGAGAGAAAGCAAGATGAGGCGGGGGAGCGGGGAAGAAAGGCACGCAAGCTGTGCCGCTCCGCTTCCCCCCGCCTACTTATAGCCCTGCGGGCTGAGAGGCCGAGGGGGCGGGCGTGGGATTAACTGCGCACGATGCCCCACGCCGCCCCACGATTTACCCATGAAGTTACTGCGCGCAGTAACGACGTGGGAAAACCAACTGTCCTCAGCCACAACGGATCCGTCCGTATGCCGAGGCGCGGTAGTGGCGGGCCCCGCCTGACGGCCCGTCCCGTCGCGTGCGTGGGCAGGCAGACTGTTCTCCCCACGTGGCGCCACGCGATAGGACCGCCCTGATGGCTGCGGGGAAGCGTATCAGGCACGCTGCCTGGCTTCCCACCGCGACCTTCGAACTGAGGCTCTTCGCCGAAGCTCCGACTTTCGACAGTTGGCCCAAGGGAAGACGGCAGCCGAGCCCAGAGTCTGCACTTTTAAAGATTGAAGCTGTTGAAGCCCCACAATACAGTGACCGCAGGGTTTCACCAGCTTCGGGGACTACTGTCGGAGTAATGGGCCACCGGTAGGCTAACCCGAGCCCCAGGGCATTTCAAGACATCGGGGCAGGCCGCGCCCCTCAGGCCGAGTCCCGGGGCCGACTCCAAGATATGCCGAGTCCCGGGCGGCGACTCCCAGATAAGCCGACTCCAAGCTGGCGACTCCCAGAGAGGCCGACAGTGGAGAGTCGGCCCGAGACCCCTCCCTTATCCCTAAGTACGACGCGGGGTACGGTTACAGCGTGGTCGTTTCCCCCTGCCTACGAAGGGCCGGCATGGCTACAGTAGGCCGTACCGCTGGAAGATCTCCGGTGAGATACGGCATTGTTGCCATGCCTGCCCTGACCTCAGCCATAGTACACAGTGCACTGTGCCCATGACGCCGGCCTGTACGACCCGAAGGTGGCAGGACCGCCTGTCAGTGGGAGGGCCGAAGCCGGCCTGGGCAACCCGAAGACGGGCCCATGGGAGTCGGCCTCCCTGGAGTCGGCCGACTCCTCCCGGGCCCCATGAGCCATTAATCAGATAAGATGGGGAATGGTGACAGTGATCGCCCGATAGACGGCGGCACTGTTGCCACGACTCGATGACCGAGCCTGCGTCATCAGGAGTGCCGCTACAGTATCAAGCCTGTCCGCGGGACCCGCCAGTCGGCGGGCCCCAGAAGCCGGCGGGAAGGACGGCGGCCTGAGAGACAGACGGCTGGGACCCGCGCCCAGCCGGATTAGTATTGTACCCCCGGGGGGTAGGCCTATATAAACCCCCCGGGGCACCCATGCAAAGGGTTCGGACCTAGAGAGAGAGAGAGAGAGAGAGAGAGAGAGAGAGAGAGAGAGAGAGAGAGAGAGAGAAAGAGAGAGAGAGATAGACCAGACAGTCCAGGAAGGAGAGAGCTAGCCTTGCCCTTTCCTACCTCCCGAAATAGCTCCAGGAGCACCATTGTAGCCACTTTGCTTTAGTGATCATGCGGAGACCCCGCAGAGCAGCAGTAGGGGTGTTATCTCCTAGGAGAGCCCTGAAGCTGGGTAAGTTCCGCCGGCGTGCATGTCTTCGCCTCATCCCGCTTCCAGGCACCGGCGACGTTCTACTCGCTCCCACCATGATAAGCCATCCTTTGACATATGTCGTATCCAACCCCCGACAGATACGGTACCGGCAGTTTCTTTGCTCCAGGGCAGGGAGAAGGCAGAGCAAGTTCATAACCATGGAGGGCCTCAAGCACAGGCTTAGACCGGAGACTCGTTGCGACCGCGCTGCACATATGATGGTGAAGCTGGACAGAGAAAGTGGCGTTTGGTTCGTCACGTCATTCGTGGATGATCACAACCACACAATGGCTCGGCCCGACGAGGTTTGTATTTTGTGGTCACACAGACGGATTGGAGATAGCAAGAGGGCAAAGATATTGGCGATGGAAGCGGCCGGGATAAGAAAGCATATAATAATGGACAACTTCATCATCAGGTATGGTTCGTATGATAAGTGCGGGCTTATCATACGGGACATTTACAGTCTGTGCTACCGAGAGAAAATGAGGCTCATTGCAAAGGGTGATGCTGAGTCGCTGAGACGACAGTTGGCATTATGAGGAGCAGGAAGGAGAAGGACCCTAAGTTTTTTTTTGAGTATGTGCTTGATAAGGAAGGGCGACTGAAGAGTATGTTCTGGTGCGATGCATAGTCGCGGAGGGACTATCAGGACTACGGAGATGTGGTCGTGTTTGACAACACCTATAAGATGAATAGATATGGTATTGCCCTTCATCCCCTTTGTCGGAGTTAACAACCACCGTTGCACCACAGTGTTTGGTTGTGCCACTGTTTTTGATGAGACCGAAGGGACATACGTGTGGTTGCTGCAGACATTTATGAAGGGAAACTGCCAGGTGAAGCCGAAGTCAATAATCACAGATGATGACGCTGCAATTATTCGGGCTATTTGGGCTGTCCTTTCAGATGTGTTCCATCATCTTTTCTCGTGGCATATCGAGAAAAATATGCAGAGGCACCTGCATTACAAGTCACTGGATGAGTTCATATCGCTCTTGTACTATGCCACCTCTCAAGCCAACTTTGGGCAGAGATGGACCGCTTTCTATAATAAATGGAAGACGGATAGAACTGAAGAGTGGCTTAACATGATGTACAGGAAGAGGAGTCTTTGGGCAGCTTCATATCTTTCTGATGGTTTTTTCCGTGGTATGCGAAGTAACCAGAGGAGCAAACACCTCAACTCCTGCCTCACCTTCACTTGGACTACGATATGACAATAGTTGATTTGGTAGTGCATTATGAGAACTCTATAGTTCGCCTCCATGAGAACGAGGCGTATGATGACTGCGAGGCACACCAGAAAGAACCACCATCGGTTACTGAATATAAGGCCCTTGAAGAGCATGCTGCCAAAGTATTCACACCTACTAATTTCTACATCGTGCAAGATGATTTGCATAAGATGGGTTAGCTGGAGATATTTGAGATGCTCGTGGGAATTGAGCGTCAGACATTTATGGTGACATGGAAGGATAACCACAAGTTCAGGTACAATGTTGTTTATGAACCAGGTAACTCAGAAGAAACTATGACATGCAGTGGTCTTAGGATGGTTCGGAAAGGGCTGCCATGCAAACACATTCTCTTTGTTCTCCATCATCTGAGCATAACTGAAATACCAAAATGTTGTGTCCTTCATCGGTTGTCCAAAAATGTAAGAGATGGGGTGCCTGTGCAGTGGAAGAGCGATAAGATTGGATGGGGTTGGTCAGGGCCATTAGAGAGAGAACAATATAGTCAAATAACCATAAAAACCACAGAAGTTGCTCATGTTGCAGCAAATGCTCCCTTCTTATTCGACGAGTTGATGAAGTGTCTGGACAACACAATAGCGCAGAAAAAGATTTCGGAGGAGGAACTTATAGCAAGTAGAAGGTATGCTATGCTTATGAAGGAGGCAAGTCAGGCGCAACAAGTTGAACCTGGTATTGGTGATCCTGAGAAAGTTTCGACGAAGGGTGCACCTAAGAAGGGACGGTCAAAGGGGGGCCCGACGTTACGAAGAATGGTAGGCCAAAAAATTTTAGAGAGAAGAAAAGTGGTCCTTGGTGAAGTCTTTGTAGTCTCCCAGGTCATAACAAGGCTACATGTCGTGTGAACAAGAAGTGAGCTGCTACCTTCTTATTTTTGTTATGTTGCTAATTTGATTTCACCGACTATATTTTCTCACTCATTTCTTTATATTTTCTTCAGGAATCGGGCGTAGAGAAGCAGCTTGGTTTGTTGGAAGAAGAAAAGTGGTCGCACGAGTCATGTCTGGATAACATATGTTGTTTTTTATTCGTACGTGTGTGCCAGAAAACTTAATAAGTGATTTGTTAATGTTTGATGAAAATATTTTTGTGAACATATATGATATGACACATCATATTTGTTGAATGAATTGCCATATTTTTTTTGTACTGCTATGTGAAAGAGTTCACATTTTTTAAATACTGTTCATTTTGCCTGACCGGCGTTAATGGTCATTGCTGTAGATATGTTTTCCCCGCTTGACCAGCATTGTGGGAAAAAATGCCTGACATATTTTTTTTGTACTGCTATGTGAAAGAGTTCACATTTTTTAAATACTGTTCATTTTGCCTGACCGGCGTTAATGGTCATTGCTGTAGATATGTTTTCCCCGCTTGACCAGCATTGTGGGAAAAAATGCCTGATCGGCAGCTGCTGGACCGGACTTACTTTCCACCCAAATCAAGCCTATGCAGGCGACTCGGGAGGTCCATAGGGCCCAGAAAGGCCCAGCAGCTGGGTCCAACAGGGCGGCGAAGTCAGGCAGTAGTAGCAGAGGAGTTCGACCTTATTACCACGCGGGGCTATTTAAGCCGGTCGTCGCCCCCGCCTGCTTCCGAGGTGGGACTAAAGAGATGTGCCGGCGCGCCGCGCGCGAGGGGAGGGTGAGTAGGCCGGGGGAGGGGATGAGTCAGTGGCTTTCGTATTGGGCCGAACTGGGTCGTCTGGTCACAGTCGATAAATTGAACGTACTAAGGGTTGCGATGACCGCATGGAGTGGCGGCGATTATTTAGTCCCACCTCGCCAACGGAAGGGCACGTCGGCCGGCTTAAATAGCCGCGTCGGCGTACGCTCTCGAGCTCCTATGTTACCAATGCCTTGTCAGCCCCGTTGGGCCTCGCTTTTGGTCCCATTTGCGGGCCAAATCGACCGCCCGAGCCGCCTTCGGCCTTGATTTGGGTTGGTTGTATAGTTTTCTATGGGCCCATGAGCGAAGGCCGGGCATCTTTTTCTAACACAAATATTTTTTTCTCATACAAGCGGGCGGCCACCTCCATTTACATGCGTGTCTAAGAGCCAGCTGATGGTGGATTCATCGTCGTATAATCATACAACATATACAATCTCAATAAATCAATTTAAAAAATCATCACAGAATCATCACCCATAATGATGCAAATATTGTTGCTAGTACCAACCACGACACGTTTATTTAGTTGTGAAACATGCAAAATCATGCCGCATTACATAAACAAATGTCTTAGTACTGACCACAACACGTTTATTTAGTTGGGATAATATGAAAAATAATATCGTAGTAGCCAAAACCCCATCATCAGAGTCATTTCTTATCCATGATCTTGAGAATCTTCTCTTTGACAATTTCCATCGTGTTGTATTCTGAAAATAGTATTTCAGTTAGAATGCGCGCCCTTGAAGAATTAACCTCAGCCGGATCAAAGTGAAATATCCAATCATCACCGTCCTAGTTTTCAATGCATTTCACCACAAAAAGACCACAAGAGACTCTGCAAGAAACCGTGAGTCAAGCATTGATGGATCAGAGAAGTACATACAAATTCAACATTTGAACATACATGTCCTCTTGTAACGGCATATCGTACTCCCTTGTTGGCCAGGAAGATACGCAGGATGTTCCGATTGTATAATGGAGTTCACCTCCGTCGTACCTTTAGCTATTTCCGCCCTCTGAAATAAGAAGTACGTATCAAATTACTACTATATCTTGTTTTATGTAAAGTTGTAAGCTTACCAGCTTAGTAATCTTTGAAAGAACTCTGCTGCTACTTTTACCAGTAGAATTTAAAACTTTAAACTCTTTTTCTTGTTGTGCATGACAACTGTTATCCAATGATTTTCTTCCACATGAAAAGGAAAGTATGCCTACAACAAAGTTTATTCACGTTGGTGTACACACAGATGGTTATGTAATATGAAGGATCATACTAAACTGAAGTACCTTATCTTTGACGAAATACTCTTCAGTAACTCTAGACACCATTTTAGTTTGGTTTGTGAAATTCTCCAGAAAATGCTTCCTAGAGTTCTTAACCTTTCCATCAGCACGAAGAATAAGCCAGTGGAACACCCAAGATGATAATATGTGACGGTTAACACAAGGATTATGGGTCTACATATGGTTGCAATAAGTATTGATGACCTGAAAATAACATAACAACAATACGGCTAATAGAAATTTTTATAAAAATGACATGTACAACTTAATAAATTGGTGCTAATACTTATAGCGCCATGCAACCACTTTTTAGAAATGATGGCTTGAAGCATATCAGGTGTACATGTTTCCCCACCAATTCCCGTCATGTGGACGACAGTTTTCCTACAAAGCTTCTCCGAATCTGCTAGTGTCTGGATATAAACCTTTGTGACCTCTATGTGTTCCTCATTAATGTAATCGGTACTAATTACATCGGCTCTTATACCAAATAGATCTAAACTAGTAACAAACAATGAGTTAATAAAATGTGCATGCAAGGACAGAAATATCTTGCAAGAATAAATTACCTAGCACTTACCGTTCTTTGGACATTTACGTCCACCATTATGCTGGTAGGGTGAACGATAGTATTTTGACTATTTTCGCTTGCGTTTCCCATCATGCTCCTTAGTGCCACTTTCTTTCACATTTTTAATATGGGTCTTCAGACTATCCATACTAATCTCCTCATATTTATGGGCGCTAGACCCGTCTGACACTGTATTTACATTCTTGGTGGTTGCAGTAACAAATGGAAACTTATTCGTGTTTATCGTTGCTAGTGATGGGTCGGGTGAATTACCATTCTCCTCAATAACGAAGGGGTCGGATTCTTCACCTGTACCGGGTGTATTGTGATGCACACCTTTCTCACCTGCATACTTCTTCCCGTTCCCAGTGGTGAAGGATGCCTCCACCATGTCCTCCATATCTTCTTTTGCAGGAGTTGATTTCACATATGTCCAATATTTTGGACCATACTTCCTCACCCAGTCTTCACTTTGCTCCACAAACTCAACATCATCACCAAAGCACCTGTTTGGCTTGAAGACAAGACGTTTCTCCTCTAGCTGCTTCACTACTATCTGCAATAACACATCGAAATCAGAAACTACATGCAAACATTATGAATAATCCCATGTAAATTGAAGTACACATCACACATTACCTCGACACATTTATCAAGGAGAAGACGAATTTATTTTTGCATATCTTTGATGTATTTCATCACTTGATCTAATGTAGTGTCCGTGCTCGACGAAGCCTCGTCTCTATTATCTTTCCTTTTTCAGGCACGACCTGTTCGATCTTCTGGCTCAAATTCTTCCTCTGCAATTTTTCCTTCTTGAGCAATTGATGCCTGTCTATACTTCTCATTTATTAAGTCATCAATATGTGACACGTTAAATCAATTTAAATTACTCAACATTTAAATAGTACCATAAGTGCATGCAGTACAAACCATAAATACCTACCCTCCCATTACCGCGGCCGTACGATGTGTCTTAGGCGTCATGCTTCTTAGCCTCAACTTCTGTGTAGTTAAGCATCAGCGGATATTCATGAGCCAGTGGATCGAATGTCTCTTCATCTAGTGGCCGCACTTTCTCCCAAAACACGTATTGCATGAACATGAAATATATTAGCAATCTTTATTTTACAAACTATAGTTGGAATGAAAAAATATAACATACAATTTACCTGTATGAGGGCAAGGTTTCCCACCGGCCATGTAACATCTGATACCATCTTTGTGATTCCATCAACGCAAACGCGTAATGTAAATGTGTTCCGATTAAATGATCTGATGCTCTCCACATCCTCCACTAACTTGTAAAAATCATTAGGAACTTCTTTCGTGGAGTGCGGTGCAAGAACCGTGCCAAGGAGAACAAACACAATTCGATGCATGAAATCATCATCATACGTGCCATTGGTAGTGATGTTCTCAATAAGCTGGTCTATCATTATTTCATTCGTACTGGAATCTATAAAATGACTCGGTACCTTCACCATCGCCTTTAACCCCTCTTTACCTAACGCTTTCATGGCATCTTTGCCCTTGTTCTTTAGCCAAAAAATGTCAAACACATCTTCATGGTGCAATGATATCGCACCGTTTTTTATGGCATGACGAACCTTTTTCTGTCCAACGCATATGATTTAATTATGAATTTCAGCAAATAATTTCGCATGAGCACACTAGGAATCATCAACATTTTTTCCAACCTAGTGCTTGCAAAATGGTTCTTCTGCCTAGAGTTTGGTTTGCTGACCAACAGACACCACTTCTCAACAGAACAATATATCTCGCTATACTCGTCCATCACTACGAATGAGCAAAAAAAGCTACTTTACATGTCTACATGAGAAACATGATGAATGCACCGTGCTTCGAAAGACGAAAAACTTAAACCCTAAACCCTAAACCCTAAACCCTAACCCTAAACCCTAAACCCTAAACCCTAACCCTAAACCCTAAACCCTAAACCCTAAACCCTAAAAACCCTAAACCCTAAACCCTAACCCTAACCCTGCACCGTGCTTCGAAAGACGAAAAACTTACCTCCCACCATTAGGCCCTAGGTGGCTGGCCGGGGGGAGGGGGGATGATGTCGTGCTTTGGAACGACGGATGGCGGCGTGATGGGGCC
>NC_041393.1:689260258-689263338 GCF_002162155.2 Triticum dicoccoides
GGCAGGTGGCGGCGTGATGGGGCCAGATGGGACGGCGGACGATGGCGCGGCGTGACGGGGACCTGATGGGGACATGGTGGGGGCATCGAGCGACGCGGGCAAGTGGAGGCGTGCGTGAATCCATAGGGTTGGGGCAGGGCGGTGTGGGCGACGTGGACATATGGCGGCGGGCATGCCAGGTATGAGGTCCCAATCCCGATAGATCTTGTCGGGCCCGCACCGCGTCTGTCTCCTCTAGCGTCCTCAATGATTGGGCCGGGCCCCAGACGATGCGGGGTGGATGAGGGTCGGGCGGGCGGACGGCCAGTAATGGTGCTGATCCTAGCTGTCCCTATGGGCCGGCCCCAGACGACACCTGGTGGAGGGTTGGGCGGGGGGACGGTGAGGATGCAGGGGGAGGGGCCTTTTTTTACCTTCTTCAACTAAACGTTTTTTTTTCACCACCACCAAATGACCCCTAATTTTTTCCACGTACTCCATGCACCATGGGGAGCACGCACGACAATTTTCGTTATTTTTCGATGTCTGATGCGTCTTCTAGGGCTTTCCAGGCGAAAAACCCTAAAAACGCTGCCCGAACGTGACGCAACGTGCGTTCGGTGTCCGATTTCCTTTATATCTTACGTTGGGGCCTACATTGGGCATGCACACACCCTCGCAAAATTTCGTTCCGTTTCAGGCATGCGATGACGTATCCCTAGTACAATCGGGGCTGTTCGGGTGTGTCGATAGGGCTACTCTCAAGGAAGTTTATTTTCACCTCCACCGAATGAAACCAAACTTTTTCCACGTGCTCCATGCACCATGGGGAGCACACGCGACAATTTTCGGTATTTTTTTACGTCCGATGCATTTTCTAGGGGCTTCCAGGCAAAAAAACCCGAAAACGCTGCCCGGACGTGACACAACAATCGTTCGGTGTCTGATTTCGTTCATATCTTGCTTGGGGGCCTACACTGGGCATGCACACACCGTCGCAATATTTCATTTCGTTTAATGCATGCGATCACGTATCCCTAGAGCAACCAGCACTGTTCGTCACTCTGTGCATTTTGAAACCGAACCAAAAAAACATACCAAAAATAAACCGAACCGAACCAATTTTACGGTTTTGATATGGTATGAAATTTTCATACCGTTTTGAACTTTGGTTTTTATGGTATATACCGAAAAACCGAACTAAAAAATAAATTTATATTTCTTGAGGCGAACAATCATACAAATTATCATTTTTCTTCTACATGAGTCAAATTTACTGCCAAACATGTACATTTTCTCGTAACATAGTCATTTTTCTCTTTAAAAAATGCTAAGAACGTCCATAACTATCAAGGGATAAATCCATTCATGCATATATACTTGTATATATAGTTATATACTATTTGTGTAAAATAGTATGTGTTTTGAGTCATAAATTTGTAAATTGTTATTAGTCATTTTCAAATTCGCGTTAACTTTGGTTATTATGGTATATACCGAAACCATACCGAAATAATTTGGTATATACCGAAACCGGACCGTATTTAATTTCATACCGTATTTACCGAAGTACTAATACCATACAAACCGAAAAACCGTATAAACCGAACCATGTAAACCGAATAAACTGAACACAAAGAGTGGACTGTTCGGGTGTGCTGGTACGGCTACTCTCAAAGACGGTTTTTCACCTCCACCGAATGACACCAAACTTTTTCCACGTGCTCCATGCACCATGGGGAGCACGCACGACAATTTTTGGTATTTTTTGACGTCCGATGCATTTTCCAGGGTTTTCCATGCGTAAAAACCCAAAAACACTGCCAAGACGTGACACAACATGTTTTCGGTGTAT
Source organism: Triticum dicoccoides (assembly GCF_002162155.2). NCBI lineage: Eukaryota > Viridiplantae > Streptophyta > Magnoliopsida > Poales > Poaceae > Triticum > Triticum dicoccoides. Next base: position 689,262,093 of record NC_041393.1, read on the forward strand.
GATTTCGTTATATCTTGCATGGGGGCCTACATTGGGCATGCACACACCCTCGCAAAATTTCGATTCGTTTCATGTATGCGATCACGTATCCCTAGTGCAACCGGAGCCGTTCGGGTGTGCCAGTAGGGCTACTCTTAAGGACGTTTTTTTTTCAACTCCACCGAACGACACCAAACTTTTTCCACGTGCTCCATGCACCACGGGGAGCACGTATGACAATTTTCAGTATTTTTTTGACGTCCGATGCATTTTCTAGGGTTTTCCAGTCGAAAAAACCTGAAAACATTGCCCGGACATGATGCAACGCGCGTTCGGTGTCCGATTCCGTTGCGTGGGGGCCTACATTGAACATGCACACACCCTCGCAAATTTTCTTTTCGTTTCATGCTTGCGATCATGTATCCCTATTGCAACCATCACTGTTCGGGTGCGCCGGTACGGCTACTCTCAAAGAAGTTTTTTTCACCTGCACCGAATGACACCAAACTTTTTCCACGTGCTCCATGCTCCATGGGGAGCACACACGACAATTTTCAGTATTTGTTTTCTGGCCGATGCATTTTCTAGGGTTTTCTAGACGAAAAAACCCGAATACGCTGCCCGGACGTGACGCAACGTGCGGTCGGTGTCCGACTTCATTCATATCTAGCGTGGGGGCCTACATTGGGCACGCACACACCCTCGCAAAATTTCATTTCGTTTCATGCATGCCATCACGTGTCCCTAGTGCAACCGGGACCGTTGGGGTGTGCCGATAGGGCTACTCTCCAGGACGTTTTTTTTCACCTCCACCGAATGACACCAAACTTTTTCCATGTGCTCCATGCACCATGGGGAGCATGCACGACAATTTTCGGTATTTTTTGACGTCCGACGCATTTTCTAGGGTTTTCGAGGCGAAAAACCCGAAAACGATGCCCGGACATGACGCAACGTGCGTTCGGTGTCCGATTTTGTTTATATCTTGCGCGGGGACCTACATTGGGCATGCACACACCCTCGCAAAATTTCGTTTCATTTCATGCATGCAATCACGTATCCCTAGTGCAACCAGGACTGTTAGGGTGTGCCGGTACAACTACTTTCAAGGACGTTTTTTTCTCACCTCCACCGAATGACACCAAACTTTTTCCACGTGCTCCATATTTTTTTCGTCAAATGCACTTTCTAGGGTTTTCCAGGCGAAAAAACCTGAAAACGATGCCCGGACGTGACGCAACGTTCCTTCGGTGTCCGATTTCGTTCA
>NC_041393.1:689263806-689277159 GCF_002162155.2 Triticum dicoccoides
GAATGACACCAAACTTTTTCCACGTGCTCCATGCACCATTGGGAGCACACACGACAAGTTTCGGTATTTTTTAGTCCGATGCATTTTCTAGGGTTTTCCAGGCGAAAAAAACCCGAAAACGCTGCCCAGACGTGACACAACGTGCGGCCGGTGTCCGATTTCGTTCATATCTTATGTGGGGGCCTACAATGGGCATGCACACACCCTCGCAAAATTTTGTTTCGTTTCATGCATGCGATCACGTATCCCTAGTGCAATCAACACTGTTTGGTTGTGTTGGTATAGCTACTCTCAAAGACGTTTTTTTTCACCTCCACCGAATGACACCAAACTTTTTCCACGTGCTCCATGCATCATGGGAGCACGCACGGCAATTTTCGGTATTTTTTGAGGTTCGATGCATTTTCTAGGGTTTTTCAGACGAAAAAACTATAAAACGCTGCCCGGACGTGATACAATGTGTGTTCGGTATCTGATTTCGTTCATATCTTGCGTGTGGGCCTACATTGGTCATGCACACGCCCTTGCAAAAATTCATTTCGTTTCATGCATGCGATCACGTACACCTAGTGCAACCGGGGCTGTTCCGGTGTACCGTTATTTTATATCTTTGTTCAATGCTTTTTTCAAGTCACTCGAATAATCCCTAACTTAAACAGGTTATCGGGCGTTCAATGACCACGCCATATTTTCTGTAACCATATCCTATGTTTTATTATTATTATTTAATATTTTTCGACTTAGCATATATTCGTGTACAAATGCATCATCGAATCAACACTTTCCCAAATGAAAAAGACGAAACTTTTCTCCACTGTAATTTTATTGAACATAGATAGATATTTCACATACTCGGCCGAAGTTCATACATAAAAGACTACTGCTTAACTAAGAACGACATGATGAAATTAAAATTTAAACGACATTAAAAAAACTACTCCTCGTCGCTATGGAGGAGGTTGATCACGACCGTGCCGTCGCCTCCGGCGTCGTCGGTGCTGTCCGCGCCCATGTCATCCCAATCATCGCCGCCGTCATCGGGCGCTAGCTCCTGCTCCTCCGCCGCCGCCTCAACCGGCGCCATCGCCGCCACCGACACCATTGTCGCCTGCTCTGCCGCCATCGCCGCTGCCGCTTCGATTGCGGCCGCGACCTCGGCGACCTCCCTTGCAGCGCTGCTGCTGCTGCTACTGCCGCCGCCTCGGACCCCCGTAGGGCCACGTGGTACCCCGCGGTGTCGTCCGGGTCGCCGTCCTCACGGAGGATGATCTACTCCAGCGGCAGGTCGACCTCCGCCGGTAAGGGGTGAACGGCGGGCGTGGGCGCCTGAGCCGAGGGGGGCGCAGTGGCCGTGGGCACCTCCATGGCACTACTATGGCGGGGCCGGGTCACGCGGCGTTGCCGGGCTATGAAGACGGCCGCTGGCGCCCGTCATGTCGGGGGTGATGCCGGACACCGCCATGACCTCCCAGTAGTCCTTCCATTGCCAGAAGTCGCGGCGGCCGCGGATGTTATGCCGGGCGCCGGAGTGTCTCTGGAGCTCCTCCTCCGTCGCGTAGCCATCCTTGTCGATCTACAGTTGCGTGGAAGACGACAGCACGGTGGCACGGGGAGGCAGTAGCGATGGAGCTCCGCCGTCTCCGGCGCGACGAGGCTGGTCGGCCAGGAGCCGGGGACGTCATCGTGGCCACCGCCACCGCTGCTGCTGCCCCGGTGGAACGCCATCGCCGGAGGCGTCGGGGGGTGGGGTGTCGCCGGGGTCGTTGGGTGGGTTGGGTGTGAGGACGAATGGCTGCGAGGGCGCGTCGGGGGCGCGGTGAGAGGCCGGCCGAGCGGCGTCTCTGGCTTTATATAGCCATGCGGGGGTGACTCGAGGTGGGCGGCCGCCTTGAATAAGCATTCACATGCTGCCTTGGGGCGGGGCGGGGGCGGCAGGCGGCAGACAACAGGATGGGGCGGCAGGCGACTGGACGGGGCTGGCGGGCGGCAGACGAGACGGCAAGCGACGGGACGGGGCGGCGGTGCCGAAGACGAGGCCGCAGGCAACGGGACGGGGCGAGGCATTGAATGCGGGCGGCAGGCGGGCCGTTGAATGCAGGCACGGGCGCGTTGAATGCGGCAGGCGTGCGTGCGGGCGAGCTCAACCGCGTTGTGTGGGGCGGGCGCGTTTAACCATGTCGTGGGGGCGGGCACGCGAGTGTCGCACTAAAAACAAAACTAACATGTACGGAGTATTTGTATACGTATCCGCGTCGGGCCGCCGGGCGCGCGGGCGGTCAGCTTTTCAAATTATAACCAGAGTAATGCTACACTTACGTAAATAATGTTACGTGTTTTACGTAAAGTACAACATGACTAATTAGTATTGGAGAAGGGGAGGAAGGGGTCCCACCCACCTGAAAATCAGGGGGGGCCGAAGTTAATTAGTTAGGCAGTTTACGTTAGTCTTCGTATAGGCCTTACGTAGATGTAGGATTATTGTTATAACCATGATGCCCTTTGTTATGAAGAGGTGACGGCCAATCTCTGCTATTCTTGTGTTAGGGGAGGGTCTACCGAAGCGGAAGTGAAAAATGAATGGACTCTATGCCAGGTAAGTAAACCCTAAACCCTCCTGTTTCTTACCACAAATTCTCATCCTTTGAGTTTGCCGTGGCGACCCTCCTCTCAGATTTAACCCCCAAGCCACATCGAGAGCGGAGATGGAAGGAAAGAGCGCGCCGGCGGCGGCCACAGCGATCTTCTCGGCCGTGCTGGACGATGATGATCTCCTGGACGAGATCCTCGTTCGCGTCGCCTTCCCCACAAGCCTCGTCCGCGCCGCCCTTGTCTGCAAGCGCTGGCTCCACGTCGGCTCTGCGCCCGCCTTCCTCCGCCGCTTCAGCGACCTCCACCCGCCAAGCCTTCTCGGCTTCTACGTCGCCATCTTTGGCCATACGCCCTCGGACGAGGAACCCCTGCGGTTCGTGCCGATGCCTCAGCCTCAGCCTCCTGAGCTCGCAGCCGTCGTCCGCCGCGGTAGCTTCGATTTGAACTCCTTGGGCAGGGACAGCTTGGTCGACGTGGATTGCTGGAACGGTCGCCTCCTAATCACCTCTTTCATGAAGGGCCTCGAAGGCATGGTGCGCTGCCCCCTGCACCCTGCGACACATACAACCATCCTCCCACCATGTCCCAACAGCAGCATTCATGGCGGCTTCACATACTACTACCATGAGTTCCTTCTCAATCGCGGGGCCCGCTATGGCCTGTCCTTCTTCTTTCTGGCAATAGCGCGTAAAGAGCAGCAGTCCGTTTTGGATGTCTATGTGTTACAGGATGATATCTGGGCTATCTGCTCTTCAGCCGTCACTGAAATCAAACAATTTTTTCCGGTGTTTGGTAGTTTGACGGCTGGTGACAAGATCTATAATCTGTCTCGCGTGAGCGGCACTTACAAGTTATTCTCGCTTGATCTTCTGTCGTCATGTTTGTCGCTGGTTGACCTCCCAGAAGAAGATGTGGAGCTTAGGGCCACCAAGATGTCGCTTGCAAATGAGTCTGGGGTTCATTTCATCTATTCAAGAGGGTCACACCTTCGCATCTGGCTCTACAAGGTGGATAAGAATGGCCTCGGCAACTGGTTACTTATAGATACCATTTGCTTGCGTGAGATATTTGCTAATCATATGATACCAACTACCATGTTCGACGCTGTGGGTCCTGCCGTAGGGGTACATGCAGCTGGGGACAATTCTGGGTTTCTTGTCTTGGACCTGAATCGTGTCACCTACCTGCTATTTGATATCAAACACAAGGCATTAAAGAAGGTTTATGAGGTGACCGAAGAGGATAGAAACCATGGATACTTCTATGGACTCATACCCTTTATGATGGTTTGGCCTCCTAAATTTCCTGTGATGAAAGAAGGGTGTGATCCAAAACAATGACGTTACTGGAAGGATGTCTCTTGTTGATCCGTCTAGCTAGTATACTGTGGTTTTCCAGTTTCCATCTGTGTTAATATATTTTATTCCATTTACGAATGGTTACAAGTGCATGCATTTATTTCTTATTGTTCTTTATAAATCGGCACTCCATGACTCATGTCTAGCTACTAGCAAGTAATTATGCCCTTGCCGTAGTGTGGTAGAAAGCTTCACTTAGATACTAGTATAATTATTTTCCATTCTTTCTGTTAGCCGCAGTATGTTGCAGATATACATTCTCAGAACTGTCTTTGTCTACACGTTCTATGACCTTTATATAGAAACTTGGCTGCCCCACCATAAGGCGAGCTTTAGATTCCCTATTCTTGAGTTGTTTCTTCTTGTCATTATGGTCTTAGTTGTACAGGCGGCGCGTGGTATTCGTTGTGGAGGAGGCTGTTGGGTGGATTGTTGAGATGTTATTAGTAGTTGTTACATGTGGCAACGTTGGTATTTTTTGATGGTGTTCACGTGAACCCATACAAACGGCATATTTTTTATTTTTTTGGAAAAGTAGGTTAAAATCCCCGGCCTCTACATTAATTGATGCATACAACCATCTTTATTAATTATCTAACAAAGGTCTGACAAAAACATACATCAAGCCACTCGAAGTCATCACTCACACTTACAAACTCGATAATATGGAGCGCTGTCACTCCACATATTTATAACCGGTGTCGTCGCCAATCCATCCGCATAACGTATCGAAACATACAGCCGTTGCAGCAAACCTAAAGCGTACACCACATGCACACATTTTAGAAGCCGCCATCATCATCGAACCGCTGACCCATCTTCACGGAAGAGATCTGCACCATCCTTGCCAATCCGGCCATCCGACGACGCCACCACGGCGCCTAACAGCACCACCTCCCTGCGCGCAAACTATTGAGCATGTCGCGGTCACCGCCGGCACACCGCGGCATCATGCCGCCAAGTACCACCAGCTGACGCAGCTTGAAATCTCTGGAAGATCTGTCATGCGTAGCACCTGCCGAACAGGCATGACACAATGTAGCACCTCTCGGCCGAGCATGACTTGACATCTCCACCGAAGCTTTGTGTTAGACGAAGCCGCTCCACCTCCTATCTCTGTCTTCCGGTTCCACAAACGATGCTCCCAAGAGAGAAGCGAGATCGTAGTGCCGACAATCGTCCGATCTGGAAGACCAGATCCTAGGGTTTCTCCCGGAGCAACACGAGTGTGTCGACAGTAGTTACGCGATGATGCCTTCAACAAGGTAACGACGTAGAACACCACCATCGCCCGCCGTTGGCTTGATTTTCACCGGCAAATATGTCTACCTGACTCGCAGCCAGGACTAGATGACAGATCCCGAGATCCGACCACGTAGCCTTCAGGCCGGCCACCTCCAACGGAGGAGATGACCACCACTCCAAGCCCAGTGTCGCCGCCCCAGGCATCCGTGTGATGATGGAGGAGAAACAATCTGGGGTGGGAAACCCCAGATCCAGTGACGTCAGCCGTCATGGCAGGCCCCACGCTGCCCCGCAGTCATGGTGGCTCAGCCGCCGCCAGAATCCAATCGGGCCTTCGCCCAATCGTGCCAACCCTGCCTCCACACAGTGCACCCAAGGTCGATGTTGCATCACGGCTAGAGACCCCCTCACGGAGAGAGGAGGAGAGCCCGCCGTCCGCCATCCGCCGAAGCTCGCCGTCCATCTCCGGTGGCGGTAGGGAAGCAGGGAGGAAGAGAGGATCGAGGGCGGCGTCGCCCTCTCACTAGTGCAAAACCGGGCTATAGCACCGGTTCGTCAGGGCCTTTAGTCCCGGTTCTGTAACCGGCACTAAAGGGTGGGGACTAAAGGTCCCTCCCTTTAGTACCAGTTCTGCACGAACCGGGGCCAAAGGCCCACCACGTGGCACGAGCCCGCGCGGTGGTCTGGGGGACCTTTAGTACCGGTTGGTAACACAAACCGGTACTAAAGGATATTTATTTTGAATTTTTTTATTTTTTTCGAAAAGAAAATTTGATTTTTTTTCTTTTGATTTTCAAATTTCTAAATTATTTGACGATTTTGTCTCTAATCACAACTCATCATTGCTTTAATCACCCCTCGTCATTCCAAATCGTCTAATTTCCCGGCCGGTCACCCATCCTCTCACTACTCCAGCCTGAGCACGCTTAACTTCCGAGTTCTATTCCCCCTAGTTTCCAAGTCTACGCGTGTTGTTTACCTGACAATAGTAACCTATCAATCCTATTAACCCTCAGGAATTTAGCTTGAGCATGAAGTCACATGTTTCACCGTTTTAGTTTGAAACTATTATTCTTAAAAATAATTATATTTAGTAACCAAAATATTTCTTGAATAAGTAGTTTGACCATAGTTTGATCACAGTTTGACCAGATTTGACCATAGTTTGACCAAAAGTCAAAAAATTAAAATAATTATTTATTAACACTAATGTTTCTTGAATAATTAGTTTGACCATAGTTTGACCACAATTTGACCAGATTTAACAAAAATAAGAAAAACTGAAATTTGAGCATAACTTTTTTTCCTTTTCGAATTTGAGGATTCTAGAAAATTACAAACAGGCCGAGGCAGTCAAAATCGGATGCGGATTTTCGTGCTGATTTTTTTGATATATTATGCTTTTTTTCGACATCGTATGCAAAAGATATGGCCATTTTACATTTTCAGAACACTTATTTTGCAAAACATGTCCAAATTTAAGTTTTTTAATTTTCCTAACTAGTAGATTTAGTAACATAACTACATCTCAAAGAATTTTAATTTTTGAAATTTTTATGATTTTCTTTTGCTTTTTACAAAACTGAAAAGGCGATGGGGAGAGGGGGGAGGGGGTAGAGTTTGAAAATAGGCCCTTTAGTCCCGGTTTGTGTCTCCAACCGGGACTATAGGTCAGACCCCTTTAGCCCCGGTTCGTGACACAAAACGGTACTAAAAGTTAGCCCTATAGTACCGGTTTGTGCCACGAACCAGGACTAAAGGGGCTCGTAGGGCCCCGGCCTGACGCCTGCCTGCCACCACCCCTTTAGTACCGGTTCGTGGCACGAACCGGTACTAAAGGTTCAATACGAACACACATTAATGCATAGCCGTTCGAACCGGGACTACTGGTACCATTAGTATCGGGTCAAAATTGAACCGAAACTAATGTGTCTCAGATTAGGTCATTTTTCTACCAGTGTTTAGAGTTCACCCGAGCCGCCCCCTGGAGCTGGAGGCGACGTGAGCGATGTTGTGTGCACGTCATAGAGCCCGTCTCCTTTTCCTGTCACTCACCACATGGAACATACAAACGGCAAAATTACCTGCTAGTAGGCCCATACCCTTAAGGTAGCGAAGCTCACTCGTACGAACGGCATAATCACAGTCAAGCATTTCTAGGGCACTTAGTAACTTAGTAGATTATGTATATCAGGACTGCCAAACATAATGTTTGATTTGATCACATGTGTACCTATAGAGTCTACAAAGGAGAAGCAGATGCATGTTTTCAAGCTTTCCAACAGTTCATAGTACATTTTAGGCTCCGCCAGATCATGCTACAAGGCTCTCTTTGTTGGTTCCACGATCGAGCCCTCCAGGAAGCTAACCCGGAAGTCTTGGGCGCCCCTCCTCACAAGGTCTTCCTTTGGTTAGCCTTCCAAGGACGATGCTGGCACTAGTAGAAAAACACCTAATAGTTCCGGTTCCTAAGGGCCTTTAGTCCCGGTTCATGAACCGGGACTAATGGGCCGTTACTAATACCTCCACCCATTAGTCCCGGTTCAATCCAGAACAGAGATCAATGTGCCTCCATGTGGCCCTGTGCGCCGAGCCCAGTGAGGGGACCTTTGGTCCCGGTTGGTGGCTCCAACCGGGACCAAAAGGCATCCACGCGTCAGCATTCCAGTGGCTGGAGTTTTTTTTTGAAAGGAGGGGAGGTTGGGGCTTTTGGGGGGTTAATTTAGGTGTTTCATATATTGTGTTAGCTAGCTAATTAATAGAAAGAAGTGTCCTCTCTTATGTCCGTGCTTGGCCGACGCTACATACTATATATACATAAGTGATCGAGAGAACCATTCAGTACAGAAGTTCGTCATGCATACCGAGAGAAGTGATCGATCGACCTCTCCTTCTCCGAGAGATTGGTCGAACAACAAGTTTTCGTATCATGTATCCGACGCTACTGGCTACATACATGTACAATATGTATAAGATCTCTTAATTACAAACCCCTAGCATTTGAAATCAATTTCCACATGGTATTCTCCGGCTTTATTGATGACGTGGTCAAGAAAGAATCCCGCCAATTCCTCTTGAATTGCTTTCATGCGATCTGGTTCTAGGAGTTCATTCCGCATCTGCCACGTCTAATTTGAAGAAGGGGGTTAATTAATACATATATATGAATGAAACTCAACAGAAATGATGGTGTAATAAAATGAAATTGTGAATATTATTGCTTATGCACTTCATATTGTCTTTGAGAGTAGCCCCGCTTGTTTTTCAAAGTCGCGGTGTGGATGAACTCGCACACGTAGTATCCACAGAAATCATTCCCTTCCTCCTGCCACAAGAACTTTACGAGAAATAGAGGTCAATCAAACTGATAATGAAGCATTATAAATGGCATTGATGAAAGTATAGCTATAGAATCAACGGGAGATGCGCGCAACTAGCTAGCCAGTAGTACTTACTTTCGGCCATTTATATGTCAGCTCCTTCGGCAGTCCCGAAGCTTCTGCGGTGAACTGTTTCCAAACCCTGCAAGACAAAGAAAATTATTGTTATTACTTGAGATATCAGGAAATGAACAAAAAGTTGCCGATATGGTGCGATAGTTATCGATTGAACTTACTTGCTGAGCATTTCAGTGATGTTCGCATAGGATTTGGGATCTTTCCGTCTCGAGTCTAAGACGATTACTAGTCCACGTTCAAGCTTAATCTCCAGAAGAATATAGTGGTACCTGCGCACGCATGCATAACTCATCAATTACATTACTATAAGTTCGCTTGAGTAATAAGGGAAACCGAATATGCACACGACAGTAACACTCACAGGCCGTTGTAAGGAAAGAGTATGGTATCTTTGTTTTGATTTTTGATCAACGATTGTAGCAAGTTGTCCTTGGCCTCTTTGACGTTCTTTTCAACTAGAAATACATCTATAATATTTGTGTTAATGAACCCAATATCATAAATTTCTTGTTTTTTGCACTCGACGATCTTCAATCTGCATAATATATTGAGGATAATTAATTATAAATATATGCAATGAAAGAGCCGAGCTATATATAGAGACTTAATGACAGAAATAGTACTTACAGGCAGTAGCAAAAGACCATTAATTTATCGAGGGCCTTTTGATTGAAGAACTCGAAGAACTCCTCAAATGGAACAGTCAACAGATCATTTGCAACGAGATCGTGCTCCTCTTTAATATGCAGATACAAAGCATTCTTACCCTCAGACTCTCTGCAGGTTTTCATGTACCAATTATGGAATCTTCGCATCATTGTTGTCAGAGATTTTTCATCTTTGACGAGAGGCTTCCCGTACTCGTATCTCTGTCCGTCCACCTCCAAGAAATCAGGAAGTGCATCATCAGGCAGGTAATCGTCAAGATTGCCATAACCGGCCACCGTCCCTGGAGCATTAGACACAATTGAGCGGGGGGCACGATTTCTGTGCTTGTTCGCCGAGCTGGGCAATTTTTCCCCCTTTGCTCGTTCTTTTGACCTTTTAGCACTGACAGTAGTTCCCGACCGCTGGGCTTGGAGATATGTCTGTTCAGTAATGCGCTCATAGTTGGTTCTCGGCGGAGACTTTGGTGGTTTCCTCAGGGCATCGATAGTGCGCTTTGCTTTCACCGGATCTACCTTATCCTCCGGAGGTGGATGTCTCTTTGCTTTCACCCCTTCAAAGAACTCCTTCACGTGGGTCCGCACAATCGTATCGTTTTCCTCCTCGGACCTCTCGTACGGTAACTTCTCTAGAGGCTTGAGAGATGATGGACCGTATTTGTATTGCCTCCTGCCTCTGGTTGTGCTGCTAGACGCCGGAGCAGACGGAGCGGCTGCGGCGTCTGTCTTCTTTCGTGCTTGCTTACGAGGCGGAGGAGAAGGAGTACGACGCGCCGGAGCAGCCGGGGCGGCGGCGGGTCTCTTCCGCCCTTTCTGGCGAGGCGGAGAAGGAGGATGCTGCTGGCTGCTCGGGAGCGGCGGCGCAGGCGGAGAAGGAGGCGGAGTGCCGCCATGCGCCGGAGAAGGAGGCGGAGTGCCGCCACGCGTGCCCTGATCGTCACTCGCCGGAGGAGGAGGCGGTGGAGGAGGCGGAGTGCCCTGATTCGCCGGAGGAGGAGGCGGTGGAGGAGGCGGAGTGCCCTGACTCGCCGGAGCAGGAGGAGGAGGCGGAGGCGTCCAGTTCAAAAGGTTGATGAGCTCCTTCTTCCATAGGCATGGAGTCTTCAGAGCAGAACCCAGCCTAGTCTCCCCTTCACCGGTAGGGTGGTCAAGCACGAGGTCCTTAAATCCCTCCGTTATTTCATCCATCATCACCTTAGCATATCCTTTTGGAATCGGCTGGCAGTGATAAGTTGTGCCGGGTCCACTAGGATAAACTTGGCCAACAGCCGCCTTGACCTTCAAAGTCATCCATCGCGCTATCATGTGGCAATTTTGAGACTCCATGATACCATCCACGGGATAGCTGGCAGGAGCCGTCAAGACATGCTCCGGCTGAAGCAGCTCGGTGGAAGCCACGCTGCTTCTCGGCTGAGATGGCGGGGTAGCTTAGGGGGAAGCTTCGGCAGGACGTTTGCTGCGATCTGCTGCTTCTCGTTCCTCTTCTCGATCCTCTAGCCCCATTACCCTTTCGTGCAGCGCCTGCAGTTGGTCCTGCTCTAGTTTCTTCCTCCTCTCGTGGGTTTTGTAACCCCCTACGTCCGGAAAACCAACCTTCCACGGAATGGAGCCTGGCGTGCCTCGTGTCCGTCCAGGGTGCTCAGGATTCCCAAGGGCCATTGTGAGCTCGTCCTTCTCCCTGTTTGGAAGGAACGTCCCTCGCTGCGCTGCATCGATATAGTGTCGAAGGTTCTTGACTGGTAATTCCAGTTGCTCATCCTTCCACTGGCAAAACCCTGTTATAGGGTCCAAGGTTCCGCCAGACCCGAAGAACCAAGTCCGGCAACGGTCTGGCCATCTCATTGTCTCTGGTTCGATCCCTTTTTCAAGCAGATCATTCTCAGCCTTGGACCACTTAGGCCGGGCTTGCAGGTAGCCACCTGACCCCGTGCGATGCTGAAGCGTCTTCTTCGCATCATTTTTCTTGTTTGTCTCCGACATCTTCTTACTCTTTTTCGATGTCTTGTGGGCCACAAATGCGGGCCAGTGATCTTTGATCTTCTCATATTTGCCGATGAATTTTGGTGTCTTTTTATCTTTGACAAACTGGTTCAGCTCTTTCCTCCACCTCCTCATTAGGGTTGCCATCTTCTTAAGAGCACAAGACTTGATTAATTCGTCTTTAACTGGCTTCTCCGGATCCTCCTCTGGCGGTAGGGTGAAATTTGCCTTCAGCTGAGTCCAAAGATCTTCTTTCTGCATATCATTGACATAAGACACCGGAGCGTCTTCCTCCTTAGGCTTATACCATTGCTGGATGCTGATCGGGATCTTGTCCCTAACAAGAACCCCGCACTGAGAAGAAAATGCCTTCCTTGTCCGGATGGGTTCAATCGGTTCGCCGTCGGGCGCGATTTCTATGATCTCAAACTTTTCATCCGAGCTCAACTTTTTCTTCGGGCCTCGTCTCCTTACCGAAGTTGTGCTCGATCCGGAGGGCTAGAAATTATAAGGAAGAAAGACGAGAGTAATTAATATGTGTACATATACCAAAACAATGCAAGCATCAATTAACTAGTCAGCACAGGCTTAACTAATATATATATACCTGGCCAGGCTCGGTTCGGTCACCGGAGCAGTCAGCACGGTCTCCTTCTTGTTCCTCCATTGTGTCACTGGAGCCATCATGAACATAATCCTGTTCTTGTACCGGCATTAATGGGCCGAAGCCATCATGAACATAGCCCTCTTCTTCACCCCGTTCTTCCAGCTGACCAACAACGATGTCGAGGAGAAATGACGCAACTTCATCCCTTCCATTTGAGATTATGTCCCTCAATATCGCTTCTGTTTCTTCGTCTCGGCAGTGCTCCATAGTTTCTGCAAATATTTACAACATGTTTATATATGGTATAGATGGAACTAGTGGCAAACGTAGAACTAGCCAGCTAATCACAATAAGGAATCATGTTAGTGGCCTCGACACTGCTTCTCTAGGGTTTGGGCTCGCCTCGACACAACAACGCTTCGAGAGAGTTAATTTGTCGGGTAGGGGCGCGGCGGGAGGGGGTAGGAGACCAACATCGTTTTCTCTCTAGGGTTTGGGTGTCCTCGAGAGTTTTGGTCGAGCGAGAGGGCCGAGGGGGGGGGGTATTTATATTGACCGCCACTCATGTCGAAGTTATCTCGAGGGGGTTATATCGACAACGACGAGAAAGGAAAATAATTAAGGAAAAGAAAGAAAAGAGGAAGAAGGAAGAAGGAAGAAGAAAAAAAAAGAGGAGAAGAAGAAAGGAGGAGAAGAAGAAAAAATAGATTTTTTTTTCTATTTTTTCTTCTTCTCCTCTTCTTTTTCTTCTTTTTTCCTCTTCTTATTTATTTCTCCTCTTCTTCCTCTCCTCTTCTTCATCTTCTTATTTTCCTTTTTCCTCTCATTCTTTTTCTTCTTCTTTCTTCCTTCTTCCTTCTTCCTCTTTTCTTCCTTTTCCTTATTTTACTTTAAATTTCTCCTCACTAACCTAAAATGCACTAACCTAAAATCGATATATACTAACAACTTAAAAAAATAATACATATATGAAAAAAAACATCATCATATCATCAACAGAAAAAATAGTATTTTTTCTAAAAATCTATCTTTTGCATATATACATCAACATATATATACACTAACCTAAAATGCACAAAAATGCTATCGGAGAGGGGGTATATCGACCCCCCTCATGTATCCACATACATACATCTATACATACATATATGTATAAATTTTTGCATATATAAAGTTTTGCATATATAAAGTTTTTCTAAAATCTAACTTTTGCATATATGAACATATATACACAGAGAACATATACATATATATACACAGAGAACATATACATAAAATGCAAAAAAATAAGAGGAAAGGGCGCCGGCGGCCGGACCGAAGGCGGCGGCATGTGGTCGGGGCGACGGCGACGGGGTTGGGGAAGGGGCGGCGCGCGCGGCGACGGCGACGGGGTCGTGGAACGGGTGGCGCGCGCGCCGATGGCAACGGTGACGGGGCAGGGGCGGCGCGCA
>NC_041393.1:689277642-689278269 GCF_002162155.2 Triticum dicoccoides
CCAACCGGGACTAGTGCCGACCCTTTAGTCCCGGTTGGTGCCACCAACCGGGACCAAAGGTATCTGTGCTGCTCACCTCGGGGCCAAACTTTAGTCCCACCTCGCTAGTCGAGAGGGGCGCGCAGTGGTTTATAAGCCCCACTGCCGCACCCTTCTCGAGCTCCTCTCCACCGCAGGCTTTCGGGCCTACTTGCTATTGCTTTGCCTGATGGGCCTTCTGGGCCTACTACGGGCCTGAATCCTGGCCCATAGTAGGGTTTCTAGTCGTATTCAGGCCGTGGGGGCCCAGTAGGAGGCATTTTTTTGTTTTTTTGTTTTCTTTACTTATTGTTGCTATATTTATTTTTTTTCCAGTTTTTTTCTTTTGTTTTCTGCATTATTTATTTTCTTTTGTTTTTTGCTTTATTTTTAGTTGTTTTTGCTTTTAGATTTAGGAAAATTATAAACTTTCTGTTAGTGCCATTAGTTTTCAAATTTGAAAACACTTTTTTTGTTTTTTTGTTTTCTTTCTTGCTTTATTTATTTTATTTTGTTTCTACTTACAACAAAATTCTTATTGTTGTTTTTTTCTTTTGTTTTCTGCATTATTTATTTTCTTTTGTTTTTTGCTTTATTTTTTAATTGTTT
>NC_041393.1:689279039-689285081 GCF_002162155.2 Triticum dicoccoides
CATTATTTATTTTCTTTTGTTTTTTGCTTTATTCTTTAATTGTTTTTGCTTTTAGTTTTAGAAAAATTATAAACTTTCTGTTATTGCCATTAGTTTTCAAATTTGAAAACACTTTTTTTGTTTTTTTTGTTTTCTTTCTTGCTTTATTTATTTTATTTTGTTTCTGCTTACAACAAAATACTTATTGTTGCTATTTTTAATTATTACGAGGGCCGAACCATAAGACATTAAAGCATTTCAAATGAACTATGAAAAAGTTGAAAGTTGGCATGGTATCATAAATTGACCCACATAGCATGTGCATGTACAAAACGGACAATGGTATCATACTCGTCAGTTACAAAGTTGGCATGGTATCATCATAATAGTTGCGGGAGAAAGTCTTCACTTTTTCTTCGCTTGTGTCAGTTGCTTATTGCGCCGTAACCATGGATAATCTTCATCATTTATCAGGATGCTGGGGTTAGCCTTGACTTTGAAGGGAGGAATTTCATGAAACTTTTCATAATCTTCAAACATGTCTGTCTTGTCCTCCACTTCCAGGATATCCTTTTTTCCTGAAAGAACTATGTGGCGCTTTGGCTCATCGTATGATGTATTCGCTTCCTTATCTTTTCTCTTTCTCGGTCTGGTAGACATGTCCTTCACATAGATAATCTGTGCCACATCATTGGCTAGGACGAACGGTTCATCAGTGTACCCAAGATTTTTCAGATCCACTGTTGTCATTCCGTACTGTGGGTCTACCTGTACCCCGCCTCCTGACAGATTGACCCATTTGCACTTAAACAAAGGGACCTTAAAATCTACTCCGTAGTCAAGTTCCCATATGTCCACTATGTAACCATAATATGTGTCCTTTCCCCTCTCGGTTGTTGCATCAAAGCGGACACCGCTGTTTTGGTTGGTGCTCTTTTGATCTTGGTCAATCGTGTAAAATGTATTCCCATTTATCTCATATCCTTTCCAAATCAATACAGTCAAAGATGGTCCCCTGGACAACAAGTACAGCTCATCACAAACAGTGTTGTCACCTCTGATACGTGCTTCCAACCAACTGCTAAAAGTCCTGATGTGTTCACATGTAATCCAGTCGTCGCACTGCTCCGGGTGTTTGGAGCGCAGACTGTTCTTGTGTTCATCAACATACGGGGTCACCAACGTAGAGTTCTGTAGAACTGTGTAGTGTGCTTGAGACCAAGAATATCCGTCCCTGCATATTATTGAGTCTCTTCCAAGCATGCCTTTTCCAGTCAGTCTCCCCTCATACTGCGATTTAGAGAGACCTATCTTCTTAAGGCCAGGAATGAAGTCAACACAAAACCCGATGACATCCTCTGTTTGATGGCCGATGGAGATGCTTCCTTCTGGCCTAGCGTGGTTACAGACATATTTCTTTAGGACTTCCATGAACCTCTCAAAGGGGTACATATTGTGTAGAAATACGGGGCCCAGAATGACAATCTCATCAACTAGATGAACTAGGACGTGCATCATGATATTGAAGAAGGATGGTGGGAACACCAGCTCGAAACTGACAAGACATTGCACCATATCACTCCTTAGCCTTAGTATGATTTCTGGATCGATCACCTTCTGAGAGATTGCATTGAGGAATGCACATAGCTTCACAATGGCTAATCGGACGTTTTCCGGTAGAAGCCCCCTCAATGCAACCGGAAGCAGTTGCGTCATAATCACGTGGCAGTCATGAGATTTTAGGTTCTGAAACTTTTTGTCTGCCATATTTATTATTCCTTTTATATTAGATGAGAAGCCAGTCGGGACCTTCATACTAAGCAGGCATTCAAAGAAGATTTCCTTCTCTTCTTTGGTAAAAGCATAGCTGGCAGGACCTTCATACTGCTTTGGAGGCATGCCGTCTTTTTCGTGCAAACGTTGTAGGTCCTCCCGTGCCTCATCTGTATCTTTTGTCTTCCCATACATGCCCAAGAAGCCTAGCAGATTCACGCAAAGGTTCTTCGTCACGTGCATCACATCGATCGAAGAGCTGACCTCTAGGTCTTTCCAGTAGGGTAGGTCCCAAAATATAGATTTCTTCTTCCACATGGGTGCGTGTCCCCCAGCGTCACTCGGAACAGCTAGTGCGCCGGGACCCTTTCCAAAGATTACATGTACATCATTGACCATAGCAAGTACGTGATCACCGGTACGCATGGCGGGCTTCTTCCGGTGATCTGCCTCGCCTTTGAAATGCTTGCCTTTCTTTCGACATTGATGGTTGGTCGGAAGAAATCGA
This sequence comes from Triticum dicoccoides, assembly GCF_002162155.2. Taxonomy (NCBI): domain Eukaryota; kingdom Viridiplantae; phylum Streptophyta; class Magnoliopsida; order Poales; family Poaceae; genus Triticum; species Triticum dicoccoides. The sequence continues at coordinate 689,281,300 of NC_041393.1, forward strand.
CGATGGCCTAGGTACACATTCTTCCTGCAGCTTTCCAGGTATATACTATCGGTGTCAAGTAAACAGTGCGTGCATGCGTGGTATCCCTTGTTTGTCTGTCCTGAAAGGTTACTGAGAGCGGGCCAATCGTTGATGGTCACGAACAACAACGCCTTTAGGTTAAATTCCTCCTGTTTGTGTTCATCCCACGTACGTACACCATTTCCATTCCACAGCTGTAAAAGTTCTTCAACTAATGGCCTTAGGTACACATCAATGTCGTTGCCGGGTTGCTTAGGGCCTTGGATGAGAACTGGCATCATAATGAACTTCCGCTTCATGCACATCCAAGGAGGAAGGTTATACATACATAGAGTCACGGGCCAGGTGCTGTGATTGCTGCTCTGCTCCCCGAAAGGATTAATGCCATCCGCGCTTAAAGCAAACCATACGTTCCTTGGCTCACTTGCAAACTCATCCCAGTACTTTCTCTCGATTTTTCTCCACTGCGACCCGTCAGCGGGTGCTCTCAACTTCCCGTCTTTCTTACGGTCCTCACTGTGCCATCGCATCAACTTGGCATGCTCTCCATTTCTGAACAGACGTTTCAACCGTGGTATTATAGGAGCATACCACATCACCTTCGCAGGAACCCTCTTCCTGGGGGGCTCGCCGTCAACATCACCAGGGTCATCTCTTCTGATCTTATACCGTAATGCACCGCATACTGGACATGCGTTCAGATCCTTGTACGCACCGCGGAAGAGGATGCAGTCATTAGGGCATGCATGTATCTTCTGCACCTCTAATCCTAGAGGGCATACGAACTTCTTTGTTGCGTATGTACTGTCGGGCAATTCGTTATCCTTTGGAAGCTTCTTCTTCAATATTTTCAGTAGCTTCTCAAATCCTTTGTCAGGCACAGCATTCTCTGCCTTCCACTGCAGCAATTTCAGTACGGTACCAAGCTTTGTGTTGCCATCTTCGCAATTGGGGTACAACCCTTTTTTGTGGTCCTCTAACATGCGATCGAACTTCAGCTTCTCCTTTTGACTTTCGCATTGCATCCTTGCATCGATAATGACCTGGCGGAGATCATCATCATTGGGCACATCGTCTGATTCCTCTTGATCTTCAGCAGCTTCGCCCGTTGCAGCATCATCGTGCACATCGTCTGGTTCCTCTTGATCTTCAGTAGCATCACCGTATTCAGGGGGCACATAGTTGTCATCGTACTCTTCTTCTTCGCCGCCTTCCATCATAACCCCTATTTCTCTATGCCTCGTCCAAACATTATAGTGTGGCATGAAACCCTTGTAAAGCAGGTGGGTGTGGAGGATTTTCCGGTCAGAGTAAGACTTCGTATTCCCACATATAGGGCATGGACAACACATAAAACCATTCTGCTTGTTTGCCTCAGCCACTTCGAGAAAATCATGCATGCCCTTAATGTACTCGGAGGTGTGTCTTGAACCGTACATCCATTGCCGGTTTATCTGCGTGCATTATATATAATTAAGTGTGTCAAAAATCATTACAGAACATCATGAATAGATAATTAAGTGACCAAATTAATAGAAGTTCATCATCACATTAAAACCAAAGTACATACATAGTTCTCATCTAACAACATAAAGCTCTGCAGAGCATCTAAATTAATTAAACCATACACTGAAACTATGTAAAACATTTCAATGCGAAAACAAATGCGATCATAATCGCAACCAATGTAACAACTGATCCAACGGCATAATGATACCAAGCCTCGGTATGAATAACATATTTTCTAATCTTTCTAATCTTCAAGCGCATTGCATCCATCTTGATCTTGTGATCATCGACGACATCCGCAACATGCAACTCCAATATCATCTTCTCCTCCTCAATTTTTCTAATTTTTTCCTTCAACAAATTGTTTTCTTCTTCAACTAAATTTAACCTCTCGACAATAGGGTCGGTTGGAATTTCCGGTTCAATAACCTCCTAGATAAATAAAATTTATGTCACGTTGGTCAGCATAATTGTCATAAACAATAAATGAACCAATAGTTATGAAAAGATAATATATACCACATCTGAATCATAGACAGGACGAGGGCTGACGGGGGCGGATACCAAAACCATCGCACTATATAAGATGCAATAATAAAAGTAAGAAAATTATACAAGTATCTATATAAACATACAAGTAAGAGTTTTTTTCCTTTCAGAAAGAAGATAAGAACAAGAGGCTCACCACGGTGGTGCTAGCGACGAGATCGGCGTGGGCGATCGACGGCGGTGAAGACGGGGACGGGACGTCACAGACCGCTAAACCTAGACAAATATTGAGAAAAATGGAGCTTGGAGGTGGAGCTTGGAGAGGAGAAAGCTTAAGTAGTGTGGCTCGGGCATTCCATCGAACACCTCGTGTGCATAGGAGGTGAGCTAGAGCACCACAAAGCTCTCTCCTCGCCGGCCACGAAAAACAAAGCAGTGAGAGTGCTCTGCTCGCGGGGTATATATAGGCAATTAATTGGTCCCGGTTGGTGGCATGAACCGGGACTAATGGGCAGCCTTTGATCCCGGTTCAGGCCACCAACCGGGACAAATGGTGGTGGGCCAGGAGCAAGGCACATTGGTCCCGGTTCGTCCCACCAACCGGGACCAAAAGGTCCAGACGAACCGGGACCAATGGCCCACGTGGCCCGGCCGGCCCCCAGGGCTAACGAACCGGGTCCAATGCCCCCATTGGTCCCGGTTCTGGATTGAACCGGGACTAATGGGGTGACCCGGCCTGGACCATTGCCCCCTTTTCTACTAGTGTGGACCACCGACCGTCTTGCCCACCACGGCCTCGCCCACGCCCCACTTTGCCTCCTCTGCGGCCAGGAGCCTGAAACCATGGAGCACCTCCTCGCTGGCTGCCCCTTCTCTCGGCAGACTTGGCATGAGGTCCTATCTTGGTACCGCATCACTGATACCCCCCTCCCCAACACAACGTCGGACCTCCGCGACTGGTTCTCCCTGGTTGTGTAGGACGCGCCGACCTCGTTGCGACGCGGCCTCGCCTTGCTGATCATCCTCACGGCCTGGCGTATTTGGAAGGCGTGGAATGCCTGCGTCTTCAACGGTGCAACCCCCTCGATCCCCCTGCTCGTCAACGAAATTAAAGAAGACGCTCGCGGCTGGGCAGCCGCCGGAGCCAAGGGGCTCAGCAACCTGCTCCCCCTCCCGTAGCTCTATCCATGGGGCCTGTGCGCACCCCTTTTTCTTTGTATGCACCTCGCAGCTCTCACTGACGCCCTCCCGCGTGCGTGCTTGTGAGGCTACTCCTGTAACTGCTATTTTTCCCTCCTATCAATGCAATGATATGCAAGCCTTTTGCAAAACATAGTACATCTTAAATTTTCTTTGTTTATTCTTGGTGGGGATAGAAATAAATTATTAGAAGTGTTGAAACATTGAAGTTACAAATAAGACCAAAATAGTTGCGAATTTTCTATATATGCTATTCTAAAATGCTTTTACCATCAGGTTCTGCAGAACTATCACTGAAAGTTGTTTGATGTTTCAAAATATTTTCTTATCTCATGAAAGTATGCAATGGTAAGCCTATTTTATCAGGTAACCGAAACAATGGTATAGGATGTTATTACCAATGGAGCTAGATGAAAATGTAGACGGTGGGTCTGCCATAGTGCCGAGTCCCAGTGTCCAACACAATTCAGCTGTTGACCTTTACAATGAGTCGATCCCCTAAAACCCTTGGGTGACTAACTCCGAGTGGTGCCCGACGAGTATAAATACTCCACCTCCCATGC
>NC_041393.1:689285464-689331322 GCF_002162155.2 Triticum dicoccoides
GCCGCACCCACTCACACTCTGCTAGCCGAGCACTGGCGACGATGGCTGGATTCGGCTGCCGCCGCTCCTCCCTCTCCCTCCCATCTGCAATGCTCGGCCGGCGAGTCCACGTCGTGGCAGCGCCTCCTCCTCCCGTGCAAACGGTGCCTCCTCCTCTCTCGCAGGTGGCGCCTCCTCTCCCCATGCAGGCGGCGCATCGTCCTTTCCAGACCTCCCGCCCCCGCCCCCGCCGGAGCCGAGATACCATGGCGTGCGACATCCCAAGTGGGGGGCTTGGTTTACCTAAATCTACGACCGCTACACCGGCCAGACCCGATAATTGGGCTCCTACCACTCGGCGGAGGTGGCGGCGCCTACATACGACATCAAGTAGGTGCACCTTTACGGCGCCGCCAGCCATCGTAACTTCCCCAACGGGTAACTGCCACCACCGGAGCCGTCGGTGGACCAATAAGTGGTCACCCACTACTAGAGAAAAGCTTACTAGTGGCGCTGGTTTTTTACATACCAGTAGCGCGGGCACCCACGCTACTGCTAAGGCACTATAGCTATTATTTAATAGTAGTGCGTTTCTGAACAAGTGCTGCAGCTAAAATACTTATTAATACGCTGCTTCCTCCACCAGCGCTACTACTATCATCACATAGTAGTAGCGCCCTATTTTCTCCCCACGCTACAATTAGTCAAATAGAAATGAAAAATAAAAAAGCAGTCAGGTGCAATATTCATGAAAATCAAGACAAGTCCAGTGCAAATAAACTAAGTTCACAGAACCATCTCACAAACATTAACAACAGTACCACATTTAATATAACCACACAATCTCACAAACTCATATAGTAGTCAACAATGCATGAATAGATCATAGTTGATAAGTCTACTAGGTAGTCATACTAGCATATATATGGTTCAACAGCCACACGCATGCATATGAAGTCCTAGATGATGTCGATGACGACCATCATCCTCAAGCCTGGGCGGTGGGTGTTCCTGATAGTAATTAGGATTGCCTGTCCAACATGAAGATTGTTGCCGACGAGGAAGCTCTTCCACCCAACCGAGTTGAAGTGTGTGCGACCGTCCGTGTCCACGCCGTACGCACAAGTGGTGACGGAGCCCCTTGCGGTAAGGCATATTCCAGCAGAGCCTTCTTCATCAGGCTTGATACCACAACTCTCAGATAGGCTTTTTGGCAATTTCTGAATAAGAAAAACATATCAATTAATAAGTAGCCTCACACATTCTACACGAAGCATATATATCATTGGACTCTACACTAAGTATATATATCATCGGACTCTACACTAAGTATAACAATAAAGCATATAAGATTCACTAAGCATATAAGATTCACTAAGCATATATATCATCGGACTCTACACTAAGTATAACAATAAAGCATATAAGATTCACTAAGCATAGATTCACTAAGCATATAAGATTCAATAAGCATATAAGATTCACTAAGCATATATATGATCAGACTCTACACTAAATATAACAATAAAGCATATAAGATTCACTATGCATATATATCATCGGACTCTACACTAAGTATAACAATAAAGCATATCATCAAATTACTCTAAAAACTACAGTAAATGCAACATACCATCATATGCTGATCAACCATGGTACTTGTCAGGCGGGTCACGAATGGCACCCCGACGAAGTCAGCACGTGGCGGAATGATGTCCCATAGGTTGCACACCTCCTCCTCGCTCAACTTCATTCTTTGAGCTACGATGGCATCACCGAGTGGGTCGTCATCATCCTCATCATCCTCATCATCCTCATAATCTTCTGCTTTGTTGATATAAATCACGGCTAGCTTGGGTCTTTCAGCTCTGAAGGAGAAGCTGATCAACTCACCACTGGTGATATGCATGTTGTCGATGAAACGGACCCATCCATCTCCTCCCACCCGCGTCATCTTTCGTCCTTTCTCGATCTCCATAGTGTAGGGGCCCCTAGGAGCCTCAAATGTCACAGAGTCTCTAGTCAGATTGTTGAATTCTGACCTCACATTGCATGGGACGATCTGTGTACAAAAAGCAAAATGATATATACATGATACATTAATGCCAATAACACTAAAAACAAAATAGTAGTTACTAGTTTCATATAATTTATTACCGCCGCATGAAGAAAACTAGACTCGAAGTAGATGCCAAACACTTAGCATATATTTGTTCATCTCTAGATCAAAGTATTGTTATGTTTTGCCATATATTTGTTTGTTACATCTCTAGATGGGTTATTGAGCTACTAAACACAAGGTTAAACAATACTAGTAGCTCAATAATCTAGAGATGTAACAAACAAATATATGGGAAAACATAACAATACTTTGATCTCATCTCATCTTCATTAATCACAACAAAGCACACTAAATAAACTACCCCCTTCTCATATCAGTAATCCTAAATCTTGATGATTTCTGAGTATAGCACTTACAAATTAACTATTTTTCTATGATAGGAACATGAGCTTGTAGCTTTGTCTCTCACATGAACAACACCTAGTGGCCAAGCCCAAACTTTTTTGGCCATGAACATCACCTCAAAAAAATCTACATTTGTTAACCAAACCGAACACTAATCCATCTGACCATCAATATTCATTAGGGTTAATTTGAGAAACAACATGGCGAGCTGCCGCGACAAATCGATTGGAGCCCCTACGACGAACCCTAACCGAGAGATTGAGAGGAGCTACTGTGGCGTGCGCAGGGAGGAGGAGATCGAGAGGGGGACTTACGGGGCTGGAGCGACGGAGGAGGCGAGAGGCGACCGTGCGTGGTGGCGGTGCACGACACCGTCGACGGGGGTGAGGCGGCCAGGGACGAACCCTAACCGCGGCGGCGGCGTCATCGGGCGGAGGGGGTCGATTGTGAGAGGAGGGGGTGAGGGGGGATCGATCGGGCCGGTTTTCTTTAGCTATAGTAGTAGCGCTGGCTGGAGCACCACGCTACTGCTAAGCCCACCAGCTGTAGCGCCCTTTCAGAACAAACGCTACAGCTAAGTGGGCTACTGATTCTGCCCTGCGGCCCATGTAACAGTAGCGCGGCCCAAGCAAACAAATGCTGCTGTTATATGTTAGTAGTAGCGTGGTTTCTACACAGCGCTACTGGTAATTGCTAGTAGCGTGGGGTCACAAAAACTCGCTACTGGTAAACTTCTATCTATAAGCATTTTCCTAGTAGTGAACCCCATGCGAATGGTGGGAAGACCGAGAGGCCTGCGAGCCTCTCGAAGCCGAGCAAGCCGACGAGGCGTGCATGGCAGAGCTCTGCTGAAGCTACCAAGAGCGCGTCGAGGTGGAGCATTGCCTGTACGTGGATTACGCGATGGGGAGGACCGATGTCATCGACCTCTCCAGAGATGAAGACGGCGATGGCTCCAACGACGACGGTAGCTACGACCCAGTCCCAATATTCGGCGGTTTGAGTAGAAAGGAGTGGAAGGCGCTCGAGGAAGAATCTGACTAGGCTTAAATTTCTACGTAAAATACCGAATTTCGTTTTAGAATTTGCACTGGATATCCTTTAATTATGTTTATGTATTAGAATTTGCACCGAATCTCAATGTTGTTTAAGTTGCACCAAATCATTCATCTACCCCTAATAATAAAGGAGTTATTGCTTCTGGTGGCACGTCATTAAAATTGCCTCAAAGTTACAAAATATTACCCACCAATGCCATCTATAAGTGACAAAAAAATGTTTTGCAGGGAATCCCTGTCTGGGCCGGCCCATTTGCGGGCGCCTTTTTTTCAGTTTCTTTTTTTAGTTTTCTATTCTGTTTTTGTTTCCTCTACTTTAAATAATTTGGAACTTCAAAAACCATTTAAAATTTAGAAGAACTGGGAATTTTGAAATAGAATGTTCAAGAAAACATAAAATGTTCGTGAATTCAAAAAAAATGCTTATTTTTCTAAAAACACGTATCAAAAAAATGAATCAAAAAATCCATTATTTTGAAAAACAATCCGTGTACTAAAATTATAAATGAAAATGAACAAAATGTTTGCTAATTCAAAAATTGTTCATGCATTTTTAAAAAATTCCTAATTTTTTAAAAAAGTTTGTTAATTAGAAAAGAGTTTATAGATTTATAAAATATTTGCTCATTCAGAAAATGTTTATGCATTTCCAAAAATGCTCGTGAATTAAAAAAATCACCAATTTCAAGAAAAATGTTCGTTTATTCTATAATTGTTCGCATTCAAAAGAAAATGCTTAAAAACCGTCCGCAAATAAACAAACGTTCATGATTTTTGGAAAATGTTTGAAAATACTAAGAAATGTACACAATTTTTAAAAATGGTCCCAAATTTTTAAAAATGTTCACATATGATCGAAGGTATGTAGTTAATGTAATGCTTCTGATTTTTCGTGACTAGATACCGGCGTGAATTTCGAGGAAATAATTGTTCGGGTGGATCGGAATATTATAATCTGTTTTAAAAAATGTTTCTTGAAATTCGTAATAATTTTTTAATTACCAAGTTTTTTGACAACTACGATATTTTTCAAAAATTTCAGCATTGCTTCAATTTGTGAATAAATTTCAAAAAAGAAACATTTCTTTCGTTTGTCAACATATGTTTGAAATCATGCGATAATATGTGAATGTGGTCATCGCTATTGGAGATTATGATTTGTTTTCTCCCGTTGCAACACACGGGCCCTTTTGCTAGTAACAACAATGGATCTTGTGGTGCACGTCCCAGCGGCACCGATGAGACGTGATTTGTAGACTCGATTCAGTGATGCACATGCCACGACTTGGGTCTTCACACGCGTGTCAGCCATTTCACTCTAGGCGACGTGACCTCAAGCTGCTAATTATCTCCTTGGTTTCAAGGCCCATGGATTTTGCCCTCCGTATTGTTCCCGGCGGCGCGCTCCGGCAATTGCCCGTTCTCTGCTTGGTACAGGGGTTGCAGTGTTTTTCATGTCATGTGAAGGCGTGTGTGGCGATAGATTTGACAACTCTACTCCGGCTTAACGTGTGGGTTTGGCACTTGTCCGAGGTGCCCCATGTGACTGGACTAAATCATTTTTGTGTCTGGCGTCTTGGAGTCTTGGCATCATGGGACCGGCATCGTTGGCGGCATCCTTAGGTACCGCTCAACATCATCTGTTGTGTGGGCATGGTCCGAGTTAAATGGCTAGAACCACGTCAACACTGCGCGTGTGCAAGGTTGTCTGATGAAGTTTATACCACCTTTTGGTTAATAAGGCATGACTCAAAAAAAAAAAACTTCTACTTCCAGGGCCTACCCGAGAGAGAATCTAGTACCTCTTGGTCCTGAATGTCAGATTAGGACAAACGAACCGCCAATTGCTAATATTGAAGAACCCACAGCCGAGAGCAAATGAGAAGAAATGTTGGAATGCCAACAGACGTCTATCTATTCTCTAATTCACCCGAGTACTACATGAACCACAACACAGGAGAAAGGATGGATCACCTGCCGATCTTTTACAAACCTATGCCAAAAAGGATATAAACATTGACTGGTACAAAAGAAATATGTTGAACAAGATCTTCTTCATGGAAACCCGCTCGATTTATTTCGGGAAAATCGTAAGATTTTATGAAGCCATATGTGCGATGGCTCAGATCCATAGTTAATCATACTTTCGATAGGAGTGGTTGACAATTGAATCCAATTTACCCATTAATTGACTATCCATAATACAGCGGAAAGAAAGCCCGGATGAAGAGTGGCCTTGAGTTTCTCTCCCCTTTGCCTTAGGATTCATCAATTCTCTTTCTCGATGGGATGGGGAAGGGATATAACTAAGCGAGTGTCACCTTGACTATAGCTTGTTAGTGACAACCTTGATGGAATGTGTAGGATAGGTGGGATGTGGTGACAAACAACAAATAATCCTGAAAGACCACTCTTTCGTCTAAGGATGTCTAACCGTCGCAGCGATCATTCGAGGAAATATAGTAAGTTCATTTGTGTTTCTTATGGGAACAAGTCTTTGTCAAGGATTCTATAGAGTTTTCGTATATGAAACCAGGATAGTTACCTTTCGGAAAAATTGAATGAAGGTCTAAATCTATCTATGGGTGGCACATAACCATTTCAGTTAGATGGTGCTCTTTGAGCACTAAGTCTCTAGTTCACTGAGGTGAAATCTCTAGCTCCGACCTTATATTTTTAGCCGAGCAACAACGACTTACGTGTAGTGTCCTCTTGTTGAAGGTACTAGAAAATGTCTCTTGTACTACTTTATATTATTTTGGTAACAAATGACCTTGAACAAAGATCATCATGTTTTGGTGATTTATTTGGTTTACCTAATAAAACAGTGGAACCTAGCCGCCTCCCGGCCCGCTCTCGGGCGAGTCCGGAGGCACCCCCGCCGTACCTACCTCGATCCCCTCGTCTTGAGCCCTCCTCGCCGCCGCCGGCAGTGGCCTTCCCAGCCGGATCACCGCTGGCGGCGGGCCTCCTCACAACACATGCCTTCTCTTCCCATCTCTTTCCCATCTAGTCCCCTCCATAACCGGTCTGATCTGGACATGCCACCATGCGAATGTGCCGGATGCCAGCGATCTGCTCCAGATGGACGACCTGGCTATAGATGACGCGCGGTGGTCGTGCTGCATCGCGTACGTCACACCGGGAGCGGCTCCTACGGCTGGACAAAAATATCCATGGCCAGGCAGGCCGTGGGGTCCTTTCTGGTGGGGCGGTGCTGCCTAGCTCAGGATGTGCCGTCGTCCACTCCTGGCTAGCTTGTGATAGCCTGATTTTGGGCCCTTTCTTTTTATTTTGTTTTTCTGAGGTTTTTGCCTAAGTTTTCTTTTTTCGTGGCTTTGTGGTCTGAAAACTGAAGAAGATGCCCTCTTCATTGTTTCCAGAGTGGCTTGTCATTCCCAAATCCTTCCTAGACCCTGTCATTTCCATCCCTGGACCAAATCCCAATATTCTTTTTATTGGGAATATTCTTTTTCTATTAAAAGAATTATCCTTTTAGCCCTAGGTTGTGAAGCAACCTATATTTCCATCACTCCAAAAATTCCCAAATAATTATCATAGATTTTTTGGGTCATATCTTCATCAAATATGGCAAAACTTTTCATTGCCATGTTAAAAAATAATCCTCAAATAATTCCTTTTCTATTCTGTCCTATGTGGCAGTATGTGAAGGAAGTGCTATTTTCCTTTTTCCAATTGACCTCAAAATTGTTGGACACCTTTTCATGTCCAAATAATTGCCCTGTGCCAAAATTCAACTTTATTTGCCTAGCCAATCTTCCTGAGTGATTTTTCAAAGTTTCTGTCAGACAGAAGCCATTGTGAAGGAAGTACTAGCTAGGAGTATCCAAATGAGTTGAACTTTTTCACACTCCTTTATGTGCTCATATTAACCCTCTCCACCCATTTTCAGCCCCTTCCAATCATCTATGTGAGCACAGGATCAAATCTTTGATTCTGGCAATATTTTCAGGTTGTGAATCAAGTGTATTTTATATTGCTTGAACAATTCTCCTAAATTACCAGATCATGATCCTACCCATAAAACATATCTCCACCCATTTTAAGAACATTTCATTGAGTAATTATTCCTCTAGAATTTTTGCAAGTTTCTGTCCAGAGGAGATGCTTGTGAAGCAAGTACCATTTGGCCTTGTCCATTTGGTATGATCTTTTTACATCATCTTTGTATGACGAAATAACATTGCCTTTCTCAAACTCAGCTCAATCCAATCATCCATGTGAGTGCATCATCCAAATCTTGATTCTGGACCAATTTTGGGGTTACACAACAACTATATTAGTTTGTGCTCCATTATGCTCCAAAACCTCCAGGATCATAGTCCTTTTGTAGTTTAACATCCCAGACAACTCCATTGACCTCAATCAGTTTCCCGTTGATCAGCAGTGCTCTGCCAAGTTTGATGCAGTAAACTTCAGAGCTTAGTTACCATTTAACCATAGCACCCCAGGTTAAGCCAATGCTACATAAATGATCCACCCTGGAAGGACTAGCTCCCAGACATAGGTTGCCAGCCTCTACAGCCCTCCCCGTGCCATGTCGTGTGGTGACCGCGTAGCTGGCATGCACATTTGCACGCTCTGTGCACAAAAGCCGCGTCCAGTGGCTATTTGTGCTTCAGCACCACGCCCCCTCGTCGTCTTAGAGCCCGTGAGCATGTACAGTGGCTGCATCTCGTCGTCGTCGTTCTCCTGGACCCCTCTCCCCTCCGTCTGCTTGCTCACCGACGCAAACCGTCGCGGGCCCATGGGCCCACTGTGGCCGACTGAGCATTAATCGCGCCGTGGCTTCTTCCTTCTCGTGTCCCTAAGCTCTGCTCGTCTCCGTGATCTCTGCGGCTCGTCCGTTGCCTCCCTCGTCGCCTTCCCGCACCCTCCCGTGACCGCTGGTCGTCGCCAGAGCGTTGGCCGGATCCCCGCGGCGACACCCGAGTCAGCCTCCCTTGCCCGGCTATAAATAGCCATCCCCAGCCTCGTCCGAGCTCACCACCAGCCTTGCCTCGCTCCCCTACTCCTCCCCAGCCACTCGCCCAAGACCCGGAACCCCTCCTCGCTGCTCTAGGCCGCCATGGCCGCCACGAAGCTCGGCTTAAATCCGAGCCATCCGAGCCCTCCCCCTCCCTCCTGACCTCACCATAGCTCCATCCAGACCCCGGCGGTCCTCCCCGTGTCCTCACCCCACCGCTGGAGCCACCTTGGCCGCAAGCCCCATCGACACCCAAAGCTCCCCTCCGCCGCGGCCATAGCTCCGCCCTTCCCCGTGCTCCCCGGTGACCTTTATGCCCACAGTCGGGTGTGGCTCCCTCCCCTGAGCGCGCCGGTAGGTCGAGTGTCGCGAGAGGTGGCCGGAGTCACCGGGAATCCGCGTCGGGATGCCAACCTCGTCTCTGCATCACGGGCAAGCGGGAGGAGGAGGAAGGAGCCAAGCCAGGTGGGCCCCATCTCCATGCGGCACCACCTGTCGGCGGGTAGGCATTGACCCCGCCTGCCTAGCTGGATAAGTGACGGGCCCCACAGCCCGTGGGACCCGTCCGTAAGCGACTCAACCTCGACCCCACCTGGCAGCCACACGCGTTGACCGCGCCGACGCTGACGTGGCAAGTGGAGATGTATTTGGGCGAGTATGTTTTCATCTCCGGAAAGCGTATTTTCTCAAAACCCATTTCTGCCTTATCCACTCAGGGACTGGTTTGTGATGACAGTGTTGCAGAAAAGTCAATGATCTTCATCACCTCAAAACTTTTTGCTCGGAACTCCGTTTAAGGTGAATCCAAAGCCCATTTCTTCGCCTCGTCGAGCTCGTTCTATTGGTCACACTTTCACCATGTGTTAACATTCTGAAAATGACCTTTTTGCCCTTTCACATAATCAGCCCCTTCGAGAGAGAACTGTTTCCGGCAAATCTTTTCGCGGCTTCACCGCACTTCTCCCCGGTGCCTTTTTCATCCCCAGGTAAGCCACAATACCCACTTGCATGATAATCATGCAGTAGCCATGGTTTTCAACTTGAATATTTAATAAATGTTTGCTTGTTTAAAACTTGGTGATCGTTGTTCCGGTGATGCTTAGAGTTTCATGTTTACTCTCGTGCTTTCTTGTTATGCACCTGCTTATCATGTTCTACCTGTTAGTATTCCTTTCATATGCTATTGCTTGCTAGTAGTGCATGTTGATGTTGGTGCTGGTTTTCGGTGCATGACTATCGTCTGTTTTGAGTGTCGTCGTATGCATGTTCCATGGCATCTAGTTGGTTAAATGCTTGCATGGTAGCATTGTTGATATGTTCTTGCTTGACATTTATTGTTGATGCTAGTAGTCATGCTAGGTTTCTATGAGTATTGTTGTGCTTGTGATATTCATGCACGTCATTATGCCATGCTCAATTGGATATGATTCATTGTTGATATGGTTGATAGTTATGGTGTACCCTCATGCTTATGTTGATATCATGCTCATGCATTGTAATTGCATCATGTTATTTTATCATGGCTCAGCATATTGGTATTCAAGTCATGATGCCACCATATCGAGCTGACCAGTGCAACCACGCTTACCTTTATGGGAGGGTCCTAACTGGGTCTATTGTCATGCCTCTTGCCGGTGCCTCCAATGAGGCAAGGTTATGGGCGCCCACTACCCTGATCAGGTAGGTGGACATAAGCCTTGTGTGCCCGTAGTTGGATGCTAAGTCCTTTTGTCCCCGTTTGGGACCGTTTTGCCATGATGTGGCCGTTTTGCCATGATGGTGGCCATTGGTGTTTGGGGTAGACACGGGGCCACCCATGTCTTAGCCTAGTGGGGAGTTAGTCGGAGTGGCCGGGAGAGTGTCACGGAAGTAGGACGGTTTTGTCAGAACATCGTTGGTCCACCCGAATGGGAGTGCGAGGCCATGGGTTCCGTGGTGTGGGTAAAGTGTGCTAACCTCTGCAGAGTGTGTGTTAAATCTATCGATAGCCGTGCCCACGGATAAGGGATTTGTTCGTGTTGGTCACACTATGGGTCAATAGTAATAATAATAATGTGCTTAATAACAACCCCGGTTCGATGATGAGATTAGTTGGTGTTGCGATCCGTGCATGATCACCGTTTGGTTACGAGGTTACCCGTTGAGCCCAGAGTGGTTCCGTTTGTGATCCGTGATTGATCACTGTTTGGTTACAAGGTAACCCATTCAACCAAGTGTGGTTCCGTTTGTGTTTCGTGAGTGATCACCGTGGTATCGAGGATATCGAGTTGGTGGATATCCGTGATGTTGTGCGAGAATCGTGGGTAAAGATCAAGCTCCTTGTGGTCATGTAATGACTACTACGATATTGTTTATACCAAGCTTGATTTGATCCTCAGATGATTGTGTGATGTCCGAGGTTGGTAAGTTTGTGCATGTGATGGTCATGAGGTAACCTGAATAGAATAAATGGTGCATGATAGTGTCATCCTGTTGCATGCTAGTATCATCAGATTCATATGTTCATGCCATGTTCATGTTGTTCTAGTTGTATCATGTTCATGTTGTTCATGCTATGCTGTTCTGATGATATCCTGATAATCCCTGCTTAACCTGTAATTGACATGCTGTTGTTTGTCTTGAATGCTTGTGGATTATTGTGAGCTTGCAAGTACATTCAATGTACTGACCTGGGGTGTCATGCCAGTTTGCAGGTCATTCCGGATTTGATTGCTTGTTTGCCGTGGAGTCCTTGTTTGCGAGCTAGGATAAGCGTTCCAGCCAGAGTTCCTGTGGAGTGGAGTTCACCACCGTCATTGTTGTTCCGCTGCTAGAGTTATTCCGCAACTTCGAGTTGCCCGCTGCTTGCATAGAGCAACAGTGGCAGGCGTAGTGTCGCTGTGCCGATGTAACCCTTGTACCCAAATAGATTGTAATAAAGAGCTTGATTGTTCTATGCTAAGCAGTGCTGTATTCCAGAAGACTTCTCCTCGATCTCTGGGCTAGAATACGGGGCGTTCCGGATTTGATTGCTTGTTTGCCGTGGAGTCCTTGTTTGCGAGCTAGGATAAGTGTTCTAGCCAGAGTCCCTGCGGAGTGGAGTTCACCACCATCGTTGTTGTTCCGCTACTAGAGTTATTCCGCTGCTTCGAGTTGCCTGTTGCTTGCATAGAGCAACAGTGGCAGACATAGTGTCGCCGTGCCGATGTAACCCTTGTACCCAAATAGATTGTAATAAAGGGCTGGTTTATTCTATGCTAAGTAGTGCCGTATTTCAGAAGACTTTTCCTTAATCTCTGGGGTGGAATACGGGGCATTCCGGTTTCTCTGAGCCGGGGTGTGATACGTCTCCAATGTATCTATAATTTTTGATTGCTGCATGCTACTTTATCTACTGTTTTGGACTATATTGGGCTTTATTTTCCACTTTTATATTATTTTTGGGACTAACCTATTAACCGGAGGCCCAGCCCAGAATTGCTGTTTTTGCCTATTTCAGTGTTTCGAAGAAACAGAATATCAAACGGAGTCCAAACGGAATGAAACCTTCGGGAACGTGATTTTCTCACCGAACGTGATGCAGGAGACTTGGACCCTACTCCAAGGAACAAAAGAGGCGGTCACGAGGGTGGGAGGCGCGCCCACCTACCTCGTGGGCCCCCTGTTGCTCCACCGGCGTACTCCTTCCTCCTATATATGAAGGAAATATGCCCTAGAGGCAATAATAAAGTTATTATTTATTTCCTTATATCATGATAAATGTTTATTATTCATGCTAGAATTGTATTAACCGGAAACATAATACTTGTGTGAATACATAGACAAACAGAGTGTCACTAGTATGCCTCTACTTGACTAGCTCGTTGATCAAAGATGGTTATGTTTCCTGACCATAGACATGTGTTGTCATTTGATTAACGGGATCACATCATTAGGAGAATGATGTGATTGACTTGACCCATTCCGTTAGCTTAGCACTTGATCGTTTAAGTATTCTGCTATTGCTTTCTTCATGACTTATACATGTTCCTATGACTATGAGATTATGCAACTCCCGTTTACCAGAGGAACACTTTGTGTGCTACCAAACGTCACAACGTAACTGGGTGATTATAAAGGTGCTCTACAGGTGTCTCCGAAGGTACTTGTTGGGTTGGCGTATTTCGAGATTAGGATTTGTCACTCCGATTGTCGGAGAGGTATCTCTGGGCCCTCTCGGTAATACACATCACTTAAGCCTTGCAAGCATTACAACTAATGAGTTAGTTGTGAGATGATGTATTATGGAACGAGTAAAGAGACTTGCCGGTAACGAGATTGAACTAGGTATTGGATACCGACGATCGAATCTCAGGCAAGTAACATACCGATGACAAAGGGAACAACGTATGTTGTTATGCGGTCTGACCGATAAAGATCTTCATAGAATATGTGGGAGCCAATATGAGCATCCAGGTTCCACTATTGGTTATTGATCGGGAACAGTTCTAGGTCATGTCTACATAGTTCTCGAACCCGTAGGGTCCGCACGCTTAACGTTACGATGACAGTTTTATTATGAGTTTATAAGTTTTGATGTACCAAAGGTTGTTCGGAGTCCCGGATATGACCGCGGACATGATGAGGAGTCTCTAAATGGTCGAGACATAAAGATTGATATATTGGAAGCCTATATTTGGATATCGGAATCGTTCCGGGTGAAATCGGGATTTTACCGGAGTACCAGGGGGTTACCGGAACCCCCCCGGGGGTTAATGGGCCTACATGGGCCCTAAGGGAGAAGAGGAGGGCCGGCCAGGGCAGGCCGCGCGCCCCCTCCCTCCTAGTCCGAATAGGACAAGGAAGGGGGGGCGCCCCTTTCCTCTTTCCCCTTCCCCCTTTCCTTCTCCTACAAGGCAAGAGGGGGGAGTCCTACTCCCGGTGGGAGTAGGACTCCTCCAGGCGCACCCCTAGGGGGCCGGCCGCACCTCCCCCTCCCTCCTTTATATACGGGGGCAGGGGCACCCCAAGACACAAGTTGATCTTCGTGATCGTTCCTTAGCCGTGTGCGGTGCCCCCTCCACCATATTCCACCTCGGTCATATTGTTGCGGTGCTTAGGCGAAGCCCTGCGTCGGTATAACATCATCATTGTCACCACACCGTCGTGCTGATGGAACTCATCCCCGACACCCTGCTGGATCGGAGTCCGGGGATCGTCATCGAGCTGAACGTGTGCTGAACTCGGAGGTGCCGCACGTTCGGTACTTGGATCGGTCGGATCGTGAAAACGTACGACTACATCAACCGCGTTGTCATAACGCTTCCGCTTTCGGTCTACGAGGGTACGTGGATAATACTCTCCGCTCTCGTTGCTATGCATCACCATGGTCCTTGCGTGTGCGTAGGAATTTTTTTGAAATTACTACGTTCCCCAACAGTGGCATCCGAGCCAGGTTTTATGCGTAGATGTCATATGCACGAGTAGAACACAAGTGAGTTGTGGGCGCTATAAGTCATACTGCTTACCAGCATGTCATACTTTGGTTCAGCGGTATTGTGAGATGAAGCGGCCCGGACCGACATTACGCGTACGCTTACGCGAGACTGGTTTCACCGTTACGAGCACTCGTGCTTAAAGGTGACTGGCGGGTGTCTATTTCTCTCACTTTAGTTGAACCGAGTGTGGCTACGCCCGGTCCTTGCGAAGGTTAAAACAGCACCAAGTTGACAAACTATCATTGTGGTTTTGATGCGTAGGTAAGAACGGTTCTTGCTAAGCCCGTAGCAGCCACGTAAAACTTGCAACAACAAAGTAGAGGACGTCTAACTTGTTTTTGCAGGGCATGTTGTGATGTGATATGGTCAAGATGTGATGCTATATTTTATTGTATGAGATGATCATGTTTTGTAACCGAAGTTATCGGCAACTGGCAGGAGCCATATGGTTGTCGCTTTATTGTATGAGATGCAAACGCCCTGTAATTGCTTTACTTTATCACTAAGCAGTAGCGATAGTCGTAGAAGCAATAGACGGCGTAAACGACAATGATGCTACGATGGAGATCAAGGTGTCGCGCCGGTGACGATGGTGATCATGGAGGTGCTTCGGAGATGGAGATCACAAGCACAAGATGATGATGGCCATATCATATCACTTATATTGATTGCATGTGATATTTATCCTTTATGCATCTTATCTTGCATTGATTGACGGTAGCATTTTAAGATGATCTCTCACTAAAATTATCAAGAAGTGTTCTCCCTGAGTATGCACCGTTGCGAAAGTTCTTCGTGCTGAGACACCATGTGATGATCGGGTGTGATAGGCTCTACGTTCAAATACAACGGGTGCAAAACAGTTGCGCACGCGGAATACTCAGGTTAAACTTGACGAGCCTAGCATATAACAGATATGGCCTAGGAACACGGAGACCGAAAGGTCGAGCGTGAATCATATAGTAGATATGATCAACATATTGATGTTCACCATTGAAACTACTCCATCTCACGTGATGATCGGACATGGTGTAGTTGATATGGATCATGTAATCACTTAAAGGATTAGAGAGATGTCTTTCTAAGTGGGAGTTCTTAAGTAATATGATTAATTGAACTTAAATTTATCATGAAATTAGTACCTGATAGTATCTTGCTTGTCTATGTTGATTGTAGATAGATGGCACGTGCTGTTGTTCCGTTGAATTTTAATGCGTTCCTTGAGAAAGCAAAGTTGAAAGATAATGGTACCAATTACATGGACTGGGTCTGTAGCTTGAGGATTATCCTCATTGCTGCACAGAAGAATTATATCCTGGAAGCACCGCTGGGTGCCAGGCCTGCTGCTAGAGCAACGCCAGATGTTGTGAACGTTTGGCAGAGCAAAGCTGATGACTACTCTATAGTTCAGTGTGCCATGCTTTATGGCTTAGAACCGGGTCTTCAACGGCGTTTTGAATGTCATGGAGCATATGAGATGTTTCAAGAGTTGAAGTTAATATTTCAAGCAAATGCCCGAATTGAGAGATATGAAGTCTCCAATAAGTTCTACAGCTGCAAGATGGAGGAGAATAGTTCTGTCAGTGAGCATATACTCAAAATGTCTGGGTATAATAATCACTTGATTCAGCTGGGAGTTAATCTTCCGGATGATAGCGTCATTGACAGAATTCTCCAATCACTGCCACCAAGCTACAAGAGCTTTGTGATGAACTATAATATGCAAGGGATGGAAAAGACTATTCCCGAGCTCTTCGCAATGCTAAAAGCTGCAAAGGTAGAAATCAAGAAGGAGCATCAAGTGTTGATGGTTAACAAGACCACTAGTTTCAAGAAAAAGGGCAAAGGGAAGAAGAAGGGAAACTTCAAGAAGAACAACAAGCAAGTTGCTGCTCAGGAGAAGAAACCCAAGTCTGGACCTAAGCCTGAAACTGAGTGCTTCTACTACAAGCAGATTGGTCACTAGAAGCGGAACTGCCCCAAGTATTTGGCGGATAAGAAGGATGGCAAGGTGAACAAAGGTATATGTGATATACATGTTATTGATGTGTACCTTACTAATGCTCGCAGTAGCACCTGGGTATTTGATACTGGTTCTGTTGCTAATATTTGCAACTCAAAACAGGGACTACGGATTAAGCAAAGATTGGCTAAGGACGAGGTGACGATGCGTGTGGGAAATGGTTCCAAAGTCGATGTGATCGCGGTCGGCACGCTACCTCTACATCTACCTTCGGGATTAGTTTTAGACCTGAATAATTGTTATTTGGTGCCAGCGTTAAGCATGAACATTATATCTGGATCTTGTTTGATGTGAGATGGTTATTCATTTAAATCAGAGAATAATGGTTGTTCTATTTATATGAGTAAAATCTTTTATGGTCATGCACCCTTGAAGAGTGGTCTATTTTTATTGAATCTCGATGATAGTGATACACATATTCATAATGTTGAAGCCAAAAGATGCAGAGTTGATAATGATAGTGCAACTTATTTGTGGCACTGCCGTTTGGGTCATATCGGTGTAAAGCGCATGAAGAAACTCCATACTGATGGGCTTTTGGAACCACTTGATTATGAATCACTTGGTACTTGAGAACTGTGCCTTATGGGCAAGATGACTAAACGTCGTTCTCCGGTACAATGGAGAGAGCAACATATTTGTTGGAAATCATACATACAAATGTATGTGGTCCAATGAATGTTGAGGCTCGTGGTGGATATCGTTATTTTATCACCTTCATAGATGATTTTAGCAGATATGGACATATCTACTTAATGAAACATAAGTCTGAAACATTTGAAAAGTTCAAAGAATTTCAGAGTGAAGTTAAAAATCATCGTAACAAGAAAATAAAGTTTCTACAATCTGATCGTGGAGGAGAATATTTGA
Organism: Triticum dicoccoides; assembly: GCF_002162155.2. Taxonomy (NCBI): domain Eukaryota; kingdom Viridiplantae; phylum Streptophyta; class Magnoliopsida; order Poales; family Poaceae; genus Triticum; species Triticum dicoccoides. Next base: position 689,302,305 of record NC_041393.1, read on the forward strand.
GTTACGAGTTTGGTCTACATTTGAAACAATGCGGAATAGTTTCACAACTCATGCCACCCGGAACACCATAGCGTAATGGTGTGTCTGAACGTCGTAATCGTACTTTACTTGATATGGTGCGATCTATGATGTCTCTTACTGATTTAGCGCTATCGTTTTGGGGTAATGCTTTAGAGACGGCCGCATTCACGTTAAATAGGGCACCATCAAAATCCGTTGACCTGATAAGCTCGAACCCAAATCGGAGAAATGTGTCTTCATAGGATACCCAAAGGAGACTGTTGGGTACACCTTCTATCACAGATCCGAAGGCAAAACATTTGTCGCTAAGTTCGGAAACTTTCTGGAGAAGGAGTTTCTCTCAAAAGAAGTGAGTGGGAGGAAAGTAGAACTTGATGAGGTAACTGTACCTGCTCCCTTATTGGAAAGTAGCTCATCACAGAAATCTGTTCCTGTGACACATACACCAATTAGTGAGGAAGTTAATGATGATGATCATGGAACTTCAGATCAAGTATTTACTGAACCTCGTAGATCAACCAGAATAAAATCCACACCAGAGTGGTACGGTAATCCTGTTCTGGAAGTCATGTTACTAGACCATGATGAACCTACGAACTATGAAGAAGCGATGGTGAGCCCAGATTCCGAAAAATGGCTCGAGGCCATGAAATGTGAGATGGGATCCATGTATGAGAACAAAGTGTGGACTTTGGTTGACTTGCCCAATGATAGGCAAGCAATTGAAAATAAATGGATCTTCAAGAAGAAGACTGACGCTGACGGTAATGTTACTGTCTACAAAGCTCGACTTGTCGCAAAAGGTTTTCGACAAGTTCAAGGGATTGACTATGATGAGACTTTCTCACCCGTAGAGATGCTTAAGTCTGTCCGAATCATGTTAGCGATTGCCGCATTTTATGATTATGAAATATGGCAGATGGATGTCAAAACTGCATTCTAAACGGGTTTCTGGAAGAAGAGTTGTATATGATGCAACCAGAAGGTTTTGTCGATCCAAAGGGAGCTAACAAAGTGTGCAACCTCTAGCGATCCATTTATGGACTGGTGCAAGCCTCTCGGAGTTGGAATAAACGCTTTGATAGTGTGATCAAAGCATTTGGTTTTGTACAGACTTTTGGAGAAGCCTGTATTTACAAGAAAGTGAGTGGGAGCTCTGTAGCATTTCTGATATTATATGTGGATGACATATTACTGATTGGAAATGATATAGAATTTCTGGATAGCATAAAGGGATACTTGATAAGAGTTTTTTAATGAAAGACCTCGGTGAAGCTGCTTACATATTGGGCATTGACCCTTAATTGGACTTTCACAAAGCACATACCTTGACAAAGTTTTGAAGAAGTTCAAAATGGATCAAGCAAAGAAAGGGTTCTTGCCTGTGTTACAAGGGGTGAAGTTGAGAAAGACTCAAAGCCCGACCACTGCAGAAGATAGAGAGAAGATGAAAGATGTTCCCTATGCTTCAGCCATAGGCTCTATCATGTATGCAATGATGTGTACCAGACCTGATGTGTGCCTTGCTATAAGTCTAGCAGGGAGGTTCCAAAGTAATCCAGGAGTGGATCACTGGACATCGGTCAAGAACATCCTGAAATACCTGAAAAGGACTAAGGATATGTTTCTCGTATATGGAGGTGACAAAGAGCTCATCGTAAATGGTTACGTTGATGCAAGCTTTGACACTGATCCGGACGATTCTAAATCGCAAACCGGATACGTGTTTACATTGAACGGTGGAGCTGTCAGTTGGTGCAGTTCTAAACAAAGCATCGTGGTGGGATCTACGTGTGAAGCGGAGTACATAGCTGCTTCGGAAGCAGCAAATGAAGGAGTCTGGATGAAGGAGTTCATATCCAATCTAGGTGTCATACCTAGTGCATCGGGTCCAATGAAAATCTTTTGTGACAATACTGGAGCAATTGCCTTAGCGAAGGAATCCAGATTTCACAAGAGAACCAAGCACATCAAGAGATGCTTCAATTCCATCCAGGATCTAGTCCAGGTGGGAGACATAGAAATTTGCAAGATACATATGGATCTGAATGTTGCAGACCCATTGACTAAGCCTCTTCCACGAGCAAAACATGATCAACACCAAGACTCCATGGGTGTTAGAATCATTACTATGTAATCTAGATTATTGACTCTAGTGCAAGTGGGAGACTGAAGGAAATATGCCCTAGAGGCAATAATAAAGTTATTATTTATTTCCTTATATCATGATAAATGTTTATTATTCATGCTAGAATTGTATTAACTGGAAACATAATACTTGTGTGAATACATAGACAAACAGAGTGTCACAAGTATGCCTCTTGAGGGACTCCTGGACTAGGGGATGTCCGGAAAGCCGAACTATCATCATCGGCTGGACTCCAAGACTATGAAGATACAAGATTGAAGACTTCATCCCGTGTCCGGATGGGACTTTCCTTGGCGTGGAAGGCAAGCTTGGCGATACGGATATGTAGATCTCCTACCATTGTAACCGACTCTGTGTAACCCTAGCCCTCTCCAGTGTCTATATAAACTGGAGGGTTTTAGTCCGTAGGACGAACAACAATCATACCATAGGCTAGCTTCTAGGGTTTAGCCTCCTTGATCTCGTGCTAGATCTACTCTTGTACTACCCATATCATCAATATTAATCAAGCAGGACGTAGGGTTTTACCTCCATCGAGAGGGCCCGAACCTGGGTAAAACATCGTGTCCCTCGTCTCCTGTTACCATCCGCCTAGACGCATAGTTCGGGACCCCCTACCCGAGATCCGCCAGTTTTGACACCGACATTGGTGCTTTCATTAAGAGTTCCTCTATGCCGTTGCAATCAGGAAGGATGCCTCTTCCCGTCTTTAAAGACGGTGCCGTTGCCAAAGGAGCTTTGTCCACCGGCCAAACTCTCCGGCTAGGCGGTTTTCTTATGACCGCCTGTTCGGCCACCGCGCCGACGATGACTTCTCGGGTCATCGAAAGAAATCTTCACGTTAACTCGGAACTTGCCGAGCAGTTAGATCCGATGGAGTTCTCTTCCTTAAACGAGCTCTTGGATCGTATCGCCGCCCTGGGAGTCACTATAGACTACGATCAGATTGGGCTTAAAACCGATCTGAGAGAGATCAACTCTCCCCAGGCTACCCACCACGTCGCCGTGGTAGAGGAACAACGCGGCAACTCTTCTTCTATATTAAAGACTAGTTATGTTCGGATTCCTGATCCCTCCTTGCCGAATTCCCACGGAGGGACGGACGTCAGTCAAGTACTGAACCTAAAGTCAGGCAGCGGACCAGATTCGTTGGACAACATCCAGTAATCCAAGCTTCCAAATCCGGAAACTCCTTGGCCCTGGAGCCTCAGATTGGGCGGGGTTCCGAATTTAATTCCACCCGCCCACCCAAACACAAGCGATCTATCTCAAATACGGCAAGAGCCCGATGAAGCAGTACATCATTACTGGGCCAGATTCCTCCTGGTTATGGACAGGTTAAAGGACTGCCATGAGGAAAGCGCAATCTCAATTTTCTGCAACAATTGCACGGACAAGGGAATCCTCAACGCCGTAGGTCGTCGTGAAATTACACGCTTCGCTGACTTGGCATCCATAGTACGAAAGTACTGTGAGATGGAAAGCGCCTGGAAAACCGAAATCAATTTTTGGGATAATCCGGCCCTGAATACAACCCCAGTCCGAAATAAAAGGGTGCATCATCGCCAGGCACCTAGGTTAAATACCAAAAAGCAAAAACCCTTTATAGGGCATGGAACTGTACTGGAGGGATGGCTCAATGGACCCTGCAAAATTCATAGCACAGAGGGCGCCACTCCAACTCATAGCCTTAGAGCATGTTGGATACTACGACAGGTGGCCAAAAGTGGCAAAGAGCTTCTAGCTCTAGAGCATTAGTCTAAGGATACCAGTACGGTATTAACAGTCTTCGAGACTTTCGCATCAAATAATATGCGGAGACGAACACTCCGCGGCCTTGCGAAGTCTACCAGGTAGCAACAATAAACCCATGGAGTGACACGGCTATTACCTTCAATGCCAGTAACGAACCTAAATTCCAAACAGCCCGAGCACCAGCCGCATTGGTCCTCAGTCCAATAGTGGAAGACTTTCGCCTTACTAAGGTACTCATGGATGGCGGCAGCGGATTAAACCTCATCTACGAAGAAACCCTTCGAAAAATGGAAATAGACTGGAGCCGCATTGAGCGAAGTAGCACAACCTTTAGAGGAATAATCCCTACTCGGGAAGCATGCTGCACAGGAAAAATTACACTGGATGTGGTGTTCGGCTCGCCGGACAATTACAGGTCCGAGGAGGTCACATTCCAAGTGGCCCCGTTCAGCAGCGGATATCACGCTTTATTAGGGCAAGAGGCATTCAAAATTTTTCAAGCTATACCCCATTATGGGTACATGAAGCTTAAAATACCCGGGCCCAATGGAATCATCACTCTTGCTAGTGATCCGGACATAGCACTCCGCGCCGAGATTAAGACAGCCGCACTAGCCCTAGAGGCACTGTCCGAAGCCCTAGCGGCAGAGGAACTCACTGCGCTGCGCTCCACGGTGAACAGGGACGATGTGATACTCGATAAGAGATCCAAGTCCACCTCTTTTAAGCCAGCGGACGAAATAGTCAAATTCCAAGTCCATCCAACGGACCCCACAAAGACGGCCTTCATTGGGGCACAACTAAACCCTGATGTAGACGCCGCACTACGAGAATTCCTTCGGGAAAATTGGGACATCTTTGCCTGGCACCCTTCAGATATGTCAGGAATCCCACGCAGGTTGGCAGAACACAGCCTAATCATCCTAAAAGGATTCAAGCCAGTCAAACAGGCTCTTCGGCGATTTTCCGAACCCAAAAGACAGGCAATGGGAGAGGAGCTAGCCAAACTATTAGAAGTCGGATTCATCAGAGACATAAAACATCCGGACTGGCTAGCAAACCTACTAATGGTACCAAAAAAATGACAAATCCTGGCGCCTGTGTGTCGATTTCAAAGACCATAACAAGGCTTGTCCAAAGGATCCTTTCCCCCTTCCCCGCATCGATCAAATCATCGATGCTACCGCAGGGCACGATTCATTGTGCTTCCTTGACGCATACTCCGGCTACCATCAAATCAAGATGGCGGAGATAGACCAAGCCGCAACGGCATTCATTACTCCATACGGACCATTCTGCTTCAACACAATGCCCTTCGGGCTCAAAAACGCCGGCGCAACATATCAGTGCATGATTCAGACATGTCTGGCAACCCAGATCGGCAAAATAGTGGAGGCATACATAGACGATGTGGTCGTCAAGACCAAACACGTCGAAACTCTAGTAGACGATTTGAGGCTCACATTTGACAACCTCCGAGCATATGATATTAAGCTCAACACGGAAAAATGCGTGTTCGGCGTACCAGCCGGAAAGCTCTTGGGCTTCATTGTATCCGATATAGGAATTGAAGCAAACCCAACCAAGATCCAAGCTCTGTCACAGTTGGATATCCCAAAAGACCTCAAACAAATACAAAAACTGACTGGATGCATGGCGGCTCTAAGCCGCTTCATCTCCCGCTTAGGAGAAAAGGCATTGCCCCTTTATCGCCTCCTACGGCGCACCGAACACTTCGAATGGACGGATGCTGCCACGGCCGGACTCGAAGAAATAAAGGCCATATTGGCAACAAATCCGGTCCTGGCCGCGCCCAACTTGGGCGCACCAATGTTATTATACATCGTGGCAACACATCAGGTTGTCAGCGCGGTGCTCGTCGTCGAACGAGAAACAGAAGGACACAAATTCCCTCTTCAAAAACCAGTGTACTACGTATCCACTGTCTTAACTCCATGCAAGTCCCGGCATCCACATTATCAAAAGATAGTGTACGCGGTGTTCATGGCATCCCGGAAGCTGCGACACTACTTTCAAGAATGTTTGATAACAGTAGCCTCCGAAGTACCTCTCATAAACAACCGCGATGCAACGGGCAGGATTGCAAAATGGGCCATTGAGCTCTTACCATTCGACATAACCTACAAACCACGACGAGCTATAAAGTCACAAGTTTTGGCCGACTTCATCGCTGAATGGACCGAAGCCGAACTCCCTAAAGAGTACGGTGCATACTCCAATTGGATCATGCACTTCGACGGCTCCAAAATGTTGGCCGGCTTGGGGGCTGGCGTCGTCTTGACATCCCCAACTAGAGACACAGTACAATACGTACTTCAGATAATGTACACAGACTCCAACAATGCAGCCGAATACGAGGCCCTTCTACACGATCTCCGGATGGCAATCTCCATGGGAATTCAACGCCTAGAGGTCCGTGGGGATTCAAACCTCGCAATATCCCAAGTAAATGGAGACTTTGACGCCAAGGATCCGAAAATGGCAGCCTACCGTAACGCCGTCCTAAAAATGTCAGCTCGGTTCGAAGGACTCGAATTCCACCATGTAGCCCGGGATAATAACCAGGCGGCTGACGTGCTGGCATGCATCGGCGCAAAACGCGACGCCGTCCCTCCAAACATCTTCCTGGAGTGGCTCTTTAAGCCATCCGTATTATGGGAAGAGGAGTCCGGAAACAACAACCCGAAGCCAACCGCACCTCTCAACATCGAACATTCTGACACAATCGGTGGCTTAGCCAATGAAATAACACCTTCAGCCCATGAAATAATGGCAGTCATTGCCCCGTGGACGGAACCATTCCTAGCCTACTTAATTAGGCAGGAACTCCCCGAAGACCAAAACGAGGCCCACTGCATAGTATGGCGATCTAAGGCCTCAAGGTCCATGAGGGAGAGCTTTATAAGAAAAGCACAACCGGAGTCCTTCAAAGGTGCATCTCCGAAGAGGAAGGGCGAAATCTTCTGGCTGAAATTCATGCCGGACTTGGCGGGCACCACGCCGCAACCCGGGCCCTTGTAGGCAAGGCCTTCCGTACAAGATTTTATTGGCCGACGGCCCGGGCAGATGCTCAGGACTTAGTCCAACGATGCGTCGGTTGCCAGCTCTTTGCTAATCAAAGCCACATGCCACCCACCGCCCTCAAAACTATACCATAACCTGGTCGTTCGCGGTTTGGGGGCTTGACATGGTTGGCCCCCTTAAAGGGGGAACCCACAAGCAAAAATAGCTATTGGTCATGGTGGACAAATTCACCAAATGGATAGAGGCCAAGCCAGTTAAAACGGCCGAATCTGGACCTGTGATAGACTTCATATCTGGGCTGGTGCACCGTTATGGCGTCCCCCATAGCATCATCACTGATAACGGCACGAACTTCAAGGCCGACGAAGTTAAACTCTGGTGCAAAACTATGGGCATCAAGCTCAACTACGCTTCAGTCTATCACCCTCAAACTAATGGTCAAGTTGAACGAGCAAATGGTCTAATCATGAGCGGCATCAAACCCAGGCTAGTGCGCTCCTTCACGGAATCTAACACGCACTGGGTGGAGGAGCTTGACTCCGTACTCTGGGGGCTGCGGACCACGCCAAATCGCACTACCGGATTCACACCATTTTTTGTGGTGTACGGCGTAGAGGTAGTGTTGCCCTGCGATATAATTCATGACTCACCTCGCGTGCGCATGTACGAAGAAAGAGAAGCCGAGCTAGATCGGCAGGACAGTTTGGATGCCTTAGAAGAGGTGCGCGACGTAGCAAAAGCTCGTTCCGCATTCTATCAACAGCAGGCTCGAAGATATCAAAGCCGAGAAGTACGGGCCAAAACTTACAATGTTGGCGAATTAGTTCTACGCCTGCCGGACAAGAAAAAGGACAAACTCAAGCCCAAATGGGAAGGTCCCTTCACCATCGACCAAGTCCTGACCGGCGGAGCATACCGTCTACGAAACACATCGGACAACCGACTCGAGCCGAACCCATGGAACGCAGCCCGTCTCCGAAGATTCTACGCCTAGCGCCGGACTCAGAGTTCGTCTCCTTCCTCCGTCCACATTTTATACTTTAGCTGTCTTTTGTTTTTCTCTCTCTTCTTCCTTTTTTTCGTAAAGCCTTTCAGGGCTGATCTGCGCATTGTGCGCACACACTTGATGTGCGTCTCGCACTCATTATACCTGGGGGCTTCTTTAACAGAAGCTTATTTATAAGGGCTTCATGCCCAAAATATGTGTCACACTTCCGCATGTACCCTTTTATTCACCATTATATGCATCGATATGACTTAAGTTTTGGCCAAGCTGGGTTGCCTGGCTCCTGTGCTTACCCCTACGTTCCCGATTGTTCGGCTAGGAGGTAAAGGGAGCACCTCTGCGATTGTTACTGCCGGGTCAGCCGGATGTGTACCTCAGACTGGGTGAAGCCGAAAGCTAGCGTTCTTAAGGGAATATTCGGTCGGTGACTTGAAAGATGATTTCTTACTTATTTATTTATCTGCCCCCAGACGTTTTTTCTGCTCTTTTCGCAGTCCGGACATGCACTTTAGGGCATGCCTCCCAGGGAAAGGAACCCCTAACGGAATTATTCTTCCTGGAAGATGTTTCTTACTAACCATGTAATATAACATAACTAGTTGGGCACTTGTCTGATAAAGCACTAATGACCCCTATGCCTGGTGAGGGAGTCCCAGACTAGGGGGTGTCCGGACAGCCGAACTATCATGATCCGCCGGACTCCAAGACTATGAAGATACAAGACTAAAGACTTCGTCCCGTGTCCGGATGGGACTTTCCTTGGCATGGAAGGCAAGCTTGGCGATACGGAAATGTAGATCTCCTACCATTGTAACCGACTCTGTGTAACCCTAGCCCTCTCCGGTGTCTATATAAACCGGATGGCTTTAGTCCATAGGACGAACAACAATCATACCATAGGCTAGCTTCTAGGGTTTAGCCTCCTTGATCTCGTGGTAGATCCACTCTTGTAACACACATCATCAATATTAATCAAGCAGGACGTAGGGTTTTACCTCCATCAAGAGGGCCCGAACCTGGGTAAAACATCGTGTCCCTTGTCTCCTGTTACCATCCGCCTAGACGCACAGTTCGGGACCCCCTATCGAGATCCGCCGGTTTTGACACCGACATTGGTGCTTTCATTGAGAGTTCCTCTGTGCCGTCGCCATCAGGAAGGATGACTTGTCCCGTCTTCAAAGACGGTGCCATCGTCAAGGGAGCATTGGCCGCCGGCCAGACTATCCGGCTAGGCTGTTTTCTTATGACCTCCTGTTCGGCCACCGCTCTGACAATGACCTCTCAGGTCATTAATAGCGATCTTCACGTCAGCTCGGAATTCGCCGAGCAGCTAGATCCGATTGAGCTCTCCTCCGTAAACGAGCTCTTGGATCGCATCACCGCCCTGGGAGTCGCTACCGACTACGATCAGATTGGGCTTAAAACCGATCTGAGAGAAATTAACTCTCCCCAGGTTACCCACCACGTTGTTGTGGTAGAGGAACAATGCGGCGACTCTTCTTCTATGTTAAAAACCAACTATGTCCGGATTCGCGATCCCTCCATGCCGGATTCCCACGGAGGGACGGACGCCAATCAAATACTGAACCTAAAGTCAGGCATTGGACTATATTTGTTGGAAAGCATCCAGCAAACCAAGCTTCCGAATCCGGAAGCTTCTTGGCCTTTGAGCCTCAGATCGGGCGGGGTTCCGAACTTAATTCCACCCGCCCACCCAAACATAAGCGATCTATCTCAAATACGGCAAGAGCCCGATGAAACAATACATCATTACTGGGCCAGATTCCTCCTGGTTATCAACAGGATAAAGGACTACCGTGAAGAAAGCGCGATTTCAATTTTCTGCAACAATTGCACGAACAAGGGAATCATGAACGCCATCAGTCGTCGCGAAGTTACACGCTTCGCCGACCTAGCGACCATTGTACAAAAATACTGCGCGATGGAGAGTGCCTGGAAAACCGAAACTATGTTTTGGGACAATCCGGCCCTGAATACAACCCCAGTCCGAAATAAAAGGGTGCGTCATACTCAAGCACCTGGGTTACAAACCAAAAAGCAAAAACCCCCTAAAGGGTACGGAACCGTACTGGAGGGATGGCTCAACGGACCCTGCAAAATCCACAATACAGAGGGTGCCACTCCAACACATAGCCTTCGAGCATGTTGTATACTACGGCAGGTGGCCAAAAGTGGCGAAGGCTTTTTAGCCCCAGGCAACCAGCCCAGCAGTACAAGTACGGTATTAACAGTCTTCGAGACTTTCTCATCAAATAACATGCGGAAACGAACAATCCGCAGCCTCGCCGAAGTCTACCAAGTAGCAACAACAAATCCACGGAGCGACACGTCTATCACCTTCAATGCCAGCGACGAACCTAAATTCTGAACAGCTAGAGCACCAGCCGCATTGGTCCTCAGTCCAATAGTGGACGGCTTTCGCCTTACCAAGGTACTCATGGATGGTGGCAGCGGATTAAACCTCATCTACGAAGAAACCCTTCAAAAAATGGAAATTGACTGGAGCCGCATTGAGCGAAGCAGCACAACCTTCAGGGGAATAATCCCTAGTCGAGAAGTACGCTGCACAGGAAAAATCACACTAGATGTAGTGTTCGGCTTGCCGGACAATTACAGGTCCGAAGAGGTCACGTTCCAAGTGGCCCCATTCGGCAGTGGATATCACGCTTTGTTAGGGCGAGAGGCATTCACAATCTTCCAAGCTATACCCCATTACAGGTACATGAAGCTCAAAATGCCCGGACCCAATGGAATAATCACTCTCGCCAGTGATCCAGATACAGCACTCCGCGCTGAAAATAAGACAGCAGCACTGGCCCTAGAGGCATTATCCGAAGCCCTAGCGGCAGAGGAACTAACCGCGCTGCGCTCCACGGTGGATAGGGACGATGTGATACTCGATAAGAGCTCCAAGTCCACCTCTTTCAAACTAGTAGACGAAATAGTCAAATTCCAGGTCCATCCAACGGACCCCACAAAGACGGCCTCCATAAGGGCACAACTAAATCCTGATGTAGAAGCCGCACTACGAGAATTTTTTCGGGAAAACTGGGACATTTTTGCCTGGCACCCTTCAGACATGCCAGGAATCCCACGCAGGTTGGCAGAGCACAGCCTAAATATCCTAAAAGGATTCAAACCAGTCAAAAAAGCTCTTCGGCGATTTTCCGAACCCAAAAGACAGGCAATGGGAGAGGAGCTAGCCAAACTCTTAGAAGCCGGATTCATCGGAGATATAAAACATCCGGACTGGCTAGCCAACCTAGTAATGGTACCAAAAAGGACAAATCCTGGCGCCTTTGCGTCGATTTCAAAGACCTTAACAAGGCCTGTCCAAAGGACCCTTTCCCTCTCCCTCGCATCGATGCTACCGCAGGGCACAATTCATTGTGCTTCCTCGACGCATAGTCCGGATATCATCAAATCAAGATGGCGGAAAAAGACCAGGCCGCAACGGCATTCATTACTCCATATGGGCCATTCTGCTTGAACACAATGCCCTTCGGACTCAAAAACGCCGACGCAACATATCAGCGCATGATTCAGACATGTCTGGCTACCCAGATAGGCAAAACAGTAGAGGCATACGTAGACGATGTGGTCGTCAAGAACAAACACGTTGAAACTCTAGTAGACGACTTGAGGGTGACATTCGACAATCTCCGAGCATATGACATTAAGCTCAACCCGGAAAAATGTGTGTTTGGAGTACCAGCCGGAAAGCTCTTGGGCTTCATTGTATCCGGTAGAGGAATTGAAGCGAACCCAGCCAAGATCCGAGCTCTGTCACAATTGGATATCCCAAAAGACCTCAAGCAAATACAAAAACTAACTGGATGTGTAGCGGCTCTAAGCCGCTTCATCTCCCATTTGGGAGAAAAGGCTCTGCCCCTCTATCGCCTCCTCCGGCGCACCGAACACTTCGAATGGACGGATGCTGCCACGGCCGGACTAGAAGAAATCAAGGCCATACTGGCAACAAATCCGGTCCTGGCCGCGCCCAACCTGGGCGAACCTATGTTATTATATATCGCGGCAACACATCAAGTTGTCAGCGCGGTACTCGTCGTCGAACGAGAAACAGAAGGGCACAGATTCCCTCTTCAAAAACCAGTGTACTACGTATCCACTGTCTTAACTGAATGCAAGTCCCGGTACCCACATTATCAAAAGATAGCGTATGCGGTGTTCATGGCATCCCGAAAGCTGCGACACTACTTTCAAGAGTGTTCTATAATGGTGGCCTCTGAAGTACCTCTCAACGATATTATAAACAATCGCGACGCAACAGGCAGGATTGCAAAATGGGCCATTGAGCTCTTACCATTTGACATAACCTACAAACCACGGCGAGCTATAAAGTCGCAAGTTCTGGCTGACTTCGTGGCCGAATGGACCGAAGCCGAACTCCCTAAAGAGTACGGCGCGTACTCCAATTGGATCATGCATTTCGACGGATCCAAAATGTTGGCTGGCTTGGGGGCTGGCGTCGTCTTGACGTCCCCAACCAGAGATACAGTCCAATACGTACTTCAAATAATGTACATGCTCCAACAACGCAGCCGAATGCGAGGCCCTTCTACATGGCCTCCGGATGGCAATCTCCATGGGCATTCAACGCCTAGAGGTGCGCGGGGATTCAAACCTCGCAATATCCCAAGTAAATGGAGACTTTGACGCCAAAGATCCGAAAATGGCAGCCTACCGCAACGCCGTCCTAAAAATGTCAGCTCGGTTCGAAGGACTCGAATTCCACCATGTAGCCCGGGATAATAACCAGGCAGCAGACGTGTTGGCACGCATCGGCGCAAAACGCGACGCCGTCCCTCCAAACATCTTCCTGGAACGGCTCTTTAAGCCATCCGTATTATGGGAAGAGGAGTCCGGAAATAACAATCCGGAACCAGCTGCATCACCTAACTCAGAACATTCTGACACAATCGGCGGCTCAGCCAATGAAATAACACCTTCAGCCCACGAAATAATGGCAGTAATTGCCCCGTGGACGGAACCATTCCTAGCCTACTTAATCAGGCAGGAACTTCCCGAAGACCAAAATGAGGCCCGCTGCATAGTTCGGCAATCTAAAGCCTACAAGGTCCATGAGGGAGAACTTTATAAGAAAAGCACAACCGGAGTCCTTCAAAGGTGTAAAGACCGTCCTGAGCTGTGGTTGAGTTATTTCAGTAATGTCCCACATCTGAGTTGTAAAGACCGTTCTGGTGGCTACTGATTTATTTGCCGATTTCTTGCAAGGGTTCAGATGATCATATTCCTGCGGTCAGAACTTGAGTGGGTTGAACCTGCCATTTAATGGGTTACCCTGTCAGAAAAATGAGGATAAGCTTCGATTGCCAAAAAAATTTGCACCGACAGAAACTATGGTCACATAGAGAAACAATATGACCCCGCTCCTTCGCCCAAGGATCCAGACAAGAAACATAGTAAAGAAGGAGCAATGCCAGTAATGCAGGTATGAAAATTGTTGCAAGACCCGCATGGTGCACCGTCAGTCAAGTCTGCAGATATTATCATACATGTCAAACCCTTTATGCTGACCGCGATAGGAGACAGTCAAATATTTGGTATGGATCCGATACTCAAGACAGTGGAACCAGTTAAGATGATTCAGAAACTTCTGCGATGAGTCAGAATCTGTCAGGAAACGGTTATGCTTCAACTCACAGTTTGAAACCCGAAGGGCCTGCCTTTAGCGGAGAAACCCAATGCAAGGAGTCAGAGCTTGGGTTTTCATCAGAAAAACCTGATCACCACTTCATGAAAGGTTGTCAGTGCCGGATGACACACCCATCTGAAATCACTCTCGAACGAGGAGACACGGCATATATTTCAGCATGAAAACAAGTCACACTCAGCTAAGTCAGCAGATCTAAAAAAAGAAATGGGAACCTGTATAAGAATGAACCAGCAAGGTAAGATCTGTCAGAATGAGGCTATGGTGAATCAAACCACCCCAGAGCCATCAAGATAAAATTTAGTGGGAACAACAATAAAGGAAAAAGGATACTCGAGTTGGAAACAGTTTCCTTAAGCCAACATATTCATACTTGTTCCCTGAGCAACCAAATCTCGAGGATGAGATTTCTTTAAGGGGGTAAGGTTTGTGACAGCCTGATTTTTGGCCCTTTCTTTTTCTTTTGTTTTTCTGAGGTTTTTGCCTGAGTTTTCTTTTTCCGTGGCTTTATGGTCTGGAAACTGAAGAAGATGCCCTCTTCTTTATTTCTAGAGTGGCTTGTCATTCCCAAATCCTTCCATAGACCCTGTCATTTCATCCTTGGGACAAATCCCAATATTCTTTTTATTGGGAATATTCCTTTTCTATTAAAGAATTATCCTTTTAGCCCTAGGTTGTGAAGCAACCTATATTTCCATCACTCCAAAAATTCCCAAATAATTCTCATAAATTGCTTGGGTCATATCTTCATCAAATGTGGCAAAAAATTTCATTGCCATGTTCAAAAATAATCCTCAAATAATTCCTTTTCTATTCTGTCCTATGTGGCAGTATGTGAAGGAAGTGCTATTTTCCTTTGTCCAATTGACCTCAAAAAATTTTGGACACCTTTTCATGTCCAAATAATTGCCCTGTGCCAAAATTCAACTTTATTTGCCTAGCCAATCTTCCTCAGTGATTTTTCAAAGTTTTTGTCAAATAGAAGCCATTGTGAAGGAAGTAATAGCTAGGAGTATCCAAATGGGTTGAACTTTTGCACACTCCTTCATGTGCTCATATTAACCATCTCCACCCATTTGCAGCCCCATCCAATCATCTATGTGAGAACTTGATCAAATCTTTGATTCTGGCAATATTTTCAGGTTGTGAAGCAAGTGTATTTTATATTGCTTCAAAAATTCTGATAAATTACCAGACCATGATCCTACCCATAAAACATCTCTCCACCCATATTGGGCACATTTCATCAAGTCATTATTCCTCTAGAATTTTTGTAAGTTTCTGTCCAGAGGAGATGCTTGTGAAGCAAGTACCATTTTGGCTTGTCCATTTGGTATGATATTTTTACAGCATCTTTGTATGACCAAATAACCCTTCCTTGTGCAAACTCAGCTCAATCCAATCATCCATGTGAGTGCATCATCCAAATCTTGATTCTGGACCGATTTTGGGGTTACACAACAACTATATTAGTTTGTGTTCCATTATGCTCCAAAACCTCTAGGATCATTGTCCTTTTGTACTTAAACATCCCACACAACTCCATTGACCCCAATCAGTTTGCTGTTGATCAGCAGTGCTCTACCAAGTTTGATGCAGTAAACTTCAGAGCTTAGTTACCATTTAACCATAGCACCCCAGGTCAAGACAATGCTACATAAATGATCCACCCTAGAAGGACTAGCTCCCAGACATAGTTTGCCATCCTCTACAGCCCTCCCCGTGCCATGTCGTGTGGTGACCGCGCAGCTGGCATGCACATTTGCATGCTCTGTGCACAGAAGCCGTGTCCAGTGGTTGTTTGTGCTTCGGCACCACTCCCCCTCATCGTCTTAGAGCCCGTGAGCATGTCCAGTGGCTGCATCTCGTCGTCGCCGTTCTCCTGGACCCCTCTCCCCCTCCGTCCACTTTCTCACCTACGCAAACTTCCGCGTGCCCACCGGCGCACTGTGGCCGACCGAGCATTAATGGCGCCATGGATTCTTACTTCTCTTGTCCCCGAGCTCTGCTCGTCTCCGTGACCTCTGCGGCTCGTCCGTTGCCTCCCTCGTCGCCTTCCCGCGCCCTCCCGTGATCGCTGGCCGTCGCCAGAGCGTTGGCCGGATCCCCGCGGCGACACCCGAGCTAGCCTCCCTCGCCCGGCTATAAATAGCCATCCCAGGCCTCGTCCGAGCTCACCACTAGCCTTGCCTCGCTCCCCTACTCCTCCCCAGCCACTTACCCAAGACCCGGAGCCCCTCCTCGCTGCTCTAGGCCGCCATGGCCGCCGCGAAGCTCGGCTTAAATCCGAGCCATCCTCCCCCTCCCCTCCCTCCTGACCTCACCATAGCTCCACCCATACCCCGGCGGTCCTCCCCGTGTCCTCGCCCCACCGCCGGAGCCACCTTGGCCGCAAGCCCCATCGACACTCGAAGCTCCATCCTTCCCTGTGCTCCCCGGTGACCGTTATGCCCACAGTCGCGTGTGGCTCCCTTTCCTAAGCACGCCGATAGGTCGAGCGTCATGAGAGGTGGCCGGAGTCACCAAGAATCCGCGTCGGGCCGCCGGACTCACCTCTGCATCGCGGGCGAGCGGGAGGAGGAAGAAGGAGCCAAGCCAGGTGGGCCCCATCTCCACGCAGCCCCACCTGTCGGTGGGTAGGCGTTGACCCCGCCTGTCTAGCTAGATAAGTGACGGGCCGCACAGCCCATGGGACCCACCCGTCAACGACTCAGCCCCGACCCCACCTGGCAGCCACACGCGTTGACCCCGCTGACGCTGACGTGGCAAGTGGAGATGTATTTGGGCGAGTATGTTTTCATCTCGGGAAAGCGTATTTTCTCAAAACCTGTTTCTGCCTTATCCACTCAAGTACTTGTTTGTGATGATAGTTTTGCAGAAAAGCCCCTGATCTTCATCACCTCACAACTTTTTGCTCGTAACTCCGTTTAAGGTGAATCCAAAGCCCATTTCTTCGTCTCGTCAAGCCCGTTCTGTTGGTGACACTTTCACCATGTGTTAAAATTCTGAAAATGACCTTTTCTCCTTGCACGTAAATAGCCCCTTCGAGAGAGAACTGTTTCCGGCAAATCTTTCCGTGGCTTCACCACACTTCCCCCCAGTGCCTTCTTCATCCCCAGGCAAGCCACAAAACCTACTTGCATGATAGTCATGCAGTAGCCATGGTTTTCAACTCGAATATTTAATAAATGTTTGCTTGTTTAAAACTTGGTGATCGTTGTTCCGGTGATGCTTAGAGTTTCATGTTTACTCTCGTGCTTCATTATTATGCACCTGGTTATCATGTTCTACCTGTTAGTATTCCTTTCATATGCTATTGCTTGCTAGTAGTGCATGTTGATGTTGGTGATGGTTTTCGGTGCATGACTATCGTCTGTTCCGAGTGTCGTCGTATGCATGTTCCATGGCATCCAGTTGGTTAAATGCTTGCATGGTAGCATTGTTGATATGTTCTTGCATGACATTTATTGTTGATGCTAGTGGTCATGCTCAGTTTCTATGAGTAGTGTTGTGCTTGTGATATTCATGCACGTCATTATGCCCTGCTCAGTTGGATATGATTCATTGTTGATATGGTTGATAGTTATGTTGTACCTCATGCTTATGTTGATATCATGCTCATGCATTGTAATTGCATCATGTTATTTTATCATGGCTCAGCATATTGTCATTCAAGTTTAACCGGATTAAATAGAACTTGAACAACTGTTGGCTGAGTCATGGTGCCACCATATCGAGCTGACCAGTGCAACACGCTTACCTTTATGGAGGGTCCTAACTGGGTCTATTATCATGCCTCTCGCCGGTGCCACCAATGAGTGAAGGTTATGGGCGCTCGCTACCCTGATCAGGTAGGCGGACATAAGCCTTGTGTGCCCGTAGTTGGATGATAAGCGCTTTTGTCCCTGTTTGGGACCGTTTTGCCATGATGTGGCCGTTTTGCCACGACGGTGGCCGTTGGTGACTGGGGTAGAAACGGGGCCACCCATGACTTAGCCCAGTGGGGTGTTAGTCGGAGTAGCCGGGAGAGTGTCATGGCAGTATGACCATTTTGTCATAACGCCGTTGGTCCACCCGAATGGGAGTTCGAGGCCATGGGTTCCGTGGTGTGGGTAAAGTGTGCTAACCTCTCGAGAGTGTGTGTTAAATCTATCGATAGTCGTGCCAACGGATAAGGGCTCAGTTCGTGTCGGTCACACTATGGGTTAACAGTAATAATAATAATGTGCTTAATAACAACCCTGGTTCGATGATGAGATAAGTTGGTGTTGTGATCCGTGAATGATCACCGTTTGGTTATGAGGTAACCCGTTGAGCCTAGAGTGGTTCCGTTTGTGATCCGTGATTGATCATTGTTTGGTTACAAGGTAACCCGTTGAACCAAGTGTGGTTCCGTTTGTGTTCCGTGAGTGATCACTGTGGTATCGAGGATACTGAGTTGTTGGATATTCGTGATGTTGTGCGAGAATCGTGGGTAAAGATCAAACTCCTTGTGGTCATGTAATGACTACTGCGATATTGTTTATACCAAGCTTGATTTCATCCTGAGATGATCGTGTGATGTCCGAGGTTGGTAAGTTTGTGCATGTGATGGTCATGAGGTAACCCGAACAGAATAAATGGTGCATGATAGTGTCATCCTATTGCATGCTAGTATCATCAGATTGATATGTTCATGACATGTTCGTGTTGTTCTAGCTGTATCATGTTCATGTTGTTCATGCTATGTTGTTCTTATGATATCCTGATAATCCCTACTTAACCTGTAATTGCCATGCTGTTGTTTGTCTTGAATGCTTCTGGATTATTGTGAGCTTGCATGTACATTCAGTGTACTGACCTGGCGTGTCATGCCAGTTTGTAGGTCATTCCGGATTTGATTGCTTGTTTGCCGTGGAGTCCTTGTTTGCGAGCTAGGATAAGTGTTCTAGCCAGAGTCCCTGCGGAGTGGAGTTCACCACCATCGTTGTTGTTCCGCTACTAGAGTTATTCCGCTGCTTCGAGTTGCCTGTTGCTTGCATAGAGCAACAGTGGCAGACATAGTGTCGCCGTGCCGATGTAACCCTTGTACCCAAATAGATTGTAATAAAGGGCTGGTTTATTCTATGCTAAGTAGTGCCGTATTTCAGAAGACTTTTCCTTAATCTCTGGGGTGGAATACGGGGCATTCCGGTTTCTCTGAGTTGGGGTGCCACATAGATGCCCTACCGAGGAGCCGCGCCAGGTGGCTTCCATGTCCTTCTTGCGGCGGTGGCGGAAGGTTGGGCACATCGGTCTATTTGCTTGGTGGTAGACCGTCGCGGCAAGGTGATGGACTTCCACGCAGGTGCTGGTCGGCCAACAACGCTACGGTCCACGGCCTAGTGGTGGTGTTTCAGATCTGGTCGATCGACCTGGTGGGGGTGACTGTAGATTGTGCTACCGTGACCTCCCATGGCTCCATGACGATGGTGATTGCCAGATGTTCTTCGAGAGCATCTTCTCTCAAGATTCAGCGATTGACTTCGGCGGTGAGATGCAGATTATGAACGATGACTTGACGCAGAGGGATGGTTGTGCGGCAGTGGCGGGCATCACACGTAGCTGCTGGGGTCGCGGAAAAGTGGTGGCGACAAAACTTAAGTGACTTCGAGGGTGGTGCTACTTAGCACCCAGTCTTGAGCTCTAGGGTGAAAGTCTAGGTCTGAACCGAGCGGTTCTACCTGGCAATGGCGATATTTTTCTTATGTCGTTACCTTGTTGAAGGTATTGCTCGAATATATTTGAACTGATTTTTCAGGGTGAAAACCTAGATTCTGGCCATGTGCTTGGATCCGGTGACGGCGACGCTTGAGTGTCGCTCCCTTCCTGAAGGCGTTGCTGCTGAAGAACCTCGTCATCCATGTGATGTCATGAGATAGTTGGTGTGGATATGGTCATTGTTGTAGTTTTCTGACCACATATCTGGTCGCTTTTGGGCTTCTTTTTTCTTTTTCTCGCCTACACATAGCTTTGGTCTTATATGACTTTGCTATTTGTCAGTGTGTTTTTGCGTTTGTGTGAGTTGGTGTTGGTTGTGTGCATCCTAACTATGCAGAGGCCGGGTGGGTGCTCATCATGTTATGTATCTTCTTGATGCTCCATTTTGAGCAAATAAAATCCATCCTTTATCGAAAAATAAATCTGTATTGTGAGTTATTCCCCTACCAATGTGTTTTCATCTAGAAATGATGTTGTGTATTTATTGACCCTTTTATTCTTGTAGCCAACAAGTTCCATAGATTTTCTAAAGCATGTCCAATTTTACGTTCATAGGTTACGACAACAAGCCATCTAATACTCCTCGTCTAAAAGGGGACCATCCAGACTTTCAAATGTCATGGGGCACCATGCCAAGCAATGACATCATAGTTTTACATTTTCTGCTTCTGCTACAATAGTTAGTTTCGAAACCAACACATGAAAATGTATGCATTCTGATTGGTTGAGTTGTTTTGGATTGGTTACAACTGGTCTTATGTAAACTGAATGAAGTAATTAAGGGAAGATTCCACCACGAAGAAATGTGATGAATGAACAATGCCAACTGTGAGGGTGACAGAAGTGAACTAAACAAAAAAAACTTGTTGACACCTCATCCATTATAGAGTTTTATATTACTTAGAATTAGGCTAGAAAATCCTAATTTTCAAATCACTGCTGCAATTATTTTTAGACATGTGCATTGTAGATTCCTCTACCAAGACTTCTTTAGATACTAACATGGGAGTGCACACTCACATACACAAACATATAGACGCGTTGTAATACTACATCAAAGAGGGACATAATATACTGTATGATTGCGATTTTCCTCTTATGCTTTGGTTACATTTAGAAAACAAAATTGTATGTACTTACCTTTTTACAAATTATAATTTAGCACAAGCATATTTGTAATAATAGACTTTTGTTTGTATAACAATAAATTTGCCTTCAATGTTTCCAATGTTGGTAGATATATGAGAAAAAAATAGTCACTAAGATTTTTAGGATGAAGGTCTATTGATTGGAAAATCTAGTTAAGCTTTTAAACCAAATATTTTGTGGAGAAAATAAAAGTGTTTAATATAATTAGATGAGGATTATCCATAATTTAATGAAATTTTCCTTCCAGTAAAGTAAAAACTAAATCTTTCTTCGGTTTCAAGTCAAGTTACAAGTCATGGGATTTTCTATCTACCTATTAGATCATTGATGGCGCGCGTTGTTGTGCCTATCTAATTGTAATATTTAACAATAGGGGCTTGAAGGAAATATGTTGAGAATAGTTTTACTTAAAGTTGAAGTAGAACTACAAGAAATATGGTCGATACTGACGCACCATTTTGGTCAATAAATCGTCATTATTTTTAATATATGACCTTTTTGACCAAACTGAGAATGTCAATAGTTGGCTGTAAAGAACAAACAAACATGACGTTTTCTAAGTTTTTGTCATAGTTTTTTCTGAACAAAATTATTTGGTCATAGTTTTATGACAAAATTTTTGGTCATTACGTGTGCGCCTCAACATAGGATCTGATGTGGCATCATCCACGTGGCAAACATGGTGAGGTGTACAAAAAATTAGACCTGACGTGGCATTGGTAGTGATGTTATAAAATCATCATAATTTCTGGCAAGCCAAGCCCAACAAGGTTGGCCCATAGAACTTTATATGCATTTATTTTTCTAGGCCAAAGCCCATATCCGATCCATTACGTATTACGATCCATTATGTATTATAATGTCGTTTAACCTTTTCTAGCTCAAAAAAGGTACCCCTAAAAAAGCTCAAAAAAGGTCATTTATCCTTTTTAGACAAGAAATTGCACTACAAGTAAAGTTCAGTATAGAAAACATCACAGATTTAAATTAGGCAGATAGCTTTTTGAATATATCCCAGCACACACAAACTAAGATTACACAGGCCAGACAAGTTTAAATTACACAAATAGCTTTTTTGAATATCCCAGCGCACACAAACTAAGATTACAGATCCCAGACAAATGGTATTACGAAAAACATAGCCTGTTGCACAACAACAACATGACTCCATTGTCTTCCTCTAAGAATTCTGAGAAGTGTTTCGTCCTGGCATCGGGAGGGACAACACATGAGAAGCAAATTGAGCATAACATGGAAATAACAAAAGTGCAGCGAGCTGAGAGTAGAATGCAAACAGTGTATATAAGCAAGTCATGGATGCAAGCAGTGAGCATTTTAGAGGGAGTGCTGCTATACGTACGATTAAACTTCATACGATTTTGCGTACGAGCAGACTGGTCTGGTGTAGTGGGCCCAAACGTTGAAAACGGGCCTATGTCTTGTCGTACAAAATCATATGGAAAAAGTATCGTACGCAAGGCAGTTTCGTTTTAGAGGGTCTTATGTGGTTGTATCAGGTTACAAATATTAAACACTAGTAAGTTAATATTCATCAGTACAGTTACTAAGCTCCCACGAATTGGAGCTCCCTGGTTGATCGAGGCTGTTAAAAGTGCGTGGGTCCAACCTGTCATTTGGTGAGAGAGAGAAAGATTTTACCGCCTAGGCCCAAATTGTGTAGCCTGTTCACGTATTGCAGTTGGGCCTCCCCGCTCTCTCCTCTTCACCCTGAGAGGGTCCTGCATGCAATGGCTGTTCTTGATTCAGCACTCGTTATCACATGCGGATTTTGTAAAAACAGCAGTCACTCTATGGGCCATTTGGTATGCTCGGAGGCAAGCTATCCATGAAGGCATATTTCAGAGCCCGGGAGCTACACACGGGTTCATTGACCGTTTCATCGCCGAACTTGAAACCATCAGGCAATCGGACACAGGCGGAGCAGTTGGAACAGCGAGAAGTGGGCGCAGAACAAGACCGAAAGCTCCACCAAGCGGCTTCTCTAAAATACATGTTGATGCAGGGGTGGCACGGTCGAGAGGAGCGGCAGTGGCGGTTTGCAGAGACAACCAAGGCAATTATTTGGGAAGTTCAGCTTTGATCATCCCGGGTCTGCAGGATGCAAGCATTCTGGAGACGATCGCCTGCCGAGAAGCACTTGCGCTAGCAACAGATCTTTCCATTCAGAACTTTGTTGTGGCATTAGATGCACAGCAGGTGGTTAATGACATTGCTCGAGGTAGCTGAGGCCGACATGCTGTCATTATTGAAGAGATCAAAACCAGAGCGAGGAGTTTCAATTGTACCTTTTCTTTTGAAAGTCGTGCAGTCAATGAGGATGCTCATAAGTTAGCTAGATTTTCTCTTTCATTAGCACTTGGTCGCCATACTTGGCTTATGCAACCCCATAACTCAAATGTAATCCCACTATCTGTGGTCTTTGATGAATAAAGAGTTGCATTACCCCTCAAAAAAAAAAAAAACTGCCGCCGCACACTCCGTTCTCCTCTGCCAGCATATACTCCTTCCCGAGCGCCGCCCCGTCGCCCCGCTGCTCCGTCCGGATGAAGTTGCTTCGTTCCGAGGCCCAGTGTGATGCTCGACTCCCCTTCGCAGTCTCCGCCTCCTCCTCCTATATTTGGGCATGTGCACCAACCATCCGTGGAGCTCGAGGAGGGGCGACCGTTCCGTGTCCGGCGTGGGCAAGGTGGAGATGGGGACGGTGCCGATAGAGCACGGGTCGGGTGCAGTCAATGGTGGTGCGCCGGGAAGGGCCGCAGTGCTCTGGTCCTGAGCTCAAGGCGTGGACAACGACGACGGAGCACGGGTCGGGGGCGACCGGCGCGAGCGAACTCTAATAGGGTGGGGTGGGGTCGTCCGCGGATCCAACGACTCTTTACTGCTGGTTAGATTTTTTATGCACTGCTTAATTTTACTTTCATATAGTATCTTCCATATGCTGTTGGTAGTTTAGCTCACCCCTTAATTTTGGTTGATTAAGGACAACAAATTGGAATGAATTAAATCACACTACAAATTGACTTCTAATTGGTAACTCGCTTGGTATATCTAATCTACAATTACCTTCACGGCAAAGTAGCCATCCATTTTGAGTATGAATTTGTTCAGTTGCCTAATCCCTGGGTAGGTTACTATGAACAATTTATGAGTGAAGTTGCTAGGAGAGGTCTTTAGTGGAAGACGATTAAGAGAATATTAAAATCAGAATGCCAGCAACGCGGGGGATTGGTGTCTATAATGTCATTGCCTCCTATGAACTAGAGGTCGGTATGACAAAGTTATCTTCATTATAGTGGTAAAGAGTAAATATAATTTTTCACTCTCTTACTATTAACTTACAGGTACAGTATTACCATAATATTGGCATACATATTGTGCAAAGAATTGAAGATGATTTATCTGTAAGTTTTGTTTCCTCTTCCTTGCTGGTTGTCTTCTTAGTTCATGAAATTTTTCATTACTTTTCTTCACGTTGTGAGAAATTAGTTAAGGCCATCCATACTGTACAATACCTTTATCACTAGAGATACTAAGCTCCCAGGAATGGGAGGCATGTGATGCGTCGAGGCTATGATGGTCGGTCGTGGCCCCATCTATCTGTGATTGACTCATTTAGTGCAGTCCGCTGCGTATGGGCCTGCTTTTTTGTAAGTCGGTTTGACCCATTTAGAGCATGCTTGGATCCAAGGGATTTTTTTTTAGTCTGACTAAAACTAGTCTCTTTCAAAGGCTAAAGTTTCAATCACCCCTGACTAAAGAGAGGCTAGAACTAGTCTTGAGACTAAAAAAATTTAGTCAGGGGAACCCTACTAAAATGTGGATTAGTCCTCTCTCTCCTCATTTAACTACTCTCCTTTAACACATGCGAGTTCTGGATTGGAGGGTTTGGAGGATAATAAATGCTCATTAACTCGATTTTAGTCTATTTAGTATTTGTATCCAAGCATGGGTGAGACTAGCAAGTTTTAGTCACACTACTTTTAGTCATGGGACTAAAACGTATCCAAGCACCCTCTTAGCTATTTGAGTTCCCGCACACCCCAACTGTAGGGCTTTGCCTGCCGCCGCCGCATTCATTTCTCCCCCTTCCCTGCCCCAGTCGTCCGCGTCCCCATCGGTGGAAGCTTCCTACGAATGGCCGTGAATATACTTTCGCTGCTGCCATCCCCTCAACCTGGACCAGTGCGGCGAGGCTTCCTGGGGGAATAGGCCGCGCCGCCGCTCCTCCTCTCCTTCAAATGGTGCGACGAGGAGGGGCAACAGGCCACCCAGGGTGCCAGCTCGATCTGCATCGGCACTCCACCATTAGCGCTCTTGGCCTCTCGCTACCGAGGCTTCACTGAACCACCGTTGTATCCCCACTGGTTCCGTGCGGCATCTGGCATCCCAGCCTCAAGGTCCATAGTTCTTCTCTTGTGTCTTCCTATCTTTCTTTCTCATTTTTTTAATCATGTTATCTCATCCCATCAGTAGCTCTTCCAGCTATTTACATATTATATCTTGCTATGATGCATATGTAAGACCAGTTGATCCAGTGAAACTCCCTCTAAAGAAGGGAAATGATCTATTTAACTATTTCTACTCTATGTTGTTATATTGAGACTGTTATCTGTTCCCTTCTTCATAGTTCTTAGCTCCGTTTTCATATGAAAATGGTGTTTTTTTTTACTCATGGGCATGATTTGTGGTTTCATTATTATTTATACAACAATCATGTCATTTTGTGAAGAGCATTTTGCTACTAGATCCTGAAGGAGGAAGTGTGTTGCTGTGAAGTACTGTTCTATTGACTGGCCGAATTATACATCCTTCACCAGGCTCTCGATGTCATGGGAAAGCAGCAATCTATTTCGATCTTCAGCATTCTAATTATTTAGCCAAAACCAGCAGCCAGATAGACAAATCAAAGTATTCTGGTGATTCTTTATGCTACAGAATTAATCGGCTATACTGTGGTAAAATAGCCTAGGCCATACAAGCAACCTATTCTCAATGTCAAAAGAGGATCTAAGATACACCTATTATAAGGTGAAGGAGAAAGAATTCATTATTACTAATCAGAAAATTATCTGATCCGGTCAGTTTTATATCCCATTTTCTGTTCCTTTAAAAGTACTTTTTGTTAGTTCGAACAATATTCTAATGCATTCGTTAAGCACCCGAGATTGCTTAACACATCAAGCTTATGTTCTGAGACCAGAAATATAAAAGTGTAGCCGTAAGAATGCTTCACTGCATTAAAAATATTTAAGTGCTGCAACTAGATTGGAGGTGAACTCTCTCCAAGTTTTATTTTTGTGGGAAGAACTCATTCCAAGTTGACCATGCTTTAAAGTTTCATATCCTCTGCGTCAATAGAGGAACAAAACAAACGACTAAAGGTTGTGGACGACTCTATGCAAATATTGTGTTAATCCCCATGATGTTGTAACGTACAAATACACAAATCTAGATATGAAAAAAAGGAGTCTAGACTTATTCTTATTTATGAGTGGATAAGCTGAGTGAAATCATTATGTACGCACAGACTGTTATCATGCTTATTATTGTTTGTTTGTTTGTTCCTGTATGAAATATGCTATTTTAGGTAACCTTAGACACCGAGACTGGGAATGAAAAAGTTTTCTTCTATGCTGCATTTTTAGTTCGACACTTTAGCAGCTAGCTAACTGAATTTTTTGCAGGTTTCACAAACAAAAAATTCATTTTGAGATGTGTGCATAAACAAGTTGAAACAGTTGTACTGATCAGCCGATTGTTCACTAGCTTTTCTTTAAGTTGAAATAATGCTTATCTGTCAGCGGAACTACATTAATAAAGTTCTGATTTGGTCCTAATAGAAATAATCAACCCTCGGTTTGATTCATATTATGGCAAGTATTTCTTATAGAATTTTCCAAAAAATTGACGTATATCTTCTATATACAGATAGTGGTGTTTTCCCTTAATTTTCCAAGTCTTACAGAAAACTTTGAGTGATGTCCAACGCGAGATTTTAAAATAGCAAGGTAAATGTGGGTCAAATTCAGGAACATATAAAACAATATTAGATATTTCTGATGCCAAACAGATCGGCCACTGCAAAATTAATCTTTTAGTAGCAACAAATGGCAGAGTACATTCCTACTCTGTGAAACACCACTTCCCATCTCCTAGGTTTTCTTGGTAGAAGATCTCCGCAAGGCGTTTACCTCGCTATTTACAAATGCAGAATAGCAGAGATAGTACTCTTTATACCTCGCCTCCCACAAATTCGTAGTGTTGTAGTATAGCGGCCGAAATATTCATTTGGATGCTGGTTTGAGTAGAAGTAGGGAGCATTTTGGATTGACTTTTGATTATTACTGTTCCAGTTTAGAGGGAGGAAATCGAACTGCCATCATATTATTTTAGTGTTTGCATAGAGCTTCATGTGGTTCCAAGCTTTCTAAAATTTCAAGAAAGTGCTTTGTAATGTTGATTTGATATGGTTCTGTAATTTTACCAACTACTAGCCGATGCTTTTGTGTGCTGACTTCTGATTGTGTGCTAAGCAGACCAGATCAATCTATTGATGAAGAGCAAAGGCACGCAGGTTTGCAAAGGCATTGGTTTGTCCTGGATATTATCATAAAGAAGAAGCATGTAATTGTGAGTGCACACTGGCATTGGTTTATGAATTCTTAATTTTTTGCACCCAATGATTGCCACCTGCTATTGATTTAATATTGTATAACTTGTGCTTGTGATTTGCAAGGTTCTTCATATCTGTTGATTGCCTACTAAGCACAACTGAATGCCCACTCAGTCAACTTTGTTTTTTTTTCTTTTGCTGAGATGATACAGGCTCACGTACATGCTCATTTTACATTTTTTTTCTACTATAGTTTCAGGAAGGTGGCGTATGTTTTTCGTAGAGCAGGAACATCTGAGCTCCTTTGCGTGATGTTGCTTAGTTAATATATAGTAGTTAATAGGAGACCTCACACCTGTGCTAACAAACAAATAGTAATACTTCTATTTAACCATGCTTATGCCTGCTATTTTTGATACTTTAAGGGCAGCATGTGTACGATCTATTTCCAATTACTTCATAGTTATTTCTGACCATGTACTGTTGCAATCTATTTGTGTTTTGAGTGGTTTGCTAACAATTTATTGTTCTTCATATCACTGGTACCAATTGTACACATATTCATATGCGACCAGAGTACCAGTGTACACACATTCAAATTTCAGCAAGTAAATATGTAGGATTTTAGATAGAAGGAGAACAACACTAAGAGTAGTACCGGTGGCAGAAGTTGCAGGTAAAAAACATGAGAAAAGATTAGTACAAAAGTCATGCAAAATTACCTCATTGCATGAAAATCCTGAAGTATCTGTATATACATATGCAAAAGTACCCAATGAAGAAACTCTCCTGATTAATGAAGAAAGTATTTGTTGCCACTTTTAAGTGTAGGAAGAGAACGCCTCAAATCGTTCTGCAATGCAGATAACTTAGTTCTCAGAGTCTATCTTCTTGAAGGGAAAGGATGATGCATCAACTCCAGTTCCAGTACAACATGTAAAGAGAATCTATCTTGGATTAATATAATTATGCATGAAACCTCAAGAGCTATTTACCAGTTCAGCAACTATGCTATCCTACTAATTTCACAGCTTCAGTTTCATCAGTCGTCACATGAACGTATATGCTATTTTTGCTTTGGCTAGATCATGATTGATTGACTGGCCATTTTAAGTACATTCTTTTGGTTTTGCTCATTACTGCTATTTAATCATGTGTCATGCAAGAGGTAATGCCTTGGAGCATGAACAGGAACATAATTTTTTATCAAATGTTATGTGGCCTTGCAGTCTTTCCTTGGAGTATGAAATGGAACAAAAATTCGGTTGCTGCACAAGACTCCGGCATCGACATTTTCTTTAATGAACCAATCTAAGGATTTCAACCATGTACATTATTTTCTCCCACTATTTGTACCTGACCACTCACGTTCCCATTGTTTTAAAGAGCAGTATAGCAAATTATATAAGATATAACATTTCCTTTACATCCAGAATGATCTCACTCCTTTAGCAAGGTCTCCATGGACTAACATTATTGTGTCAGTGAGTGTTCCGTTTTGTTGCAAAAATGAAGGAACCTGTGCTAAGGAGAAACACATTTAGTTTAGGTGGGATAGTTGATGTAAATTAGCTTTTGGTTGCATATTCGAAGTATCTGTATTGAGCTTATGATAAATCATATTTGGGTCTTGGAGGAAGAAGCCCCAAACTTAGTTTTGTACATCATATTGTTAGAACTGTGCTATTGTTTAGTTCAAATTTGAACTAAAACCACATACACTTATTTTGGGACGGAAGGAGTACAAATTATGCCTAATGAACTGTACTTTTTTTGGGACGGAGGAAGTACATCGTATAGTCAG
>NC_041393.1:689331545-689397134 GCF_002162155.2 Triticum dicoccoides
AATTGAATATTGCCAGGCCATTTGACGTCTGGTCTCTGCGATTTGGATTCCTAGACTACAACTGACTCACGCTGATGATCCACTTACCAGAAAATCTAGATATCACACAGAGAAAACAACTGCCGCAAAATAGAAAGGCTTTCCGTTGGGTCAAAATTGATAGAGCAATCCAATCACATTGGATGCATCAAACAGAAAACAATGGTTGATAGTAGATGTCACACGTCTATGTTCCCGGCGCGGCAAAGCGCGCGTATCCCTCTAGTATTATATCATATTGTGTAAATAGTCCATCTCCTAAAGAGACTCCAACATCAGAAGATCATACTCCCTCTGTAAAGCAATATAAGAGCGCTTAGATCAACATTTAGTGATCTAAATGCTCTTATATCTCTTTGCGGAGGGAGTACTAATAATTACTAAAGGCTAGTTCTTTTGTTATTGCCTTCCAGAGAAAGGTGGAATAAGTTCCCCCTACCCAGCTTATTATAGAAGCCCGACTATTTTTTTTTTGAGAGGCCTACTAGTCAAGTTTTAATTAGTAGGCTTCTAAATATTTTTGAGCCCCCCTCCCAACCTTGCACAATTATGTGAAGAAATAAATATACATAGGGCTCAATTGTAAGGAAAATTAGTATTTTGCTCCCTTCAATGTTCACATTTTGTGGTCCGTCCCATCAGGAATTCTCATGTAGCTCCGACAGTGCAAGCCTAGAGTGGTGGCCAACAAAATCAGTACCGATCAGAGCAACCACCTCATAAACCTACTAGTCAAGTTTTAATTAGTAGGCTTCTAAATATTTTTGAGCCCCCCTCCCAACCTTGCACAATTATGTGAAGAAATAAATATACATAGGGCTCAATTGTAAGGAAAATTAGTATTTTGCTCCCTTCAATGTTCACATTTTGTGTTCCGTCCCATCAGGAATTCTCATGTAGCTAGCCTCATGTCTCATGCTTGGATTACACACATCAATATTTTTTTTGCCTGGACCCTCTATAATTAATATCTATAATCTATACCCCACTATCTTATTTCTCTTAACATGCAAGGTATCCACCTCATCAACCTGCCACGTCAGCAATTATTCTTACTTTTAGGCTAGTCGTAATGAAGAGTACCATGTACTAGTATCATGCATATGATACTAGTGTATGATACTACTTCTGTAATGCATAGTATCATAAGTTAGTATCTTAGGTTGTCTTATTAATTGTCATGCATGAAACAAAGTAGTACAACATTTAATGTGACATGGTATCATGATATGATACCACATCTTCTCTTTTCTTATTTAATTGTGTGCCACACCATTCAAAAATCTAGTTGACATGCATGATACCGCTTATGATACTCTCATTACGACTAGCCTTAATCAGTTTTTTAGACAACTTTTTAATCACTTTCTGTTAATGTTTACACATGTGGCGGTGGCGTCCCTCTATTTCCGTACTTATTAAATGACGCAGCGAAGCTCAATGGTCTTGTGATTCGCAAACAGAACAAAGAATCCCGATCGCTCCACTAAAAAGCCCAACCGTCTCTCTCTCTCTAAATAAATAAATAAATAAATAAATAAATAATAAAGGACCAATCTATATCCCTGGGCAACGATACAACGGGGCAGCTATATATACTAACTAGATCATTGATGGCGCGCGTTGCTGCGCCCATCAATTTTTTCAATAGAAAGATCATTATTGGTGGCATAAAATATAGTAACCAAGTTACTTGCAACTTAAGGAGACGAGAGCTATACTGGTAACTAATGAAAAATATGTGATTGATAGATCACCTCAAAAGGTATAAGAATTATTCAACATTCTTTTGCCGTACTTTTGCCACAATCCATACTGATTGAACTTTTTTGCATATCAAAAAACATCAGCTCCATGTCTCGTATGATGCTAGGATACCAATCTAATATGGAAGTATTAATTTATACACACACATACTAATTTCTAAAACTTATACCGAACGTAAAGCATTTCATAGAAAATTACTTTAAGCAAGTCTGGAAGAATGGCGTGCTAAGTTTGTTAGTAATATATTCCTCGAAGATAGCCCATAGTCCACCATTACAACGTAGAAATGAAACCAAATAATTGATGACACAAAGTACTAATGGGACCTCCAGGCCTTCCGCACTTGTCGCACTGATCATCAACACATTTAGCTTTGCCCACCCACATGAATATTGCATAAGCATTTCTAAAAAAAATAGATATTGCATTGGCTTCTTTATGTTCTACCAACTCCACTTTTGCCATTCACATAAGCCCGCACCATAGGTATTTAAGATATGTGTTTGCGTTCAACCAAACGGCATGGCCCGGCTTTGAAAGTATGGTACCATCTCGAAACATGCCATTATAATAAAATTTATTTCTGCCCGGGTGTAAGGCCAATATCTTATTTTCAGATATGCCATTTATATATAAAAAAAAGGAGGATGTACCCCCGGCCTCTGCATTTGGGCAATGCATGCTGCCATATTTGCAGAGATGCCTACCAGCTATGTGGCTGATTTTCATGCATGACCTTTTTCCTGTTTGCTGCCTGGGTATCCTGTAGGAAGTTACCTTTATCCGCATCAATTACTACATTGAAAATAGATAGGTGAATTCCAAAAATAAATAAGAACCAATAATCTAGACATCGGAGATGGATTGCTGGAAGAGAATCCATGCACCTAACTATTCTAGAAAAGACACAGTACAAAGGACATTAGACTACTTCTATGGTAGTAAACTTCCTATGCTAGTAGGATATTTCGGTGAATTATAATATTGAATTTCCACATAAAAATGTTCAAGTAAAATTCCAATAAAGTTAATTCAAAGGGAAGGACTTTAATAGCAATAAAAAATGTCTCTACATAAATGGGGCTACAAGAATTTATTTTTTATCAATTAAATGTGACTATAACTTCTTTTAAAAGTAAGCATGATCTCTTCTTCTATCAATTAAATTAAATGTCAATGCAGGGAAATTATGTATCAAAGGAAACTGATACAATATTAAAACTGAAAACTTCATTCATGCTTGCCGAGTATCATGGCCCTTAGGCTTATACTACACGGGAGGCACCACATGATGTATTTTGAACTTGCTTTCCAAAAGTGTGCAATAATATGTAATTGCCATTTATTTGCCATTCTTTTCCTATATAACAACAATTAAGAAAGTAAAAAATAGACTATAGAAAAATGCAGTCCTCGGAAGTGTTACAAAAATGTAATTCCGTGAACTTCTAAAGCAGAATACGTACCATCGTCAATTCCACATGACCTGCAGGTCACATACCATGAGTGAGAAGTTGTTCAGTAGATTGTCTCTCTGCTCCGTCGATACCTCCCATTGTTGCCCTATTCAAAGGCTGTTGGCAGGGACCCAGTAGTCTAGATATATTGCAGCACCCTAAGAAACCCAATTTAGACTTCAACGGTTCGAGAAGACTGGGGGCACCCGGGGTTGGAGAGGGAGACTGCACAGAAGATGGCCGGGGAGATTGTCATCACAAAATATAAATATGTAGGACGAGTAGAAGAGAAACAGTAACATAATCTGATCTGATCTGTTTTATGATGAAAAATGGATCACATGGGAAGAGAAAGAGTGGCATAATCTGATCTGATCTGTGTGACGATGAAAAATAGGAAGGATCACATGGCAAGGGTGTGACAGGACGTCGGGGGTGAGATCTGTACCAATAGTGCAAGTCGCTGTGTTGTTCCATGTCCTTTCTGCTTGCTTCTCCTTGAGCTTGTAGAGGATGGCATGGGGGGAGCACCATTTACATGTTGACAACAGAGTGCTCAAGGACGCGGCTGCAACGATGAGAGGGGCACACTCACCTGTTCCGTAGAGCAGAATCATATCAATAGCACAGGAACATTGTGCAGGGTAGTAAAATAAATTGATGGTAAAACATGTAAGGCTAAGGCGAGGAGTGTTACCTGTCGAAAAGCAATTTCAGAATTTAGATTATGAACTTCTGCGCAGAAAACTTACGAATCTCCAGAATCTGCCCAAATCAATCGACCAAGATCACCTGTACGGTATGAGAGGATATGAGGATAGTTTCTGTCAGAGTATATGAGGACAATGTAATTTTTTCATGCAATTTACACGAAACATACCTGAGCATGATGCTGAATAACATGTGCCGACTGTAGAGGGTGTGGAAAGACTGGCAGCGGGGAAGCATTGTATAGTAGCACTGACCATAGGAAACGGTTGCAACATTACCAGGCATGAATAGGCCATGATTGCGAGATTCAAGAGAGAGCAAAGCCGTTTCCAGCAGACAAGGCGTCTGCTATTATCGCCCTCGTCCCCACCTTTCTTCAGCCGCATCGTGCACCTCCTCACTCACTTGAGCTCCGAACTGCATCGGCTGGACCCCGAGTCCCCGACCCCGTCGTCCACCTCTTCACTTCAGTTATGGACTGCATCGGCTGGACCCAGATCCTGCTCCTCCGGTCGATCCAGCGTATGGATGTACTTGCCTCGATCCATCACGCACCTCAGGTGGACCGAATCGACCCAACCGGCGGCTCGTCTCTGCAGCTCAAATCCGGACTGGATGAACTGGATTCTTTCTGCGCCAGGAATCCGGACTGGATGGATTCGACGCGGTCGGTACGCTGCGCCTTCAATCAGAACAGACTGGATGGATTGCCTCCTCTCTGCTCCTACAATCCCTGGGTGGATGGATTCGGCGGTCACTCCCCTGCGCCTCGAACGGGGACTTCTTTCAGGCAACCGAATCGGAAGTGGTGGACGCGCTGGCAAGCCCAGTACCGCAAGTCTTTTGCTCTGGAATGGGCCTGGCGGCTGTCCGAAGGCCCAGTGCATCAGAGGCCTTTGTTTCGGCCTCTGGAGCAGCAGCCCAGAGGACAGGTGGGCCAGATTAAACAGAGTGCGCAATAGATTGTATTACGACGAGATCTGACGGCCAAAAACTCTCGGCTCGTGAAATCAAACGGTCTAAAACTCAAATCGCTGTAAGGGCTCGCTTTAGGCTTGGTTATACCGTCCTTAATAATAATGTGAACATTGAAGGGAGCAAAATACAACGGGGCGGCTATATATCTCACGGTGTGGTCTGGTCATCTGGCACGACCGCCGGTCTTCGGCCATCTGCCGGTTGTAGTTCCATTCACGGTGCAGACCACTCTAGTGCCCTGTAGCGTCGTCGACATGGCGGCGGCGGTGTTGTTTTCCCTCTCTCTGTTCCGTTCAGCGGGAATCAGTGTGGCACCCTGTAGCATCGTTCACTTGGTGGCTGTCGCCCTCCTCTCTCTATTCCGGCGAAGCAACTCCAACATTGCTTGGGAACTGGTGGAAGTTGGTTCCAGTCTGATCAGGTCTACAACAGTCCCGTGTTGGCTTCCTTTCGGACTAGGAGAGAAAGAGTTGAGTGGAGACACCGGCCAGGTATTTCAACCAATGATGGTCACGCCTCTGCTACTCATCCTTCTACCTTCAGACTGTTCATTTTTGCTTAACCCACCAGCTAATTTGATTCCAGTCATATTCGTATAGTTGGATTTGATGGTGATTAAGGTATGCTGATTTGATTTGGTTACGTTAGCAGGGAGCCATGCCCCATGGGTGGGATTGAGTAATGATATGCTGATTAACGTAGATCAATCCGTCCGCGGTGGATTTGATAGTTGTAGCACGCCCGCGGTATGAGTAGCAGCGAGCTCCAGTGCTGATGGATATCTGAAGCGCCATCGCAGGCAACAAGAAGGTGCCCCTTTTTCTTATGGCGGTCTGCTACTGCTACCCTCAGTTATTTGTTGCACCTCCTCTGCACCCAATTATCCCTACTTACAACATTGATGTGATTTACTTTCAAATTTTGGTGCCTATTATGCTATTGTTGTTACGTAATTTTTTGGGAGAATTGATTTCAGTTTCAGATGTTGCCGAGTACTATTATTGGCAGCTCTATTTTTGTCCTTAAATATTTTTGTTGGGGTATTTCTGGATCAGGTTCTGATCGTTCATGACTTTTTGGATCAGGTTCTGTTTGGATGTATAGTTTTGGAATATTTTCATTTCAGTTTCCATGTCATTACAAGTATATGATATATATTCTTACGTCTTGTATACTTCTATGTAGATTTGCTTTGTTCAGTAGAACCTGAATCTATGACTGAGGGAAGAATTCTACATAAAGGATCGAGAAACATTGACTTGTCATTCATTGGTATGTTTGCATTTACTACTGTCAAATTTATTTTTGTAGGATCACCAAAGTCTTTATCTTTACCACATATTTGTTCTTCCCTTTAGCCTGATAATGCAGGGCAAAATAGGAATCAGGAATAAATGGTTGTTATGCTGAGACGATTTTTGCTGATAGTTTGAGAAAGAGACACACTTCTAGCTGACGTTTGTTTGCGTCTAGCACCTTTCTTAGTAAGATAAAGCATGCTTATTGACGTGCTTAAGTGGCATGGTGAAGACGAGGAGAATAATTTCCTTACAAGATTTTAGTGTGCGTGCTCATACGAAAAACAAATCGTGCTTTTCCCATACATGTTGACTACTGTATTGCTCTAACATTCGAACCCTTTGTTGTGTTACTAGGAATTAATTGTAGTTTCTGTTTTGTGTGCAGCCACATTTTGATCTATGTACAGTATGTCCATTTGTTGATACCACTTTTTTTCCGACGAAGGACTTTTTGTCCATATATTTAATACAAAATGTAATGGATTGTGATATCTAATTATCTATGGCAGTTTATGTTTTGTATTGTCATGTGGTAAAGTGTTTTACTACTAACCATGAGTTTAGGAAATATTAATATTTGTGCTTCAAGTTTTGCCTAAACATAGGTTTCCTCAAGAATGTTTTGTTATTTGAACATATATTTAAAGAAATATTATTTATGATATTACTATTATTTTAGCGTGTATTCCTGCAGCAACGCGCGGGGTGTCGTTTAGTTATTATAACCCATTGGCCCCTCTTGCTTCGATATCTCTGGCTGCTTTGTGCAAAGATGTGTGTACGTATACATGATTGAGATGCCATCAACTTGTTGTGGACTCGATGCATTCAAGTAGCTATTACTACCTCCGTCCTCGTATATAGGCCCCCTTTGTTTTGTGTAAATTTTAGCTAGAGATTTAACTAACAAAATATAAAATTCATGTCACCAAAAGTTATGTCGTTGGATTCGTATTTGAACATAATTTTCAATTATATTATCATTTTGGACATGCATAAACATTCGGTTAGTTAAATTTAAGGTCAAAATTTGGCTCAGAATACAAATGAGACTAATAAATCAAGACGTAGGTAGTACTACTATACTAGCTACATGATTTTGTGATCTAGTTTATGGGCCTAACTAAGGCAGAATAAAATATTCCCTCCGTTCCTAAATATTTGTCTTTCTAGACATTTTAAATGGCTACCACATACGGATGTATGTAGACATATTTTAGAGTGTAGATTCACTTATTTTGTTCCGTATGTAGTCACTTATTGAAATATCTAAAAAGATAAATATTTAGGAATGGAGGGAGTAACATGCATTCTCGTCACTCACAAGGGCAGAGAAGAAGCTTGTCCTAGTGGAGTTGATGATTCCAATTATTGCCACTAAACCTTGTCCTAGTGGAGTTGGGAGAGATCGTTGGGGCTACCACGCTAGCACGCCGCCTACTTGCGGCGATGAGAGAACCTTGTGCTGGTTTAACTGTTTCTGCCACTAGCTCGCACAGCATGTGTTCATTATTCCTCCCCACAGTCCAGTAGCCACAAAATTAACAATCTTTGAAAGATAACAATGGTACTAGTGGTATGATTAATAATTCTATAGTGCTCGGGAGAGATGAATAAATCGTAACATGTCTCTTTATTTGTGATTTGTTTTCCCTCGACGATTCTGCTTCTGATTTTACAATGGGCATTGCGTCTGCACTCCTGCACTCCTCCACTATCTTGCACTGTTTTATGTGTTCAGAACTTCAGATAGGCACGTTAAAGATTATATTCTGCTGCCGGTCGTTGCTCGATCGATCTGTCTCGTTCGCTCGTCCGTCGTGCAGATTTCAGTTTCCACATCGACTGCTAGAATATTTTATCCCCGACGAGATCTACTGAGAGAAAGGCTAATCATCATCAGAGTTCAGAGAGTAGTTAACTGAGCAAGTGAATACGGGCGTCTCCTCGAAACTAGGAAAACAAATGCTCTCGTTGCGATCCTGTTCGGTGGGTGCATGCACGCTTCGAGAACATTCGTTGGCAATGATGGGTCAATGCGAGCGAGAGACGACGTGCGCACAGATCTAAATACTCGATCGGCATGGATCGCCTCCATCGGGTGTTCCGGCCGGTTCCAACGACGGCCGACAGCAGAATTTTGTAGAGATCGCGCGACCCGACACCCCCGGCATGCATATCTCGATGCCCAGTTTTTATAGGGCGCGGAGCGGATGGAATGAATGGTGCAAGAGTCGCGATGACGTCACCGCCGGCAGTTCCGCAGCAAACGAATTGAAGGGGGGCTTGTGCTCTCGTCGTCACGGGCAACGGTGGTTGGAGACTGGAATCTTTTTTCCCGAGCCGCAAGGGCGTGGATGCGGCGTGCTGGCATGTGGGCAAGGTTGAGGAGGACGCCCGATCCGTGCGTATTGCGGCGTGCGTGGCGGTGTGTTCGGTGGGGAGCCAGGGGAGGTGTACATCCACGGGACGGCGTCAATCTCGCCGCGTCGTTCTCAGTCCAGGGCAAAAGGGGCGCGCGGTGAAGGCCGCCGACGGTGCTGCGTGTTCGGCGGCCTAGTAGTTTTTCTGAAATCCTGAGGTAAGGACCAGATGCACCCATCGCCACCGGTTTTCAGCTTTTGCGGTATGCATTTTGGTTCTCGATGTTGCGGGAGGGTTGGGATTCATACGAGTAGGGAGGTGGATGTAATCACGTGCTCATAGATCGTATGGTTTGCTTCACGTTTCACGGCAGGACGAATCGTGGAGCCTCGTGGTGGTGAACCATGGGACAATGCCGTGAGGGATTGGATGTGTGCTGTCAGATCTGTTCCACATCTGTTTGGTCTAAGATGGACATTTGTTTGGCAGATCTTGTATATGAATTTCGTTTGGGATTTTTTTGAGGAGTTGCTTCGATATTGCGTAGGAGTTGCCTGATTGAGGCTATATGAGTCGGCGAAATTAGAGCTGTTTGATCTACTAGTCGCGGGGCCGTCACTGAGTTGCTTCGACATTGTGTAGGAGTTGCCTGTTCAACGTTGATTGAGTTGCCGAAACTTTAGAGTTGTCTGATCTACCAGTGCTGCCGGGGGCGTTCACCGAGTTGCTTCCACATTGTTAAGGAGTTGCTTGATTGAGGTTGGATGAGTTGCTGAAACTTTAGAGTTGTCTGATCTACCAGTACTAGGGCGTTCACCGAGTTGCTCCGATTTCTTTTCTGAAGGAGTTGCCTGATCAATGTCGGTGTAGTTTGCCGAAACTTAGAGATTGTTGGGGCAGTGTTCGAAACAGAAATTGCCTGGACTTGTTTTACTAGATTTTTTTCAGGCCCATTTTTCTAGATACTTGAGGTTATTTTTCTTAGTAACTTGCGAGAAATCAGTATACAAGTTGCGTGTTAGTCTGAACCATAGTTACCTTATCAGGAGTTGTGTATGTTTGTTTCGTTGCCTTATCAAGTTGTGTTTGCTTTAATGGTTCATCAGCGAGCTCTAGGAAATGTCCTTTTTCATGTTTGTAAGCAACCTACGGTGTTACATGTAGTGAAGTTCTTTTTTTTATTAGCAACCTGAAAATACCATACTCTATGTTTACAGTGTCAAAAATGTCCACGGCAAGGAAGGAAAGTGATGGTCAGGATTTATAAGCAAACCAAGAGGGTGTACGAGAAACAGAGGTAAGAGCTTGAGTGTGGCACGATGGGGCGTCTGTGTTGTTGCCATGTTCGAGTTTCGTGACTTTTTTCAATGCGAAAAAGATGAACACATTTTCCCCCAATGCAGGCACACTCATCACAACAACAGAACCCAACAATGATTGGCTACAAGCGTATGCATACTAAAGGAATAATTTGTCGTGGGAATCGCCCGTCAGACATAGATAGCAATGACAGTGCACATGATGATGATTTAGAAGGCAAGGAGGAAGAATCGAAGCCAAAACGCCGGAAAACAGGCGGAAATGAGGTATTTACGCATCATGAATTGTAGTTTTCAGATTCCATTATTTCAAGGTTGTATGATTTATGCATTCTTTTTCGAAGTTGCTTGATGAATTTGTCATTTTTAGTAATTATAGGTATGTTTTTTGGCTGTTAAATCATCGTGCGTAAGCAAGGCCACTAGCAGTATTGAGCATGTTGAAGTTACAAGAACAAATGATGGTCTTCTGTATAGGACAAACATCGCATCATCACAAAATGTTTTTTGATACTTGCTAATTTCTGTCACACAAAGTTTAACTTAACCCATATTTCTTGCTTGTAGGATCGCAGGAACAGGGCATCACCAGCAAGGTTGTTCAAAGTGAACAAAGAACTAGTGCAATGTCAGAAGAATGCGGTGATTCAAATAGAGTTTAGAGGTCTGTTACAGATTGCAACATGTAGCATGCCAGGAGACTTAAGTCAGTGGGTTATGAAGCATTACGACCCTGAAATTTCCCAACTGGTCATCCCAGAGAGGGGCAAGATTCCAGTAGATGCAGCAAGTGTTCATAGGATATGGGGTCTGCCAAACAAGGGGAGGAAGGTTTGCTACGAGAAGAGAGCAGATTACACATCCAAAATGAACACAATCTTCAAGATTAATACCAAAGGCTCACCAACACTAACATAATGGTGCAAAATGATTAAGGATATGGCTGGGGCAGCAGATAACAATTTCCTTCCTGCTTGGTTGGCAGTCGCCTTCTCCTGTTTCCTTGCTCCTACCACGAGTTTGAAGATATCCCCACGGTGTTTTCCTGCTGAGATGCATGTGGATGCGATAACGGAGACCAATGTATGCCAATTTGTAGTTGATCAATTAAAATTAGCATTCATGGGAGCAGGTAATAAAAACGCAGTCTGTTGTTGTATCATGCATTTAGTTGTAAGCCTAACTTGCTCTTTGTCCCTTTTTCATAGTTTTCATATACTTGCTCTCGTTGTTCATCAGACTCATTTTCTTTTGTTTTTTGATTTGCCTCATGCTGCTGCTATACCTGGACTCACGGGATGTGGAGGAACCCATCGCAAGAACGGTTCCAAGGGTCTCGGTTTGGAATTATGATCTTATTTCCAAGGTCATTAAGAAGGAAAAAAGGGCCGGGGGGAGTTTGGCAAGTTGCGGGTAAGTGTCCTCTTATGTTTGTGAAGCACACGATCATTCAGTCACTTTAGTTTTCTTCATTTCTTTAATCCCCATTTGTTTTGAGGTCATATAGATGTCAGGCAACTTGCCAAGTAACTGTTAGGCAACACACTGTTCATACATAGGCAATCACATTTTGTTCCTTAGTAACTCACTACATGTATGTTATTCTCAGTCAAAACATGTGTTTTTGTTTCAATCATAGGCAATACAGACATATACTTCAGGCAACCACACATTTAAGTTGTTAAACCAATCAAAGGCAATACATGCATATACCTTAGGCAACCACACATTTAATGCTTGGCAACTCACAAACATATGTGAAATATAAAGTTTTTCCCATGAAGTTATAGAGATAGATAAAGTTGCTTACCCACCAGTTTTTTCTTTTTTTGCTTTTCTTTTATGTTTGCATTTTTCTAACACTTAAAACTATAGCTCAAGACCGAGTTTGCTCGCTTTGCAGATGAAAGCTTATTCGGTAGTCTTGATCATGTCACAAAGTTCGTGGCAGCAAGGCTCCCCAACTCATACGACTCATATGTGATTTGCCTTCTTCATTTTTTGCTTTTTGCTTTTTTTGTGAGCCCACCTCTTTGAATTATTCTTTCAACTACAAGTTCTAACATACGTGCCCGCACTGTCCTCTCTCTCTTTTTTTGGTGTGTAGAAACAAAAGAAGCATGTCGTAATGGTGCATGAAATCTGTTCTGAAATATCACACTCAATGGGCAAGCTCATAGTGGGAATTGGGAAACTTGACGAGGATGGCGGCACAACTAGTGCGCCAACAACTAACAATGTTGGTGGTCCAAGCAGTGAACATTCAAGGGAAAGGCGCGATGCTGGTGTGAATGACCCCCGCACGCTTCCTAGCAATGAAGAATCTTACCAATCGAGGAGTGACACAGACGATGAACATGACGATGAGAGTGAAGGATCAGACAGTGGTGAAGGTGACTCTGGCAGCGATGGAGATGATGGTGATGGCAACATGCATGGAGAGACCAACAGTGGTGGCAATGATGCCCAGCGCCAGAAGTGTGAGCAAGAAGAAATAGGACAGGAGAAAACAGAAGCCGAGGTTGAAGAGCTTGACAGAGAAGATGAGGAGGAGGATGAAGATGGGGACGAAGAAGATGAGGAGGAGGATGACGAGAACAAAAATGAGGAGGACAAGGAAGGTGATGATGACAATGATGGGGGTGGCGGGAATGGGGATTCTGGTGACCAGACCACTGGCAAAGGCCATAGTACTAGCACTAATGAACATGGGGCCAAGGATGGGAGTGATGAGTCAGTTGACAACGACTCTGAGAGCGAAGAGGGTGGATCTATGCAGTTCTGGATTAAGAAGAAGAAAAACTCTCAAGAGCTTGAAAGCCCAGAACCATTTTCGATGTTGGATCTTGTCAAACTAGATGTCAGAAAGGAGCACACCACCCATGACATCCCGATGCTGGAAGTTGCCTATGTGTCAGATGGTTTTCTGTTGCTTGTGCAACAAAACAGATTTTTAAAGAGTTGGTTGACAGTCTGGAATTTAAGAAAACATTTGACTTCAGACTGGAAGATATCTGCCCCCGCAAGACACGCACCAAACTGATGCAACAAGTTTGTGGTTTAAATTACATGGCCATGCCAGAAGAACTCGTGCATCAAGTCGATGTACCAGCAACAAAAGGTCGCCCACCAAAGCCATTGAAGAAGCAAAGGAAGGTGACCTTCATAGATCGACCAACTGTTGTAACATGCGATGTTTTGGATTAGTTGGGAGCTGAGTACATGAGAAGGAATGAAGCAAGAGGCCAAAGCATGCAAATGCCAGGAACCAGTCAGGTGGGTATAACTCAGAAGGCAACTGCAGTAGAGAATCAGGCAAGCACCCTTGAAATGCAAGCAACTATGACCAACAGCGAGACAACCCTTGGGTTTGATCATTCAAGCCAACTAGGCAAGTCAAGGGAGGACCCACCTGCACATTCAAGAAACTCATGAGCAGATGCAAGGAAATTGTCGATTGATGCAAAGGAATCATATGTAAAAGATTTGCAGGCAACCATCAGTGAAGATCGCGCAATTCATAACAAGAGTGGTGCAACTCATTGTCATGTTCAGGTAAGTCTACCAGGGAAGTCAGCTGATCCACTTCTTACATCAAAGGGGATACCAAACAAACTTATGATGGAGGAAACGAACACGTATGGGATATGCAGGCACATATAGTGAAGCCAACTTCAAATCAGATGCTCCTTCCATTTTTAGCAAGTCAAGTAAATAATGAGGCCATGGGTGGGCATGTTCAACCAAAGATTATAGTGAAACAACCTGCCTCTACCCCACTTACTATTTTAAAGGAGACACCGAGCACTAAGCATCATGTAGCAATGGCACACAAGAGGGAAACACTTGGTGATCTCAATGGGTGCGGTCAACAAAAACGACATGTCATCGAGAAGAAGGAAAAGAGTGTTCCAAGAGCAACACCAAACAAGGAAAACCAACCACCAGAAAATGTCTAGGGCAGAATCGTGCAATGCAACAAAATCGATGATATTTGTGCAAAGTGCATTATTCCAAGCAGCAAGTTGGATCAAGGAAAGTTGGGCAGTATCATAGGCATGGGGGTAATCAAATCTGTATGCCAAGAAGCAGAAATACCACTTGCAGAACTAGTTTATGATGCACCTGATCAGACACATGCTCAGAGGCCACCAATCTCTTGTAATGAATATTGCCCTGCACCTCCTTTCAGTCTAGGTCTTGATGAAATTTTTGGAACTAGCATGGTTGAAGAAGTGCAAAGGCCTGCAGTGATATTCGACGACTGTTGCCAACCAAATGGTTATGTGTTGAGGTCTTTTGATATTCTGGGAACAAGCATTTATGAAGGTGTGTTGGAAGTTGAATTGTCAAGGCAAACCAATGAGGCAAGCAGAAGCATTGTTGACATGTGTCCGGAAGCAAAGGGGAAAACACCCGTGATCCTCGAAATCCCTAATGATGATTTGCATTCGGACTTAGCAGAAATTGACTTTGCATGTGAAGAAGAAGAGAAA
The DNA here is from genome assembly GCF_002162155.2 of Triticum dicoccoides. NCBI lineage: Eukaryota > Viridiplantae > Streptophyta > Magnoliopsida > Poales > Poaceae > Triticum > Triticum dicoccoides. The sequence continues at coordinate 689,345,978 of NC_041393.1, forward strand.
TTGTCCCAAGGCAGAACAACACACTATAGCATGGATAGCTTATCACCTACCAACTTCCAATCGCCAGAGAAATCATGTTGCAAGGATGGAGAAAGTGGTTCCAGTAGCAGCTCAGTAGAAATCACGAACAAATTTGAGAGACGCATCATCAAGCCAACAACATGCAAGAGGTCAACTTTTGTGGATTACAACGAGAATAGGTTGTCTCACCGCACCCCAGGAGTAAACAGGCTATACACATCCGTCATCTACACGCAAGAATTAGTGAGGAGGAGACTAGACTTGAAGACAAGAGGTACAATGCTATCACTGCCTGTCTTACACTCACTCTCCCCTTTTATTTACATGCTAAGTCAAGCAAACAAATATATGTTGCAGGCAAACACCGATCAAAATTCTAGGCAAGTAACATGTAAATTTCAGACAACTAATTGACCAACCTCAGGCAACATATGATTGGAACATAGGCATCTAAAAGGAGTCATAAAATTACAACTCTTGTGTAGTTTTTGTTTTTACACCACCTAATTACCCCATACACTCTATGACTTATATGAGTTCTTTTTTGTCCTGCAGCCCTACTATTGTTGATTACAACAACTACCATGTTTCATTCAGAGAACTGGCTAATTCGATGAGGAAGAATGGTTATGTCAAGTCGCATGTGTTCGAACTAATTATCGAGTCTATAATGCGGGACTTGCCTGCAAATTCCAAGAAGATAATCATCCTCGTCAGATTTTCGGTAATATTTTACATAAACTCTATCCCCCTTGTTACATAATCTTTTCATATATTGACCTTTTACATAATCTATTTCTCTTCACTGGTAGAACTACCACTTCGTTTTCACAATCGATACATCTACAACTGTTTGCATCTTAAGGAGTTTGAGCGACATTTTTTCACTTTAACCAACTGTTTTCCAATACAAATTGCTATAACCCATTTCTTTTCTCCATTTTGTAAGAATTATAGAAGTTTTTCTTACTATGTTATGTACTCCATCCAATTTTCTTAGGATATCCAAGCAACCCAGTTTGGAAAAACACCCCCCTCCCAATTTGCTAGATCTTTACAAATAACTTGCCCACAAGCTCAAGAAGAGTTTGTTGTAGGCTACGTCTTGAGCTTGCGTTGGTTTTCCTTGAAGAGGAAAGGTTGGTGCAGCAATAGTAGTGTAAGTATTTCCCTCAGTTTTTGAGAACCAAGGTATCAATCTAGTAGGAGGCTCCTCACAAGTCCCATGCACCTACACAAACAAACAAAGAACTCGCAACCAACGCAATAAAGGGGTTGTCAATCCCTTCACGACCACTTGCAAAAGTGAGATCTGATAGAGATATTATGATAAGATAAATATATTTTTGGTATTTTATGATATAGATTGGAAAAGTAAAGATGCAAATAAAAGTAGATTGAAAGCTTATATGATAAAAGATAGACCCGGGGGCCATAGGTTTCACTAGTGGCTTCTCTCGAGATAGTATAAGTATTACGGTGGGTGAACAAATTACTGTCAAGCAATTGATAGAAAAGCGAATAATTATGAGATTATCTAGGCATGATCATTTATAGGCATCATGTCCGTGACAAGTAGACCGACTCCTGCCTGCATCTACTACTATTACTCCACACATCGACGACTATCCAGCATGCATCTAGAGTATTAAGTTCATAAGAACAGAGTAACACATTAAGAAAGATGACATGATGTAGAGGGATAAACTTATGCAATATAATATAAACCCCATCTTTTTATCCTCGATGGCAACAATACAATACGTGCCTTGCTACCCCTGCTGTCACTAGGAAAGGACACCGCAAGATTGAACCCAAAGCTAAGCACTTCTCCCATTGCAAGAAAGATCAATCTAGTAGGCCAAACCAAACTGATAATCAAAGAGACTTGCAAAGATAACTCAATCATACATAAAAGAATTCAGAGGAGATTCAAATATTTCTCATAGATAAACTTGATCATAAACCCACAATTCATCGAATCTTGAAAAACACACTGCAAAAAGAGTTACATCGAATAGATCTCCAAGAAGATCAAGGAGAACATGGTATTGAGATCTAAAAAGAGAGAAGAAGCCATCAAGCTAATAACTATGGACCCGAAGGTCTGTGGTAAACTACTCAAAGCTCATCGGAGGGGCTATGGTGTTGATGTAGAAGCCCTCCATGGTCGATTCTCCCTCCGGCGGAGCGCCGACGAAGGCTCTAAGATGGGATCTCGCGGATACAGAAGGTTACGGTGGTGGAAATAGCTTTTCATGGTCGCCCCTGATGTTTTCGGGGTATGTAGGTATATATAGGAGGAAGGAGTACGTCGGTGGACGCCCGAGGGGCCCATGAGATAGGGGGCGCGCCCTCCACCCTCGTGGCCGCATCGGCAGCTTCTTGACTTGCACTCCAAGTCCTGTGGATCACGTTCGTTCCAAAAATCACGCTCCCGAAGGTTTCATTCCGTTTGGACTCCGGTTGATATTCCTTTTCTTCGAAACACTGAAATAGGCAAAAAAACAGCAATACGGGCTGGGCCTCCGGTTAGTAGGTTAGTCCCAAAAATGATACAAAAGTGTAAAGTAAAGCCCATAAACATCCAAAACGGGTAATATGATAGCATGGAACAATCAAAAACTATAGATACGTTGGAGATGTATCAAGCATCCCCAAGCTTAATTCCTGCTCGTCGTCGAGTAGGTAAATGGTAAAAACATAATTTTTGATGTGGAATGCTACCTAGCATAATTCTCAATGTAATTTTCTTTATTGTCGCATGAATGTTCAGATCCAAATGATTCAAAATAAAAGTTCATATTGACATAAGAAATAGTAATACTTCAAGCATACTAATCAAATCAATCATGTCTTCTCAAAATAACATGGCTAAAGAAAGTTCATCCCTACAAAACCATATAGTTAGGCTATGCTTCATTTTCGTCACACAAAAATGTTCCCATCTTATACACCCCCGATGACAAGCCAAGCAATTGTTTTGTACTTAAGTAATCTCAAACTTTTTCAACTTTCACGCAATACATGAGCGTGAGCCATGGATATAGCACTATGGGTGGAATAGAATATGAAGATGGGGATTGTGTGGAGAAGACAAAAAAAGGAGAAAGTCTCACATTGACGAGGATAATCAATGGGCTATGGAGATTCCCATCAATTGATGTCAACATGAGGAGTAGGGATTGCCATGCAACGGATGCACTAGAGCTACAAATGTATGAAAGCTCAACAAAAGAAACTAGTGGGTGTGCATCCAAGTTGCTTGCTCACGAAGACCTAGGGCATTTGAGGAAGCCCATCGTAGGAATATACAAGCCAAGTTCTATAATGAAAAATTCCCACTAGTATATGAAAGTGACAACATATGAGACTCGCTATATGAAGAACAATGGTGCTACTTTGAAGCACAAGTGTGGAAAAAGAGATAGTAACATTGCCCCCTTTTTTATTTTTATTTTCTTTTCCTTTTTTTTCTTTTTTCTTTTTTTTTCTTTGGCCTTTTTTTGGCCTTTTTCTTTTGGCCTTTTCTTTTTTTCTTTTTGGCCTTTCTTTTTTTTCTTTTTGGGGATAATGCTCTAATAATGGTGATCATCACACTTTTATATAATTACAACTCATGAATTACAACTCAAAACTAGAACAAGATATGACTCTATATGAATGCCTCCGGTGGTGTACCGGGATGGGCAATGAATCAAGAGTGACATGTATGAAAATTAATGCATGGTGGCTTTGCCACAAATACGATGTCAACTACATGATAATGCATGTCAGGACCCCGACACAATACCACATCGATCTAGCATGTAACACTTCATATCACTTTGCGGCCTCACGCACGGTATTCCCACGGGTGCCACCTTACCTGTACCGGGACCGTTTGCGCCTTTTGGCTCACGTATATGATAGTGCCGCTAGCATCCATATGACAAAGAACCCGGGCTGACATGGCTAGTCGTGAACCCAAAGTGGCACTAACTTACAGGGACAGGCATACATGACCCAACAACGAACGTGTCGGTCATCAGCGAGTGAATCCGGGCTGTAGCAACTGGGCTAGCAGGACCCCGGTAAACCGGGCTGTAGCAGGCTAACAGGACTCTGGTATTCATCGCGTGACATTTCCCCGTAGGGACAGACACAAGAACGAAGAAGGACACATGCCGGCCAGCCTAAGTGTTCCGGAGCAGTAGCAAGCTACCATGGCTCAGTGGAAGCACTAGGAGACATTTCCCGGTAAGAGAGGCTACTAAGGATAAACAACTAGATAGTTAGATCCCACACATACCAAGCATTTCAATAACATACACACAATATGCTCGATATGTACAAATACAACATGGCATCACAACATGACTCTACAACTAAAGTATTTATATTCAATAGGCTCCGAGGAGCGAGATATTACAAACATGGGTCTCACGACCCAACATTCAGAGCATACAAGTCAAACACATGCGGAAGCTTAACATGTCTGAGTACAGACATCTATAAATGAAAAAGGCTGAGAAGCCTGACTATCTACCAGATCCTGCCGAGGGCACAAGATCGTAGCTGAGGTAACAAGCTAAACGTCGAAGTCCACGCGGAACTACTAGTGAGACTGAAATCTCTCTGCAAAAACATAAAATAGGCAAACGTGAGTACAAATGTACCCAGCAAGACTTACATCAGAACTATCTACATATGCATCATTATCAGTAAAGGGGATGGTGGGTGAGGGAGTCCCGGACTAGGGGGTGTCCGGATAGCCGAACTATCATCATCGGCCGGACTCCAAGACTATGAAGATACAAGATTGAAGACTTCGTCCCGTGTCCGGATGGGACTTTCCTTGGCGTGGAAGGCAAGCTTGGCGATACAGATATGTAGATCTCCTACCTTTGTAACTGACTTGGTGTAACCCTAGCCCTCTCCGGTGTCTATATAAACCGGATGGCTGTAGTCCATAGGACGAACAACAATCATACCATAGGCTAGCTTCTAGGGTTTAGCCTCCTTGATCTCGTGGTAGATCCACTCTTGTAACACATATCATCAATATTAATCAAGCAGGACGTAGGGTTTTACCTCCATCAAGAGGGCCCGAACCTGGGTAAAACATCGTGTCCCTCGTCTCCTGTTACCATCCGCCTAGACGCACAGTTCGGGACCCCCTACCCGAGATCCGCCGGTTGTGACACCGACATTGGTGCTTTCATTGAGAGTTCCTCTGTGTCGTCACCATCAGGAAGGATGCCTTTTCCCGTCTTTGAAGACGGCGCCGTCGTCAAGGGAGCTTTGGCCACCGGCCAGACTATCCGGCTAGGCGGTTTTCTCATGACCGCCTGTTCGGCCACCGCCCCGACAATGACCTCTCAAGTCATTGAAAGCGATCTTCACGTCAGCTCGGAATTCGCTGAGCAGCTAGATCCGATTGAGCTCTCCTCCGTAAATGATCTCTTGGATCACATCGCCGCCTTGGGAGTCGCCACCGACTACGATCAGATTGGGCTTAAAACCGATCTGAGAGAAATTAACTCTCCCCAGGCTACCCACCACGTTGTCGTGGTAGAGGAACAATGCGGCAACTCTTCTTCTATGTTAAAATCCAACTATGTCCGGATTCCGGATCCCTCCATGACGGATTCCCATGTAAGGATGGATGCTAATCAGATATTGAACCTAAAGTCAGGCATCGGACCAGATCTGTTGGAAAGCGCTCAGCAAACCAAGCTTCCGAATCCGGAAGCTTCTTGGCCTTTGAGCCTCGGATCGGGCGGGGTTCCGAACTTAATTCTACCTGCCCACCCAAACATAAGCGATCTATCTCAAATACGGCAAGAGCCCGCTGAAACAGTACATCATTACTGGGCCAGATTCCTCCTAGTTATGAACAGGATAAAGGACTGTCATGAAGAAAGCGCGATCTCAATCTTCTGCAACAATTGCACGGAAAAGGGAATCATAAACGCCATCAGTCGTCGCGAAGTTTCATGCTTCGCCGACCTAGCGACCATTGTACAAAAATACTGCGCGATGGAGAGTGCCTGGAAAACCGAAACCATGTTTTGGGACAATCCAGCCCTGAATAAAACCCCAGTCCAAAATAAAAGGGTGCGTCATACTCAAGCACCTGGGTTAAAAACCAAAAAGCAAAAACCCCCTAAAGGGTACGGAACCGTACTAGAGGGATGGCTCAACGGACCCTGCAAAATCCACAGTACGGAGGGCGCCACTCTAACACACAGCCTTCGAGCATGTTGGATACTACGGTAGGTGGCCAAAAGTGGCATGGGCTTTTTAGCCCCGGGCAACCAACCCAGCAGTACCAATACGGTATTAACAGTCTCCGAGACTTTCGCATCAAATAACGTGCGGAAACGAACAATCCGCAGCCTCGCCGAAGTCTACCAAGTAGCAACAACAAATCCATGGAGCGGCACGGCTATCACCTTTAACGCCAGCGACGAACCTAAATTCCGAACAGCTAGAGCACCAGCCGCATTGGTCCTCAGTCCGATAGTGGACGGTTTCCGTCTTACTAAGGTACTCATGGATGGCGGCAGCGAACTAAACCTCATCTATGAGGAAACCCTTCAAAAAATGGAAATTGACTGGAGCCACATCGAGCGAAGCAGCACAACCTTCAGAGGGATAATCCCCAGTCGAGAAGTACGCTGCACAGGAAAAATCACACTAGATGTAGTGTTCGGCTCACCGGACAATTACAGGTCCGAGGAGGTCACGTTCCAAGTGGCCCCATTCGGCAGCGGATATCACGCTTTGTTAGGGAGAGAGGCATTCACAATCTTCCAAGCTATACCCCACTACGGGTACATGAATCTCAAAATTCTCGGACCCAATGGGATAATAACTCTTGCTAGTGATCCAGATACAGCACTCCGCGCTGAAAATAAGACAGCCGCACTGGCCCTAGAGGCATTGTCCGAAGCCCTAGCGGCAGAGGAACTAACTACGCTGCGCTCCACGGTGGATAGGGACGATGTGATACTCGATAAGAGGTCCAAGTCCACCTCTTTTAAACCAGCAGACGAAATAGTCAAATTTCAGGTCCATCCAACGGACCCCACAAAGACGGCCTCCATTGGGGCACAATTAAGTCCTGATGTCGAAGCCGCACTACGAGAATTCCTTCGGGAAAATTGGGACATTTTTGCCTGGCACCCTTCAGACATGCCAGGAATCCCACGCAGGCTGGCAGAGCACAGCCTAAACATCCTAAAAGGATTAAAGCCGGTCAAACAAGCTTTTCGGCGATTTTCCGAACCCAAAAGACAGGCAATGGGAGAGGAGCTAGCCAAATTCTTAGAAGCCGGATTCATCAGAGATATAAAACATCCGGACTGGCTAGCCAATCTAGTAATGGTACCAAAAAAGGACAAATCATGGCTCCTCTGCGTCGATTTTAAAGACCTTAACAAGGCCTGTCCAAAGGACCCTTTCCCCCTCCCTCGCATCGACCAAATCATCGATGCTACCGCAGGGCACGATTCATTGTGCTTCCTCGAGCATACTCCGGATACCATCAAATCAAGATGGCGGAGAAAGACCAGGCCGCAACGGCATTCATTACTCCATATGGGCCATTCTGCTTCAACACAATGCCCTTCGGACTCAAAAACGCCAGCGCAACATATCAGCGCATGATTCAAACATGTCTGGCTACCCAGATAGGCAAAACAGTAGAGGCATACGTAGACGATGTGGTCGTCAAGACCAAACACGTCGAAACTCTAGTAGAAGACTTGAGGGTGACATTCGACAACCTCCGAGCATATGACATTAAGCTCAATCCGGAAAAATGCGTCTTCGGCGTACCAGCCGGAAAGCTCTTGGGCTTCATCGTATCCAGTAGAGGAATTGAAGCAAACCCGGCCAAAATCCGAGCTCTGTCACAATTGGATATTCCAAAGGACCTCAAGCAAATACAAAAACCAACCGGATGCGTAGCGGCCTTAAGTCGCTTCATCTCCCATTTGGGAGAAAAGGCTCAGCCCCTCGACCGCCTCCTCCGGCGCACCGAACATTTCAAATGGACGGATGCTGCCACAACCGGACTCGAAGAAATAAAGGCCATACTGGCAACAAATCCGGTCCTGGCCGCGCCCAACCTGGGCGAACCTATGTTATTATATACCGCAGCAACACATCAAGTTGTCAGCGCGGTACTCGTCGTCGAGCGAGAGACAGAAGGGCACAGATTCCCTCTTCAAAAACCAGTGTACTACGTATCCACTGTTCTAACTCCATGCAAGTCCAGGTACCCACATTATCAAAAGATAGCGTATGCGGTGTTCATGGCATCCCGGAAGCTGCGACACTACTTTCAAGAATGTTCCATAACGGTGGCCTCCGAAGTACCTCTCAACGATATTATAAATAATCGCAACGCAACGGGCAGGATTGAAAAATGGGCTATTGAGCTCTTACCATTTGACATAACCTATAAACCACGGCGAGCTATAAAGTCGCAGGTTCTGGCTGACTTCGTCGCTGAATGGACCGAATCCGAACTCCCTAAAGAGTACGGCGCATACTCCAATTGGATCATGCATTTCGACGGATCCAAAATGTTGGCTGGCTTGGGGGCTGGCATCGTCCTGACGTCCCCAACAGGAGACACAATCCAATACGTACTTCAAATAATGTACATGGACTCCAACAACGCAGCCGAATACGAGGCCCTTCTACATGGCCTCCGGATGGCAATCTCCATGGGCATTCAACGCCTAGAGGTGCGCGGGGATTCAAACCTCGCAATATCCCAAGTAAATGGAGACTTTGACGCCAAAGATCCAAAAATGGCATCTTACCGCAACGCCGTCCTAAAAATGTCAGCTCGGTTCGAAGGACTCGAATTCCACCATGTAGCCCGAGATAATAACCAGGCAGCAGACGTGTTAGCACGCATCGGCGCGAAACGAGACGCCGTCCCTCCAAACATCTTCGTGGAACGGCTCTTTAAGCCATCCGTGTTATGGGAAGAGGAGTCCGGAAATAACAATCCGGAGCCAGCTGCATCACCTAACTCAGACCATTCTGACACAATCGGCGGCTCAGCCAATGAAATAACACCTTCAGCTCACGAAATAATGGCAGTAATTGCCCCGTGGACAGAACCATTCCTAGCCTACTTAATTCGGCAGGAACTTCCCGAAGACCAAAATGAGGCCCGCTGCATAGTTCGGCGATCTAAAGCCTACAAGGTCCATGAGGGAGAACTTTATAAGAAAAGCACAACCGGAGTCCTTCAAAGGTGTATCTCCGAAGAGGAGGGGCGGAATCTCCTGGCTGAAATTCACACCGGACTCGGCGGGCACCACGCTGCAGCCCGGGCCCTTGTAGGCAAGGCCTTCCGTACAGGATTTTATTGGCCGACAGCCCGGGCAGATGCTCAGGACTTAGTCCAACGATGCGTCGGTTGCCAGCTCTTTGCTAATCAGAGCCACATGCCACCCACCGCCCTCAAAACTATACCCATTACCTGGCCGTTCGTGGTCTGGGGGCTTGACATGGTTGGACCCCTTAAAGGGGGAACCCACAAGCACAAATACTTATTGGTCATGGTGGACAAATTCACCAAATGGATTGAGGCCAAGCCGGTTAAAACGGTAGAATCCGGACCGGTGATAGACTTCATATCCGGGGTAGTACACCGTTTTGGCATCCCCCACAGCATCATCAGTGATAACGGCACGAACTTCATGGCCGACGAGGTTAAACTCTGGTGCAAAAACATGGGCATCAAGCTCGATTACGCTTCAGTCTATCACCCCCAAACTAACGGTCAAGTCGAGCGAGCAAATGGTCTAATCATGAGCGGCATCAAACCCAGACTAGTGCGGTCCCTCAAGGAATCTAACACGCACTGGGTAGAGGAGCTCGACTCCGTACTCTGGGGACTGCGGACCACGCCAAACCGAACTACTGGATTCACACCATTTTTCATGGTCTACGACGCAGAGGCAGTTCTGCCCTGCGATATAATTCATGACTCACCTCGTGTACGCATGTACGAAGAAAGAGAAGCCGAGTTGGATCGGCAGGACAGTTTGGACACCTTAGAGGAGGAGCGGGACGTGGCAAAGGCTCGTTCCGCATTTTATCAGCAGCAGGCTCGAAGATATCAAAGCAGAGAAGTACGGGCCAAAACTTACAATGTCGGCGAACTCGTTCTACGCCTGCCGGACAAGAAAAAGGACAAACTTAAGCCCAAGTGGGAAGGTCCCTTCATCATCGACCAAGTCCTGACCGGCGGAGCATACCGTCTACGTAAAGCATCTGACAACCGACTCGAGCCGAACCCATGGAACGCAGCCCGTCTCCGAAGATTCTACGCCTAAACACCGGACTCAGAGTTCGTCTCACTCCCCCGTCCACCTTTTTATATTTTTTACTGTCTCTTGTCCCCCTCCTTCTTCCCACTTTTTTTCAACACCTTTTATAGGCTGATTTGCGCTTTGTTCGCACACACTTGATGTGCTCCTAGCACTCATTATACCTGGGGGCTTCTTTACCAGAAGCTTATTCATATGGGCTTCACGCCCAATACATGTGTCACACTTCCGCATGTACCTTTTATTCACCATTATATGCATCGATATGACTTAAGTTTTGGCCAAGCTGGGTTGCCTGGCTCCTGTGCTTACCCCTATGTTCCCGATTGTTCGGCTAGGACGTAAAGGGAGCACCTCTGCGATTGTTACTGCCGGGTCAGCCAGATGTGTACCTCAGACTGGGTGAAGCCGAAAGCTAGCGTTCTTAAGAGAATATTCGGTCGGTGGCTTGAAAGATGATTTATTACTTACTTATTTATCTGCCCCCAGATGCTTTTTCTGCTATTTTCGCAGTCCGGCATTGCACCTTAGGGCATGCCTCCCAGGGAAAGGAACCCTTAACGGAACTATTCTCCCTGGAAGATGTTTCTTACTAACCATGTAATATAACATAACTAGTTGGGCACTTGTCTGATAAAGCAATTATGACCCCGACGCCTTGTCTCCATGCATGCCCCGGTTCTTTTATAACCGTAAGGGTATTCGGACACACTCCGGACTGTTGGGTCCCGAGGTTGAAGCGAAACGGTCCACAAAGACAAACGATCTATAATCCGGCTAGAAGGCATTTTACATGTCATTTCAAATTACATCGTCAAACCGACTGATTGTACTCCTCCTCAATCCCATCTAACAGGCTGTCTAATTTACAGTCCTGTTGGGAATATTTCGTGGCCATTTCTACTTGGCCGTACATCAAGCTCACAGGGATCTCCTTCCCATCAGGCCCCGTAGGTCCGACCTCGGCCATGTGGTTTGGGTCAGCCTTCGGGTAGCGCGTCTTCACCATGGCCCAGGCCTCCCTGGCGCCCTGATAGCAGGCCGATATCTTCCACAAACGGAGGCGTCGCCGTGCTCCCTGGAGCTTCTCAGCAATCTCACCAAGGCCCTCTGGTAGGGAGACAGATGGCCATAAAGCCTGAACGATGCCACCCATCGCCTGCCGAACACGCTCGAACAATTGCGCCAGCTCGGGAAGTTGGTCACCCGTTGACCCAGGCATTTCCTCCGCAGGGCGACCTGTGAGCACACCTAAAGACATATTTCTGTCAATCGACTTCCTCGCCGAATTCTTCTTTTCAAAGGAATTTTCTCAAGCACTTACTATAAATGCCGCGACGAAGCCGCTGATTCTCCTTCACGGAGCCAGACAGCTGGGCCCGAACACCTTTCAGCTCTTCTCCTAGCTGGGTGTGGGCATCTTGGAGCTTGTTTCTCTCCTGCTGCACCTTCATAAGCACCCTCTCGCCGGCCTTTAGCTGACGCAGTAGCTGTTGCTTGTCCGGATCTAGTCCGGTGCCCTCTGCAATATTATTGTCAGATTCACGCCGCACTTTGTTAATTAATCATCTTTTCAAAGTACGTCTTACCAGCAGGGGTCTCTGTGGCTCCCCCTGTGGTGGCCAGTGCGGCCTCAAGTTGGGCCTTGCACTCTTGGAGCTCCTGGGACAGATGGGTATTCTTCTCCATAAGATCCTGCATAAAAATTGATCCTTAAATCAGTTATTTTAACTATTTTAAGTCTCGGGGGCTACTGGCATAGATAACTATTAAAATTACTTACACGTATGTCTTTCACATACTGCTCCATGGCTCTGGTTATCCCATCTTGAGCGGCACGGAGGTGCGCGTTTCCCGGATCAAAGGCATTTAACGCCTCCGGGGAGAAACATGCGTCACGAAGAATTGTCCGGCGACGCCTGTGCTTCATGGCGCTCTCCACCTCAGACCGGGTGGCGGACAGCCTGTCGGCATCCTCCGTCGGAGGAGCATCCGGCTCATGCCTTGTATTCGCCTCCCCTCCGGGGCCATGCGTTGGAGCATGGCTGGCGGAGGCTTGATTGGCAACCTCTCCTGACACTGTCCGGCGAGCGCTCTTTCTGGAAAAGTTATGAGCATTAATATACCTCCTGGGAATCCTTCCCTTAAAAATAGCGGTGCTCCGTACCGTTGTGGCGACGTTTCAGTTCGCGTCGCACTCCTTTTCCGCCTGCTGGGCCGGACTGACCCTTGTTGGCCGGCCACCGCGGGTTCGGCTTCCCGCCTTAAAGGCACCTCCTGCGATGCACCATCAGTATGGGATGGTCAGAATTGAGCGCGGATCAAATCATGGTGTCGAGACCTCGGTCGTAGTCACCTGGGAGGCCGGAAATAAACCGGGGTAGTCAGCCGTAATGGCGACTAGGGCATTGTCCATGCTAAGTTGGTGGAACACCCCGTCGATCAGCTCCACCTTTATGTCCGGATCCTCTTCGGAGGTCGGATCAAGGGATCGTTCTGGATCCTCGGGCTGTGGAGTTAGGCTTCGTATGCCTTCCACATCCCGGCGCAGCTCCTGCGTCGAAATCATAGAGTAAGATACTTGACTTTGAAAGTATGGATCGGGTGGATGAATATCCGCTTACCCAGCTCCGAGGGTTATTCATAGAGAATCCATTCAGCGGATTCATGCGGAGGAAGTCCTCCTCCTCTCCCTTGTACAAGCCGGACAGGATCTTTGCCGGATCGGCTGCCGAGCCTGGCCCTTTGCGGCCATGACGGGTGGCGTCATCTTCCCCGTTGAAATCCCACATAGGGTGGCCCCTATATTGGAGTGGCTGCACCCCTCGCATAATGCACGTGGCCATGACTCCAATCATGGTCAATCCGGAGTGGGCCAGTAATCTAATCCGGCCCATCAGATAATGGACGCTCCTATCATCTTCCCGTTGAGGGCTCCGCGGGCGCCAACTCAGGCGTTTCTTCAAGGGAGCATTGCTGAACTCCGGGAGGCCGATCCGAACTGGATCCGGCAGAGGGGCGTCCTCCATGTAGAACCATTCCGAAGGCCAGTCTTCGGACGCCTTCTTCGGGGTGCCGGATAGATATCCGGTCCCGGCGATGCGCCATATTTCGGCTCCGCCCACTTGATATATCGACCCCTCATGAGAACGGGGTACGAGGCAAAACAATCTCTTCCACAGCGCGAAATGGGGCTCGATGCCCAAGAACAGCTCGCAAAGAGCTACGAAGCCCGCGATGTGCAAAATGGAGGCAGGCGTGAGGTAGTGAAGCTGGAGTCCGTAGAACTCTAGGAGCCCCCGGAGAAACGGATGTATGGGAAATCCGAGTCCCCTTATTAGGTAGGGGACAAAGCATATCCTCTGCCCTTTGGAGGGGTTGGGGATGCTCTCCGCCTGCTTCCCACCCTTGTAGGTGGCTAGTCCGGCTCGAATCGGAACCATGAAAGCTGGGGGAAGATATCCCTCGGTTTGGAGCGCCACTAGCTCGCTGTGTGGAACTGAGCATCTCCCCCAATCTCCTGGCTTAGGGCTGGGAGCGCGAGATGAGGAGCCGCGTCGACTATTCATGATGGAATGGATTTTTGTCAGAGGCGCATCAATGAGAACTTGCGGATGGAGGATGGTGTAAGCTGGATCTAGATCCTCGCCTCTCTTATAGGCGACTCGTTCGCACGGTTAGGGGGTAAAATGTAAAAATACCCCAGCCTTTCGCATTCGTATGACATGTGGAAGAGGGCCATTATTGGGCGTAGAAGCCAAGGAGCGCAACATTTATAAGGAAGCATGACACTATTCGACGGGAACATGAAGTTTGAAGGAGAACCCACCTTACAACGCCGAAGACAATATACGCGCCAGACTCGTCGCCGCTAAAGCCCGGTTCAGGGGCTACTAAGGGAGTCCTGGACTAGGGGGTCTCCGGATAGCCAAACTATCATCATCGGCCGGACTCCAAGACTATGAAGATACAAGATTGAAGACTTCGTCCCGTTTCCGGCTGGGACTTACCTTGGCGTGGAAGGCAAGCTTGCGGATACGGATATGTAGATCTCCTACCTTTGTAACCGACTTGGAGTAACCCTAGCCCTCTCCGGTGTCTGTATAAACCGGATGGCTGTAACACACATACCATAGGCTAGCTTCTAGGGTTTAGCCTCCTTGATCTCGTGGTAGATCCACTCTTGTAACACACATCATCAATATTAATCAAGCAGGACATAGGGTTTTACCTCCATCAAGAGGGCCCGAACCTGGGTAAAACATCGTGTCCCTCGTCTCCTGTTACCATCCGCCTAGACGCACAGTTCGGGACCGCCTACCCGAGATCCGCTAGTTTTGACACCGACAGTGGGGTTTAACTGCAGCAAGCCGGCTTTGACTCGGTGGCTATCCTGAACTATGACTGCAAGTAACTCTTTTGAGGTGGCGCACACGAGTCCACAAATTCACCAACCAATACACCACTATGGATCCGCTCACGTCTCCCTACGAGAACGCCATCCATAGCACTCACGCTTATCTTGCGCATTTTAAAGTATCCACTTTCACTTGTCTATGAACTGTTATAGGCAACCCAGAAGTCCTTTACCGCGGACACGGCTATTCGAATAGATGATGTTAACCCTGCAGGGGTGTACTTCTTCATACATGTTTCCACCACTTAGCGTCTGCACACGACATGTGCTCGGCAGACTTCAAGCGAAAGCCGACGTGGGTGTAGACCACGACCTACCTAAGCACTCAAGTCTCTAGTCCAGGTTTATCGCCTATTCGGGTTCCATCCGCGAGGAGATCCGGCCCGAGTTTCGCTCACAGCCCCAAACGATGTGTGCAGGGCTCCCGAGACACCAAATGGGCGCCCGGTACACCGTGCCACGTGCCTGCCGCATCACAGCCCACCCCTCGGGTCAGCGCTGCCCACGGCCTCCAGCACACTACAAACACCAGAAACTACTTGCAACTCCTGGACAGAGGACAAGGGTGATTAAGAAGTCGAGCGGGGTCATATTTCAGGGCCCAATGCATGGTAGTAGCTGAATCATGGATCACAAACACAAAACTCAGTTCCTAAAGACGGCTTCAATGAGACAACCCACCATGTACTCCTACATGGCCTCTCACCGCTACCTTTACCAAATCGTGTTCACACACTTAGCTCACACACAGTAGGACATGTTCACACACCTCTGATTCATCCCCGATGAATCAGACCTGACTCAACTCTAAGCAGTAGCAGGCATGACAAACAAACATGAATGAGTAGGCACAACATGGCTCAAACAACTCCTACTCATGCTAGTGGGTTTCATCTATTTACTGTGGCAATGACAGGTCATGCAGAGGATAAAGGGTTCAGCTACCGCAGCAAGTAACAGATGAATCGTTGTTGTCCTAATGCAATAAAAGAGAGCAGGAGCGAGAGAGTAGGATTGTATCGGAATGAACAAGGGGGTTTTGCTTGCCTGGCACTTCTGAAGATAGCATTGAGTCTTCATCAGTGTCAACGATCACAATGTCGATACAACGTCTACCGAGGGGGAACAACACCGACAAACAAAGAAGAAACACGATCAATGCAATGCACAATATGATGCATGCTATGACATGGCAATAAGAAATATGTTTTGGCTAATGCAAGCTAGAACAGATTGAGATGAGTCCATTTGAACCAAAGATTCAAATGCAAACCCATTTTAAGAGGTCATAATAGTGCATTAACTTGTTTCACCTAAACAGCAAGTTTAATGTGTTCTAACATGCATGAAACCAGTGCAGATGGATAGATTGGATTTTTCTAATCATTTTCATATATAAACCGGTGCATATGAAACCAGCTACGGTTGATTTTATATGATTTTTAGAAGTTTAGGACATTTTCTGGAATTTCCTGAATAAGAATAATTCCAATAATTGAATTAATGCATCAGCATTGCGTCAGGGTGACGTCAGCAGGTCAAAGGCGCCAGCCTAGGTCAAACCTGACGGCTGGGACCCACATGTCAGTGTAACAACTAACTAACAGAGTTAGTTAGCGTTAGGTTAGCACTAACCTAGGTTAATTAGAGCCTGGGCCCACTTGTCAGTGAGTCAACTAATTAACTAAGTTAATTAGTTCTAACTAAACTCACACCTAAACTAAATAGGGGCATGGCCCATGCGTCAGTGACCCTGGGGAAGTCAAACTGAGGTCAAACCGGGTCAATCTCGCCGGAGTTGACCCAGGGCTCGTCGCCGGCAGGACCAGGGACGGCGGAGAGGTGCGGGTTTCCTCCTCCGGCGACCAAATCGACGGCGGAGGGCGGCTACATGGAGCTGGAGCTTGCTCGCATCGAGTGGTGGCGGTGGGAGATGCTGGGATGGCCGGAAATGTCGCCGGCGACGACCTTGGCGGTCGCCGGAGTTCGGGCGAGGTTGGGAATGGTGCTGTGGGGCACGGCTGGGTGCTACGGCCTCCTGGTGATGTGCTGAGCACGGTGACGCGCTCGGAATGAAGCCAGCGTGGCTGTAGCCACGACGGCGACGTGCGGTGGCGGCGGCGGGTGCGGCCGAGCTCGGTGTGGTCGCTGTGGTGCACAAGAAGGCAAACAAAGAGGGGGAGAAGGGGCAGGAGCTCACAGCGGATCCATAGCGATGGTTAGCGGGCTCGGGGACGCTCGGGAGACAGAGAATCGACGACGACGATCTTCGGTGGCCGACGAGGGAAACAACGGTGGTGGCGGTGTTGCGGCGCGTCCGGGGCCTCGTGGCTCGTCGAGGGGGTCAAGGACGTAGAGATGGAGCTTCTAGGCGCGTCGGTGAGGTGTGCGGTGGCCGGTGGCCATGGCTACGGCGAGCGGCGGCTGTGGCTGCGCTCGGGTGGGTTCACGAAAGAGAAACAGAGGAGAGGGAGGAGCGAGGGAGTGTGCGAGGGGGTTCCAGGGGCATGCGTGGCGGCGTTGGAGACATCCAGGGGGAGGATGAGGCAGCCAGGCAGGGAGGAGCTGGCCTCCTCGGCCGCAAGCGTGCGAGCACGCAGCTGCTCCTACTGGCAGGAGGAAGACGACAGGGAAGGAGGCGGTGGTGGGCTGGGCTAGTTGGCTGGGCTGCCAGCTGGGCCGGCCAGGTAAGTTCCCTCCTTCTCTTTTATTTTCTGTTTTCTATTTTTCTGTAACTGTGTGGTTTTATTAAAAAATACTTAGGCATCTCTAAAAATCCTGAAAATAATCAGGGGCTCTGTTTAGATTATTTCCAATAGCCCACACTTATTTTCAGAATTATTTGGGCATTTAAAGTATTTTATAGCATTTATATACCCAAATGCAAATAGTAATGATTTAATCCAATGACCTTATGTGTCCTAGAAAAATGTGAACCCATTTTGTCAGAGGTTCTAGCCCAAAACAAAAACGGTAGACTTTTTAGAAGGGCATTTCAGGTTCATTGAAAATAATTTTAGTAAACCCTAGTTGTTTTCAGGGGGGGTGCTGGGGGTTCTATCATCCCCATTTCAAGTTTCAAAATAATTTAAACATGATGCATCACCAAAGACTAGCACTAGTGCATTGCCATAAGCTAGGGATGTGACAACTCACCCCCACTAAACAAGAATCTCGTCCCGAGATTCAAGACGTGAGGTAAGAAGGCAAAGGGGACACTAAGCATCACAAACTTCATGATCCAACTGTCTTCTCGAGGTTGTTGATTTGTCGACTCAAATTGATCTTGACGTCCTTGCTTTCGAGATCTTCAACCAGCACGAGGACAAAAGAGCGAAACATGTCCACATGGATGGATCATCTTAATGATCACAAGATCAACTCCCGAGATGAGACGTAAAAACATCTCTCGAGCTGAGACGCGAAGCACACATCTAGAGGAATGGAGTGAAGCAGATGACGAAGGTTCACTAGGTAGACAACAATTTCACGCTTAAGAAGGTGGTGAACGATTGTCAACATAGCGAGGAGTTGGGTTGCCATGATACCATAATGAGACATCTTGGAGGGGGGTGACTCGTAGAAATATCCCCTCAAGTGGCAAAAAGAATTACCTTTGATTCCGAGATCATTGAAATTCTTTATACCAGCTTAAGGCAAATCAAAATCGATCATTTGTAGGAGTTCAGTGGAATGACATACCCGGACCAGTATGGATGATGTGGATTACCTTGTTGAAGACAACACAAGGGTTGATTTTGCTTATCATCGGAGATGGATGGGACCCAAGGTGGGATGGCACAATGACGGTGCAAGCTGGGAACAAAACACAAATGCTGGGAATGATTCTAGTAACTGGGAAGAAACTCAACAACAGAGAGTGAGTCCACTTTTTGAAATTATAGCATAACCGAGGAAGCTAGGAGCAATCCTAGTTATGACGATGATAACACCTAGTGCTTGTGCGTGCTCTCAAGAACTTGAGCATTTCCATAATCATCAAGGTTTTACCAATATCCGTGTCAAGGATCCTGGCAACACAACTTACTACCGTGATGAGGGTGATGGATGATGCAGATGCAAAAGAAGATAACACCTTCTCAGATTTCACCTTAGCAGAGCCAAGGAAACAAAATCTGGATGATCGACCGAGAGACATTTAGCACTCCGCTTCTAATGTTCTGCTTGATGTAATAGCATAATCCATTCATAGATATGGTTTGATATCTAGAACATCAAGTAATGGTCGGACTTCGGGAACACAAAAATCCATAAGGAACAACTAGGGAGTAGATCCTACGAATTCCCTATGGGGAGGTGGGCCAACATCTTCAATCAAGATACTACAACAATAGGTCTTCCGACTGGGTGTGTTGGCCACGACATCCACTTTACCGGTTATCGAGGGACCAGTATTATAGTTCTTTGGGAAATGTTCCAACCATCATATCTGCTTGAGATTCAGATCTGGTTGGTGTCAGGATATTCCAAACTCATCGAGTCTAGGAAGAAAAATGAAAGTTTGCAACACAAATCAACGAGATGACGTTGCGAGATTCTCGGGAAATTAACTATGATAGCAAGCTCCAAAACATGAGTTGGTTCTGCTACATACATGTGAACATGCTGTCGCAGACAAGCATGACCACTTAGTAGTCTTATAATAAAACACTACCGAGTTCCGGTGGAAAGCCATCGTTAAAGATATCAAAGTCTAGTGCATGTCCGTCTGGGCCCTTCAGGATTAGCACTTAGAACTTATTAACCTTGAACAAATCAATCAGTGGCTTGGTGTGCTAGGAACACATATAGAATGGAGGTTGCAAGTCTCCGAACCACATAATACTTCGCACGTATGCATGACTGATTTGGGATGATTCCAAAGGAAGCAACATTGACTTTCTGAAATCCACGGCGGCAACTTGCATCAAATGCACATGAATTAAAAAAGAGTCCTTCTTTCATCCGAACATATGCTTCATGCACGGGACATGAAGATAATGCTTATAGAAATTTCCAATACTAGCTGGATGTTCAACACGAATCATGGAGAAGGTAGCAGTGTTGCTAATGGGCTCAACAACAATTCATCCAGGTTTCCATATAAATGGAATTCCACAATTATGTGAACATGGTGATAGCATTGGTCAGACCAAAAGATATAATGGAGTATGCTCGTGGAGGAACCACGAGTAAGACAGCATTACGAACATCGTTGGTTCTGATTTGATTTGAGAATAGCCCATACTCAAATCAAAGTTTTGATAAGGTAATAGGTCCAACAACTGATCACAGGGACCAATCGATGAAGATATCATCTTTCTTCAACATACATACAAGATATCCCTTAAGATGAACTAAATCGGACAAGCTTCCATCATCCAACTCTCCAAGTTGTTGTTCAGCTTAGCCAACTAGCTCAGGGGTACCCAACACAGATTCTTGGAGAAGGGGTGGTTTATAAGAAACCAACTTGATCACAAACTCAACATAGCGGTCAGGTGATGACCTGGTGATACTTCCGAGAAGATAATCAGAAAATCACGAACCACCGATATGTTACTAAGCTCGAGAACAATCTTGCTTTTCAGGGCAAGACGATATGGTCAAATAAGCAAGGATTGGAACTATACTAACTCACTGATCAGAGAGTGCACCAGGAAATAAGGACTAGGTAGCACGATCAACCTTAGGGTGATGATTCAGTAACCAACACACTAAGAATGAGGTTATTGTCCATTTAACTACCAAGCAACAGAGTTGCTAGGAGTATAGATTTCACACATCACGTTTCACTTGGCGGCGTTCCGGTTGCAACAACACGGGAGCCGAGAAATGAATAATGAGGGCGAGAAGTATCACTGTATCAAGAGTTCATAGAATGGTGTGCAATTCCCATGATAATCTTTAATATAAAGATGGTAATACTACAAGGTAGAGTAGAACAAAAGCTGGATTAGCAATTTTATCTGCGGAGCACAACTACTTTGACCCAATCCTGGGAAAGGATGAGGTTCTGAGTTTGTTTCTCCTAGTCATTCCAGAATAGAATGGCTTGACGGACCACATGAGTAATAGGCATCGATAAACGAATGCATGCATACTCTTGACTATCAATTGATAGACGAAGGTCAGAGGACAACTAACGAGGGCAACTCAAAGGAACATATGTTTTTCTGAGTTATGGATGCATGGATTAGAATGTCGAACGAGTTCAACATATTTCTTCCGGACAACCCATGCAGAAAAGTAGAACTGGCAGAGTCGCAATATAGAATGGAGAACCCATCGAGATACTCCTGTCGTGATCTTTTGATCCAACAAACATCTGCCGTAAGTGGTTCATAGTATTTGGAAGAAGGGAATACCACGGACCTCGAGGACTAATGCAAAGGTTACTAATTTCCTAAAGGAACTAGCAACACTATAAACATGAAGTAAGTGGGGTGAATCTCGGGTTCAAAACCCGAGTAGAATACCTACTACTAAGTGGCATCACGAGATGCTTTCAGGAATAAAGGCCAGAATCATCACACTGGAACATAGATCATGGATAGATCACTAGATGACACTCTAAGACACCTAGGGTCATAATAATAACTCCAACATATATGTCGAGGTAATCGAGTACCTCAACTTACTGAATAGTGTGGTTAATCTGGCCCAAAGGGACATCGGAAACATGAGGAAGGGATTTGCAAATGCATCATACTATTTAGAAACCTGGGATGACTCAGACAGCATAACGGTTGTAAATGATCGAATAGATTTGAGACACCCTACAAAAGGTGGCATAACCACTTAACATCATAATATCAAGATTTTGAAAGCCAGCTAAGATACACGAAAGTAGTAGGAACTAAACTGAGGCTTGAATCCAACAATTCTATGAGTCTACGGATTAGTAACACGTGATCCTGATAAAAAGAAGAGAAAGCCTAGTTTCTTAACCCCATAGGAAAGATAATATGACTCAGATCAGAAGGGCACAAGGTATAAGGAGTAAAAAGAGCCTTACGTTCTATCCCACAATCAATTCCCCTACATATAACTAAAGCATTTCTAGACTCAACTTCGACCAGTTTGGCTTGGAGAACCTACAGGCAATCAAGCTCTGATACCAAAGCTGTCAGGACCCCGACTCAATACCACATCGATCTAGCATGTAACACTTCATATCACTTTGCGGCCTCATGCACGGTATTCCCACGGGTGCCACCTTACCTGGCCCGGGACCGTTTGCGCCTTTTGGCTCACGTATATGATAGTGCCGCTAGCATCCATATGACAAAGAACCCGGGCTGACATGGCTAGTCGTGAACCCAAAGTGGCACTAACTTATAGGGACATGCATACATGACCCAACAACGAACGTGTCGGTCATCAGCGAGTGAATCCGGGCTGTAGCAACTGGGCTAGCAGGACTTCGAAAAACCGGGCTGTAGCGGGCTAACAGGACTCCGGTATTCATCGCGTGACATTTCCCCGTAGGGACAAACACAGGAACGAAGAAGGACACATGCTGGCCAACCTAAGTGTTCCGGAGCAGTAGCAAGCTACCATGGCTCAGTGGAAGCACCAGGAGACATTTCCCGGTAAGAGAGGCTACTAAGGATAAACAACTAGATAGTCAGATCCCACACATACCAAGCATTTCAATAACATACACACAATATGCTCGATATGTGCAAATACAACATGGCATTACAACATGACTCTACAACTCAAGTATTTATATTCAATAGGCTCCGAGGAGCGAGATATTACAAACATGGGTCTCACGACCCAACATTCAGAGCATACAAGTCAAACACACGCGGAAGCTTAACATGTCTGAGTACAGACATCTACAAATGAAAAAGCTTGAGAAGCCTGACTATCTACCAGATCCTGCCGAGGGCATAAGATCGTAGCTGAGGTAACAAGCTAAACGTCGAAGTCCACGTGGAACTACTAGTGAGACTGAAATCTCTCTGCAAAAACATAAAATAGGCAAACGTGAGTACAAATGTACCCAGCAAGACTTACATCAGAACTATCTACATATGCATCATTATCAACAAAGGGGATGGTGGGGTTTAACTGCAGCAAGCCAGCTTTGACTCGGTGGCTATCCTGAACTACGACTGCAAGTAACTCTTTTGAGGTGGCGCACACGAGTCCACAAATTCACCAACCAATACACCACTATGGATCCGCTCACGTCTCCCTACGAGAACGCCATCCATAGCACTCACGCTTATCTTGCGCATTTTAAAGTATCCACTTTCACTTGTCTATGAACTGTTATAGGCAACCCAGAAGTCCTTTATCGCGGACACGGCTATTCGAATAGATGATGTTAACCCTGCAGGGGTGTACATCTTCATACATGTTTCCACCACTTAGCGTTTGCACATGACATGTGCTCGGCAAACTTCAAGTGAAAGCTGATGTGGGTGTAGACCATGACCTACCTAAGCACTCAAGTCTCTAGTCCAGGTTTATCGCCTATTCGGGTTCCATCCGCAAGGAGATCCGGCCGGAGTTTCACCCACAGCCCCAAACGATGTGTGCAGGGTTCCCGAGACACCAAACGGGCGCCCGGTACACCGTGCCACGTGCCTACCGCATCACAGCCCACCCCTCGGGTCAGCGCTGCCCACGGCCTCCAGCATACTACAAACACCAGAAACTACTTGCAACTCCCGGACAGAGGACAAGGGTGATTAAGAAGTCGAGCGGGGCCATATTTAAGGGCCCAATGCATGGTAGTAGCTGAATCATGGATCACAAACACAGAACTCGGTTCCTAAAGACGGCTTCAATGAGACAACCCACCATGTACTCCTACATGTCCTCTCACCACTACCTTTACCAAATCGTGTTCACACACTTAGCTCACACATAGTAGGACATGTTCACACACCTCTGATTCATCCCCGACGAATCAGACCTGACTCAACTCTAAGCAGTAGCAGGCATGACAAACAAACATGAATGAGTAGGCACAACATGGCTCAAACAACTCCTACTCATGCTAGTGGGTTTCATCTATTTACTGTGGCAATGACAGGTCATGCAGAGGATAAAGGGTTCAGCTACCGCAGCAAGTAACAGATGAATCGTTGTTGTCCTAATGCAATAAAAGAGAGCAGGAGCGAGAGTGTAGGATTGTATCAGAATGAACAAGGGGGTTTTGCTTGCCTGGCACTTCTGAAGATAGCATTGAGTCTTCATTAGTGTCAACGATCACAACGTCGATACAACGTCTACCGAGGGGAACAACACCGACAAACAGAGAAGAAACACGATCAATGCAATGCACAATATGATGCATGCTATGACATGGCAATAAGAATGTGTTTTGGCTAATGCAAGCTAGAACAGATTGAGATGAGTCCATTTGAACCAAAGATTCAAATGCAAACCCATTTTAAGAGGTCATAATAGTGCATTAACTTGTTTCACCTAAAAAGCAAGGTTAATGTGTTCTAACATGCATGAAACCAGTGCAGATGGATAGATTGGATTTTTCTGATCATTTTTCATATATAAATTATTTGATTTGGAGCTACGGTTGATTTTATATGATTTTTAGAAGTTTAGGACATTTTCTCGAATTTCCTAAATAAGAATAATTCCAATAATTGAATTAATGCGTCAACATTGCATCAGGGTGATGTCAGCAGGTCAAAGGCGCCAGCCCAGGTCAAACCTGACGGCTGGGACCCACATGTCAGTGTAACAACTAAATAACAGAGTTAGTTAGCGATAGGTTAGCACTAACCTAGGTTAATTAGAGCCTGGGCCCACTTGTCAGTGAGTCAACTAATTAACTAAGTTAACTTGTGCTAACTAAACTCACACCTACACTAAATAGGGGCATGGCCCACGCGTCAGTGACCCTGGGGAAGTCAAACTGAGGTCAAACCGGGTCAAACTCGCCGGAGTTGACCCGGGGCTCGTCGCCGGCAGGACCAGGGACGGCGGAGAGGTGCGGGTTTTCTCCTCCGGCGACCAAATCGATGGCGGAGGGCGGCTACGTGGAGCTGGAGCTTGCGCACGTCGAGTGGTGGCGGTGGGAGATGCTGGGATGGCCGGAAATGTCGCCGACGATGACCTTGGCGGTCGCCGGAGTTCGGGCGAGGTTGGGAATGGTGCTGTGGGGCACGGCGGGGCGAACGGCTGGGTGCTACGGCCTCCTGGTGAATTGCTGAGCACGGTGACGCGCTCGGAATCAAGCCAACGTGGCTGTGGCCACGACAGCGATGTGCGGTGGCGGCTGCGGGTGCGGCCGAGGTCGGTGTGGTCGCTGTGGTGCACAAGAAGGCAAACAGAGAGGGGGAGAAGGGGCAGGAGCTCACATCGGATCCGTGGGGATGGTTAGCGGGCTCAGGGACGCTCGGGAGACGGTGAATCGACGACGACGATCTTCAGTGGCCGACGAGGGAAACGGCGGCGGTGGCGGTGTTGCGGCGCGTCCGGGGCCTCGTGGCTCGTCGAGGGGGTCGAGGACGAAGAGACGGAGCTTCTAGGCGCGTCGGTGAGGCGTGCGGTGGCCGGTGGCCATGGCTACGGCGAGCGGCGGCTCTGGCTGCGCTCGGGTGGGTGCGCGAAAGAGAAACAGAGGAGAGGGAGGAGCGAGGGAGAGTGCGAGGGGGTTCCAGGGGCATGCGTGGCGGCGTTGGAGACGTCCAGGGGGAGGATGAGGCAGCCAGGCAGGGAGGAGCTGGCCTCCTCGGCCGCGCGCGTGCGAGCACGCAGCTGCTCCTACTGGCAGGAGGAAGACGACAGGGAAGGAGGCGGTGGTGGGTTGGGCTAGTTGGCTGGGCTGCCAGCTGGGCCATCCAGGTAAGTTCCCTCCTTCTCTTTTATTTTCTGTTTTCTATTTTTCTGTAACTGTGTGGCTTTATTAAAAAATACTTAGGCATCTCTAAAAATCCTGAAAATAATCAGGGCCTCTGTTTAGATTATTTCCAATAGCCCACACTTATTTTCAGAATTATTTGGGCATTTAAAATATTTTATAGCATTTATATACCCAAATGCAAATAGTAATGATTTAATCCAATGACCTTATGTGTCCTAGAAAAATGTGAACCCATTTTGTCAGAGGTTCTAGCCCAAAACAAAAAGGGTATACTTTTTAGAAGGGCATTTCAGGTTCATTGAAAATAATTTTAGTAAACCCTAGTTGTTTTCAGGGGGGGTGCTGGGGGTTCTGTCAACCCCATTTCAAGCTTCAAAATAATTTAAACATGACGCATCACCAAAGACTAGCACTAGTGCATTGCCATAAGCTAGGGATGTGACAATGCAAGGCAATATGACAATAATGATGTGTGTCATGATGATAAACGGAACGGTGGAAAGTTGCATGGCAATATATCTCGGAATGGCTATGGAAATGCCATAATAGGTAGGTATGGTGGCTGTCTTGAGGAATATATAAGGAGGTTTATGTGTGATAGAGCGTATCATATCACGGGGTTTGGATGTACCGGCGAAGTTTGCACCAACTCTCAAGGTGAGAAATGGCAATGCACCGTACCGAAGAGGCTAGCAATGATGGAAAGATAAAAGTGCCTATAATCCATGGACTCAAAATTAGTCAAAAGAACTCATATACTTATTGCAAAAATCTACAAGTCATCAAAAACCAAGAACTATGCGCATGCTCCTAGAGGGATAGATTGGTAGGAAAAGACATCGCTCGTCCCCGACCGCCACTCATAAGGATGCACAATCTAAGAACACCTCATGTTTCAAATTTGTTACACAACTTTAACCATACGTGCATGCTATGGGACTTGCTAACTTCAACACAATCATTATTTAAATACATAATCACCCAACTAGCATGACTCTAATATTACTAGCTCCATATCTCAAAACAATTATCAAGTATCAAATTGATCATAGCATCCAATTCACTTCCTATGATAGTTTTTATTATACCCAACTTGGATTCCTACCATTCTATGACCAATTTTATAACCATAGCAAATACCATGCTGTTTTAAGAGACTCTCAAAATAATATAAGTGAAGCATTAGAGATCAACAATTTCTTCAAAATTAAGCCACCACCGTGCTCTAAAAGATATAAGTGAAGCACTAGAGCAAAAACTATCTAGCTCAAAAGATATAAGTGAAGCACATAGAGTATTCTAACAATTTCCAATCAAGTAGGCTTCTCCCAAAAGGTGTGTACAGCAAGGATGATTGTGGTAAACTAAAAAGCAAAGACTAATATCATACAAGACGCTCCAAGCAAAACACATATCATGTGGCGAATAAAATGTAGCTCCAAGTAAAGTTACCAATGAACGAAGACGAAAGAGTGGATGCCTTCCCGGGGCATCCCCAAGCTTAGGCTTTTGGCTATTCTTGAATATACTGGGGTGCCATGGGCATCCCCAAGCTTAGGATCTTGCCACTCCTTATTCCATAGTCAATCAAATCTTTACCCAAAACTTGAAAACTTCACAAAACAAAACTCAACAGGAAATCTCATAAGCTCCGTTAGTGAAAGAAAGAAAAACCACCATATAAGGTACTGTAATGAATTCATTATTTATTTATATTGTTGTTAAACCTACTGTATTCCAAGTTCTCTATGGTTCATACCACTTAATACTAGCCATAGATGCATCAAAATAAGCATACAACACATGAAAGGCAGAATCTGTCAAAAACAGAACCGTCTGTAGCAATCTGTAACTTTCAAATACTTCTGGAACTCTAAAATTCCTATCAAAATAGGAAGTCCTGGAAAATTTGACTATTGATCTACATCAAAAATAATCAATGCAAAAGCACGTTTCTATGATTTATTGAATTGTTTCTCGTGAGCGCAAAGTTTCTGTTTTTCAGCAGAATCAAATTAATTATCATCATAGGTTATCCTATAGGTTCTACTTGGCACAAACACTAAATAAAACATGAAAACACATCTAAACAGAAGGTAGATGAAAATTTTATTACTAAACCGGAACAAAAACAAAAAACATAAATAAAATTGGGTTGCCTCCCAACTAGCGCTATCGTTTAACGCCCCAAGCTCGGCATAAAAGCAAGGATAGATCTAAGTAGTGCCATCTTTGACACTTGATTCGTACGTAGCCCGCATGATAGATTCATAAGGTAGTTTTACTTTCTTTCTTGGAAAGTGCTCGATGCCTTTCCTTAATGGAATTTGGAATCTAATATTCCCTTCCTTCATATCAATAATCGCGCCAATCGTTCTAAGAAAAGGTCTACCAAGAATAATAGAGCAAGAAAGATTGCAATCAATATCAAGAATGATAAAAATCTTCAGGCACCAAATTTCTATTTGCAACAATGAGAACATCATTGATCCTTCCCATTGGCTTTTTAATGGTGGAATCCGCAAGGTGCAAATTTAAAGAGCGATCATCAAGATCATGGAAACCTAGAATATCACATAAAGTTTTCGGAATCGTGGAAACACTAGCACCCAAATAACATAAAGCATAACACTCATGATCTTTAATTTTAATCTTTATAGTAGGTTCCCACTCATCATTAAGTTTTCTAGGTATAGAAACTTCCAAATTAAGTTTTCCATCAAGAGATTGCATCAAGGCATCAACAATATGTTTGGTAAAAGCTTTATTTTGACTATAAGCATGAGGAAGATAGTGGGTTCAATGCTATTTAAAGTCATGACCTCTCCAATCCCACTTTTACCAAATTTAGCATCAAGATCTAAAAACTCCGAATTATTGGGACGCTGTTTAACTAAAGTTGACTCATCTCTAGTCCCATCATTATTAAGATTCATATTGCAAAACAAAGATCTAATAGGGGATACATCGATAACTTTAAGATCTTCATCATTATTTTCATGGAAACTAGAAGAACACGCCTTTATAAAGCAATCTTTCTTAGCACGCAATCTAGCTGTTCTTTCTTTGCACTCGTCAATGGAACTTCTCATAGCTTTGAGAGACTCATTGATATCATGCTTGGGAGGAGTAGATCTAAGTTTCAGAGAATCAACATCAGGCGAAATCCTATCAACATTCCTAGCCAAATCATCAACTTTGAGCAATTTTTCTTCAAGAAAGGCATTAAAATTCTTTTGAGAGATCATAAATTCTTTCACGCTATTCTCAAAATCAGAGGGCAATTTATTAAAATTACCATAAGAATTATTGTATGAATTTCCATAATTATTAGAGGAATTACTAGGGAACGGTCTAGGATTAAAGTTTCCTCTATAAGCATTGTTTCCAAAATTATTCCTACCAACAAAATTTACATCCATAGATTCATTATTATTCTCAATCAAGGTAGATAAAGGAATATCATTGGGATCAATAGAAGCACTCTTAGTAGCAAACAATCTCATAAGTTCATCCATCTTTTCACATAAAACATTAATTTCTTCTAGGGACAATTGCATTTTTACCCTTAGTTGGTTCCTACCCACGGGTTTTGCCCTTACTTTTCGAGCTTGCTTAGTTTTGCCCTTACTTTTTCCATCGAGGTCCCTCGAATGCCCTTTGACCGTTTGACCAAAACTTTGAAAAATCATAACTAATTCATACGAACTTAGAAAAATGCAAATAAGATAACAAAATGTTTAGATAAACATTACCTTTATGGGCATATCATTTGCATTCAGGACAAAAACACCGTTTAAACTACTCGAGGTAATTAATGTTATTAACATTATTAAAAATAAATAGGTATAAAAAATATTTTTTCCATGAATAAAAATTACATGCAAATGTAGGTGATGTTTTCTGAACATCCTGTTAACTTATTTGCAATTTTTGAGTTTGTATCAACTTGCTATGAATGTTCTAACGACTTGGACCATTATTTGGAAACTTCATAACAAGTTGATACGAACTCAGGAAAATGCAAATAAGGTATCAGAATGTTTAGAAAACATCACCTACATTTGCATATAATTTTTTTCATGAAAAAAATATTGTTTATACCTATTTATTTTTAATAATGTTAATAACATTAATTACCTCGGGTAGTTTAAATTATGCTTTTGTCCTGAATGCAAATGATATGCCCATAAAGGTAATGTTTATATGAAAATTTCGATATCTTATTTGCATTTTTCTGAGTTCATATGAATTACTTATGAATTTTCAAAGTTTTGGTAAAACGGTCAAAGGGCATTCGAGTGACCTCGATGGAAAAAGTAAGGGCAAAACTGAGCAAGCTCGAAAAGTAAGGGCAAAACCCGTGGGTAGGAACCAACTAGGGGTAAAAATGCAATTGTCCCTTTCTTCTATAGCATGCACTTTTTTACTAGTAGATCGTTCGGTGTGCCATTGAGAATAATTAGCCATGATATTATCAAGGAGTTTTGTAACTTCTCCTAAGGTGATTTACATAAACGTGCCTCCCGCGGCCGAATCTAAAAGATTTCTAGAAGCAAAATTCAATCCGGCATAAATTTTTTGTATGATCATTCATAAATTCGAACCATGAGTAGGGCAATTGCGAATCATCAATTTCAATCTTTCCCAAGATTGGGAAACATGCTCATGATCAAGTTGTTTAAAATTCATAATACCGTTCCTAAGAGTGATGATCTTAGCGGGAGGAAAATACTTCGAGATAAAAGCATCTTTGCATTTGTTCCAAGAATCAATAGTATTTTTAGGCAAAGACGAAAACCAAACTTTAGCACAATCTCTAAGTGAAACGGAAATAACTTCAATTTAACTATATCATTATCCGTATCTTTTTTCTTTTGCATCTCACACAAATCAACCAAGTTGTTTAGATGTGTAGCGACATCTTCACTAGGAAGGCCTGAGAAATGATCTTTCATAACAAGATTCAGCAAAGCAGCATTGATTTCACAAGACTCAACATCATTAAGAGGAGCAATCGGAGTACTAAGGAAATCATTATTATTGGTATTGGAGAAATCACACAATTTGGTATTATCTTGTGCCATGGCGACAAGTAATCCGACACACAAGCAAAAAGAAAAAGGCAAGCGAAAGAGAGAGAAGGAGATTGGGAAAGATAGGGTGAATAAAACGGCAAGGGTGAAGTGGGGGAGAGGAAAACGAGAGGCAAATGGCAAATAATGTAAATGCGAGGGAGATGAGTTTGTGATGGGTACTTGGTATGTCTTGACTTGAGCGAAGACCTCCTTAGCAACCGCGCCAGAAATCCTTCTTGGTACATCTTGTGCTTGCGTTGGTTTTCCTTGAAGAGGAAAGGGTGATGCAGCAATAGTAGCATAAGTATTTCCCTCAGTTTTTGAGAACCAAGGTATCAATCCAGTAGGAGGCTCCTCACAAGTCCCACGCACCTACACAAACAAACAAAGAACTCACAACCAACGTAATAAAGGGGTTGTCAATCCCTTCACGGCCACTTGCAAAAGTGAGATCTGATAAAGATAGTATGATAAGATAAATATATTTTTGGTATTTTAGATATAGAATGGAAAAGTAAAGATGCAAATAAAAGTAGATTGAAAGCTTATATGATAAAATATAGACCTGGGGGCCATAGGTTTCACTAGTGGCTTCTCTCGAGATAACATAAGTATTATGGTGGGTGAACAAATTACTGTCAAGAAATTGATAGAAAAGCGAATAATTATGAGATTATATAGGCATGATCATGTATATAGGCATCACGTCCGTGACAAGTAGACCGACTCCTGCCTGCATCTA
Source organism: Triticum dicoccoides (assembly GCF_002162155.2). Classification (NCBI taxonomy): domain Eukaryota; kingdom Viridiplantae; phylum Streptophyta; class Magnoliopsida; order Poales; family Poaceae; genus Triticum; species Triticum dicoccoides. Next base: position 689,377,431 of record NC_041393.1, read on the forward strand.
CTACTATTACTCCACACATCGACCGCTATCTAGCATGCATATAGAGTGTTAAGTTCATAAGAACAGAGTAACGCATTAAGAAAGATGACATGATGTAGAGGGATAAACTTTTGCAATATAATATAAACCCCATCCTTTTATCCTCGTTGGCAACAATACAATACGTGCCTTGCTGCCCCTGCTGTCACTGGGAAAGGACACTGCAAGATTGAACCCAAAGCTAAGCACTTCTCCCATTGCAAGAAAGATCAATCTAGTAGGCCAAACCAAACTGATAATTCGAAGAGACTTGCAAAGATAACTTAATCATACATAAAAGAATTCAGAGGAGATTGAAATATTTCTCATAGATAAACTTGATCATAAACCCACAATTCATCGAATCTTGACAAACACACCGCAAAAAGAGTTACATCGAATAGATCTCCAAGAAGATCAAGGAGAACATGGTATTGAGATCCAAAAAGAGAGAAGAGGCCATCTAGCTAATAACTATGGACCCGAAGGTCTGTGGTAAACTACTCAGAACTCATCAGAGGGGCTATGGTGTTGATGTAGAAGTCCTCCATGGTCGATTCCCCCTCTGGCGGATACGGAAGGTTAAAGTGGTGGAAATAGCTTTTAGTGGTCGCCCCTGATGTTTTCGGGGTATGTAGGTATATATAGGAGGAAGGAGTATGTCGGTGGACGCCCGAGAGGGGCCCACGTGATAGGGGGCGCGTCTAGTAGGGGGGCACGCCCTCCACCCTCATGGCCACCTCGGCATTGCACTCCAAGTCCTCTGGATCACGTTCGTTCCAAAAATCACCCTCCCGAAGGTTTCATTTCGTTTGGACTCCGTTTGATATTCCTTTTCTTCGAAACACTAAAATACGAAAAAAAATAGCAATACGGGCTGGGCCTCCGGTTAGTAGGTTAGTCCCAAAAATTATACAAAAGTGTAAAGTAAAGCTCTTAAACATCCAAAACGGGTAATATAATAGCATGGAACAATCAGAAATCATAAATACATTGGAGACGTATCATTGTACATTACTCAAAACAAGAGGTGTGATACAACATATTTTTGCATTTTTTTATCTCTTCTTCATAATTATGGCGGATAAGGCTTCGACAAATGATTTGGAACACTCAAGAGATAACTGCCAAATTGAACAAATCAAATCATTTGGATCGGAAGGATATGGTGAGTAGGAAGTACAATGTTTTTTTTTCTTTTTTGCATTGGCATATATATAGCAAAATGTTTTCTGACTTGCTCTTTTTTCTTTTACCACACACTCATCATATAGATCATGTTCCCTATTCTAGAGAACCTAGATAGTGCAAATCTTGTATCAGCAAACCACTACTGGCTTTTCAATGTCAATATTAGGGACCGCAGGTTCGAGGTTTTTGATTCATGGAGGACTCTGGCACAGAGCAATACTTTTGACGACAATGCTAGATTGATTGCTGCAATAGTGCGTTCATTGTGGGACCAGCACTATCGTGAATCATGCGTAAGCTTGGACAATTTTCGCTTGAAGGAAATTGATGTTCCAAAGCAAGATAACGAGTGAGTTCCTTTCATCCTTGCACTGTCTCCCTCATAGGAAACATGACTGCTTCATCATTTTATATATGCTTTCGTAAAATGGTCACAACTTCACACCCATGTCTTTCCCTTTTTTGCTTGCAAGGTATGATTGTGGCATTTTCGCTTCAACAATAGCTAGTATTTGGGAAGCGAGGAACTTGCCAAACATCGGTCCGAAAGACACCCCCAACATCAGGAAGAATATCATGAGTGCTTTAGTTAATACAGTAGCCAACAAAGCACCATGGCAGGATATTTTGAAGCTTTGACTTGGTGGAGGTTTGTCACAACACCTTCTATAAATTAGCAACCATTTTTTTCTTAGTCATACCCCTGTGTGATACCATCTTTTTTTTGCAGACGCGCCTTGCAATACATTTTTTGACCACATTTTATGGTACATAAGTTGCCAATCATACAACCGCATATTTCAATAGCAGTAATAAGATATTATGTAGTATCTTTTTTTATTTTTTACACAACCAACTTCTTGTCCTGAACAAACAAACATTAAATGAAGGAAGCAAAGCCCCAAACAGCCATACAGGAATTAGTACAAAGGTCACAAAAACTAATTATTACATGTCATATGACACAAGAGGTTGCCTGACACCCAAGCTTAAATTGTCTGACGCCCAGATATAAATTGCCTAACAGGGGGTCTATGATAATTTTTTAGAAAGAGTTTGCTCCTTTTTTGTAGCAACATTTTTTTCAATAGTTTGCTTCTAGCACAATGGCCTCCCACAGAATCTAGTTTCCGTCCTCTGTTTTTCTTCTTCAAACCAAGCGGCTAGGGAAATTTGCAGCATTGTGTTCAACTGAATTACAAAAGGAGCATTTGTTCTTCCTCTTTGGATGCAACTCCAGTGCTGACTGCAACCTCTTTCTTTTTGCACACCCTTTAGTTGTTCATTTAGGTGGATTCTTAGGAACTCCTGCAATTGGCGTAGACCAACTTGAGCCTGGTGTTGCTGGAGCACCTGAATTGGGTGCCATAGGACCAGTGGTAGTTACTGTTCGGGGACCAGGGTGCGCCGTAGCACCACTTTCAGGTGGTGCAGGACCAGCCATGGGCGGAGCAGCCACCTTTTGTTTTTTTCTTGATCTTGTTGAAATGATTAAGCTCTGTCCGTGCCGCCCTCATGTGCTTCTTCAATATTGTTGCACCAGCATATGACACAGAAGTAACTCAAGCTAGACTAGCAAAATCCATTGACAAGTTTGCATGACAGACTTGCTTCTATAACTGCAGTGGCATCTGATCATGCTCTGCCTCAACAGAAGGGGTTGCACCTGGTATTGCTTGTTGTGTCCACCTCCTCAATATGTACTAGGCAGGAATTTCATCGACACCAATGTGTGTAGTTTTTTCAAAATATATCAATACAACATTCCATCCTTACATCTTGCAGCAGTCACACTTGTAGTCCTCAGCTTCGACTTCTGATGTCTCATAATAGCTTATAGAACCATAATTAACAACCCATCCTTCTGTGTTTGGATAAAGCTCAAACACACTACCACCCTGGGGAGCACATTGTATTTCCCAATCAGTTCAAACTCGTCTCAAAATTTTTGGTAAATGTCCCTAGTGTAGGAATCATAGGCTTGTTTCTCGATTGGGAAATCAGACCACACCTCAACCTCCAAGTGGTCTGTCCTATAGTCATTTCCACCCTCAAGGACAAGCACATGTGTCTGGATTTTCTCATATTGCTTAACAAAGTTCAACACAGAGTTGTGCGGTTTCACATAACGCTTAAGAACTGCATTGAATCATTCACTGTGTTGGGTAGACTGCAAGAAAGGGAAAAACCAGTGCTTGAAGTAACATGGCACCAATGTTGCCCGGCACTCATACAACTTATCAAAGTGGGTTCCAGCAATAAACGACCACTTATCCTTCAAAGCTGCCCATTTTATCTCAAATTCTTCTAGAGTGAAGCTAAAGTCAACACAATAATTGAAATATTTTGAAAACCCTGGATTCCTTCCCACTAAGCCACCAAGTTTTTCTTGATCCTTCTTCATTATGTGCGACCGACATCGATGATGCACAGTAGTAGGGAAGATGTTTTGCAATTGATTGTGCCATCGCCCAATCTTGGTCAGTGATTATGTTGTCTAGTGCTAGACCATCCATTTCTTCAAGAAATGTACCAAATAACCAATCAAAACGTGTCTCTAACTCCTGCCTAACAAAGCCACACCCCAGCATGAACGAATGGCCATGACGATTTATCCCAATGAATGGAGCAAATGGCATGTTGTACATGTTAGTCATGTATGTCGTGTCACAACATATGCAATCGTGATAGGCTTCTTTGTAGGCTTTTCGTGTTGGTCCATCAACCCAGAAGATATTCTCAACCTTGTCTTCTGCATCATACTTGACCTTGTAGAAGAATTTCGGATCTGTCTTCTGTATATCTTGGAAGTAGGCAACCGTCTCAATCATATCACCTTCTTTAGTTGCATTTCTGTTCAAGCTTGACTTTAGCTTCATGATGTGCTTGGTAATATAAGGAACAATCAGCTCCGTGCCATAGTACTCCGACATGATGTGCATCATTTGGCCTGTGCAAAAAAGAAAAACAAGTAGAACGACTTAAATCTTTGTAATAGGCAAAGGATAGGCGAATTAAACCACAGGCCACAACCACTACAAAAAAATACACTTCCGTGATGATACGTGTTTGTCACAGTAGGTCACGTTTTCTGTCATGCATGTACATCCGTGACGATTTTATGACAGAATCAAGATAGTCATACCTATGCTGTCATAGAAGTGTTCCATGACATTATCAAAATTATCATCACGGAAGTGTCTGACGATAAATTGCGCGTCATAGAAGTAATTTTGTCAAGGGTGACCGATAGGTGGCATCGACCGTAAGGACTTGCCGTTAATCTATCAGGTCCGGTTTTGGATCCGATAACCCGTTAACAGCCCGGATCAATGGGGAGTTTCCACGTGTAAAATTCTCATTGGCCTGAGGAAACACGTGTTGGCTCACTGTTGGGACAGATGCCATCCACTCATTGGACAGGAGGCACCTATGATACGTCGAAATAAGCGGGCCGACCCATTAGCTGCCTACTTGAGTCAGGCCCATTTGCAAGTATGTCCCATACAAGTTACACATACTCGGCCCATCAAAGGCCCATTCTAGATTTGACAATTTCCATCCCATCTTAAGCCCGTTAACGGGCCGCTATGTTTTTGGGCCCAATTGCGGCCCGAGCTTCTTTCGGCCTATTAGCAGCCCATCATCAGTTCCAGCCCGTTAACGGCCCGTAATGTCTTTCGGCCTTTTCTCGGAAATTTTGCAGTTGGGCCAATTCTAGCTTGCCATGACTTTAAGCCTGTCCTCGGCCCATTCGGTAAATGGGCCAACTCTTAGCCCATTTTGTATCTCGGCATGTTAACCGCCCGCACAACAGTTGGGCCTGTGACTTTAGGTCCATTAGGGGCCCATGTTCCACAGGGCATCATTTCAGCCCAACGCGACTTTCGGCCTGTTAAAAGACTAGTCTGCAAATTGGGCCTCCTCTGGCCCATAACACTTTCGGCCTCTTCCTGGCCCGTAAAGTAAAAGGGTCGAGACAAAATTGACATTTATTTCGGCATACTAAAGGCCCACGGGCCATTTCCATTTATACGGCCCTATCGAGCTTTAGGCCTATTAACGGCCCGCTAAGAGCCGTTGTTACGATGGGCCACCTCATTTGGGATCCACTTAATATTATTTTGACCAGCCCAATTAAGGCCCACTTTGACTACACATATTTGTTTGTTTGTATGGCGTCCAGGAAATGTTTGGGCGTGTTGGCCCTCGTTTCAACGATATAGCATATTCAAGAATTATCCTACTCTATACTATCGCCTCTAAAAAACATACACTATACAATAAAAAGACTAAGCCATAGAAACATAGAATAATCCTACACTATATGATACGTCTCCGTCGTATCTACAATTTTTGATTGTTCCATGCCAATATTCTTCAACTTTCATATACTTTTGGCAACTTTTTATACTATTTTTGGGACTAACATATTCTTCCCAGTGCCAGTACCTGTCTGTTGCATGTGTTATGTTTCACAGAAAACCCATATAAAACGGAGTCCAAACGGGATAAAAACGGATGGAGAATTATTTTGGAATATTTATGATTTTTCGGAAGTAAAATCAACGCGAAACGGTGTCCGGGGTGCCCACGAGACAGGGGGGCGCGCCCTCCCTCCCCCCCGGGCGCACCCTGGACTCTCGTGGGACACCCATAAGGCGGTTGACACTCTTCTTTTGCCGCAATAAAGCTAATTTTATGAGAAAAATCTGGGCGAAAGATTCACCCCAATCGGAGTTACGGATCTCCAGATATAAAGGAAACGGTGAAGGGGCAGAATCTGAGAACGCAGAAACAGAGAGATAGATCCAATCTCAGAGGGGCTCTCGCCCCTCCCAAGCCATGGGAGCCAAAGACCAGAGGGGAAACCCTTCTCCCATCTAGGGAGGAGATCAAGGAAGAAGAAGAAGAAGGGGGCCTCTCTCCCCCTTGCTTCCGGTGTAGCCGGAGCTCTGCCGGGGGCCATCATCATCACCACGATCTTCACCAACACCTCCATCATCTTCACCAACATCTCCATCACCTTCCCCCTTCTATATTCAGCGGTCCACTCTCCCGCATCCCGCTGTACCCACTACTTGAACATGGTGCTTTATGCTTCATATTATTATCCAATGATGTGTTGCCATCCTATGATGTCTGAGTAGATTTTCATTGTCCTATCGGTGATTGATGAATTGCTATGGTTGGTTTAATTTGCTTGTGGTTACGTTTCTGTCCTATTGTGCCCTCCGTGTCGCGCAGGCGTGAGGGATTCCCGCTGTAGGGTGTTGCAATACGTTCATGATTCTTTTATGGTGGGTTGCTTGAGTGACAGAAGCATAAACCCGAGTAAGGGGATTGTTGCGTATGGGATAAAAGGGGACTTGATGCTTTAATGCTATGGTTGGGTTTTACCTTAATGAATCTTTAGTAGTTGCGGACGCTTGCTAGAGTTCCAATCATAAGTGCATATGATCCAAGAAGAGGAAGTATGTTACCTTATGCCTCTCTCACATAAAACTTGCTATCGGTCTAGTAAAGTAGTCAATTGCTTAGGGGCAATTTCACAACTCCTATCACCAGTTTTCCACACTCGCTATATTTACTTTATTGCATCTTTATCTAAACAGCCCCTACTATTTATTTACATGTTCTTTATTATCTTGCAAACCTATCCCACAACACCTACAAAGTACCTCTAGTTTCATACTTGTTCTAGGTAAAGCGAACGTCAAGCGTGCGTAGAGTCGTATCAGTGGCCGATAGGACTTGAGAGAGTATTTGTTCTACCTTTAGCTCCTCGTTGGGTTCAACACTCTTACTTATCGAAAGAGGCTACAACTATCCTGTATACTTGCGGGTTATCAAGACCTTTTTCTGGCGCCGTTGCCGGTGAGTCATAGCGTGGGGTGAATATTCTCGTGTGTGCTTGTTTTCTTTATCACTAAGTAATTTTTATTTGCTGTTCTAACTTGTCCTCTATCTTTAGTTATGGATATGGAACACGAAATACCAAAAAAATTAGGTGTAGATGCTACTCATGGAGATGGGGAACCTCCTAAAACACTCGATGCTTGTTATGTTCACGATATTATGTACTACTTTGATAATCCTGAGAAAACCCCATTCAACTATGTAATGGGAGTAACGTTGGATCAACGTGAATACTTTAGGGATTATCGCTTGACACAAAAAGGGAAACTATTATGGGGTCAAATTCATTTATTGAAGTGGTATGCTAGGCAAGTATGCGTGAGATATGATATTACTTGTTGCTCTAGGATGAAGGCTCCACACCTTCCCTTTTCATGCAAATTTAATGATAATAAAACCTTAGCTTCTTATGCTAATGGTATCTATGATTACTATGATGTGGAACAAATAGAAGAATTTATTGCTTTTATGGGTGCTTATGAAATTGAATCTATGTTCAAAGAGTTTGTAAATCTTTATGATGGTGGTGATAGATCTGAAAATTTTCCTATACTTAAATATTGTTATAAAAATTATGAATACAATTACAATATTAATGCATTTATTGAGAAAGTCTCCGCTGTCTAAGAAGAGACTAATATTTTGTAGGAAGCTATGGAAGAAGAAATTGATGAAACTTTGAGCCCATTGGATGAAAAAGATGATGAGGAGAGCGAAGAATAAAAGGAGGAAGAGCGGATTGATCACCCGTGCCCACCTTCTAATGAGATTAACTCTTCAACTCATACATTGTTTAATTCCCGTTCGTGCTTACCGAAGGATGATTGCTATGATCTCGTTAATTCTCTTAAAATATCCCTTTTTGATGATGCTTGCTATGCTTGTGGCCAAGATGCCAATATGAATTATGCTTATGGGGATGAACTTGCTATAGTTCCTTGTATTAAACATGAAATTGTTGCTATTGCACCAACGCACACTACAAAAAAATACACTTCCGTGATGATACGTGTTTGTCACAGTAGGTCACGTTTTTTATCATGCATGTACATGCATGAGAAATTTATGACAGAATCAAGATAGTCATACATGTGCTATCGTAGAAGTGTTCCATGACATCACCAAAATTATCATCACGGAAGTGTCCACTTCCATGACGATAAATCACACGTCACAGAAGTGCTTTCATCAAGGATGACCGACACGTGGCATCCACCGTAACGGAACACCGTTAAGCTATCGGGCCGAGTTTTGAATCCGATAACCCGTTAACAGCCCCGACCAATGGGGATTTTCCACGTGTAAAATCATCATAGGCTGGAGAAAACACGTGTCGGCTCATCGTTGGGACAGATGTCATCCACTCATTGGACGGAAGGCGCCTATGATACGTCGACATGTGACACGGCCCAACAGAGACCCATTCCTGTGAAAAGGTCGGCCCAGTAAAAAATAGCAGGCCAGCCCATATAAGGCCTACTTGTGTCAGGTCCATTTAAGCCCACGGCCCATACGAGATGTGCCAATTCGGCCCGTCAACGGCCCATTAAAGATTTGACACCATTGCATCCCATCATCAGTTCGAGCCCGTTAACAGCCCGCTATATATTTGGGCTCAATATCGGCCCGATGAGATTTCGGCCTGTTAACAACCCATTTAATGGATGGGCCAATTTTCAGGATGTACATCTTTCGGCCTTTAAGCGACCCATTTAAATGTTGGGCTAATTTCTGGCCCGGTGTGTCTTTCAGCCTGTTGATGGCCCATAAATCTGATGGGCCATTTGTTGTCTGACCTGAGTTTCGGCCTTTTAGCGGCCCATTTAAGTGTTGGGCCAATTTCTGGCCCGGTGTCACTTTCAGCTTGTTGACGACCCATAAATCAGTTGGGCCATTTGTAGTTGGCCCTGAGTTTTGGCCTTTTAGCGACCCATTTAAGTGTTGGGCCAATTCCCGGCCTGTGTGCCTTTCGGCCTGTTAACGGACCATAAATGAGTTGGGCCATTTGCAGTCGGACCTTAGTTTTGGCCTTTTAACGGCCCATGCCCTTCATGGTCCAATACCAGCCCGGTTTCTCTTTCGGCCTGCTAAAGGCCCACAACACAGTTGGGCCATTTACAATACAACCTGACTTTCGGCCTCTTAGCGGCCCATGGTCTTCATGGTCCAGTACAAGCATGCTGTCTCTTTCGGCCTGCTAAAGGCCTACAGTATAGTTGGGCCATATGTAGCCCAAACTTAGTAACGGCCTGTTAACGGCCCATGAAATAAATTGGGGCCACCTGTTGCCCGCTTCGATGTCGGCCTGTTAACGACTCGGTAGGTAAGAGGGCCGACCATTAACTTTCGCCCTAGTAACGGCCCATTAACTTAATGGGCCCACTAAAGTTCGTACATGTCTTTTGGCAAAATTAGATAATTTGAGCCCATTACGACGAGCAATTATGCACAGGACCAAAACCGATCAAGCAAAGGTACGGCATACAGGGAATAACGTTGCACATCCAGCATATATTATAGGAAATTACGTCCACTGGGCAATCAAAGATTGATGCCAGTGCAAATAAATGAGCAGAACCTAACCATCTACAACGTCACAATCTGCAAGCTCAACATAGATGACGCCCATAAGCATGTGGGCAAGTTCTTTCTGCTTTGCTACACTGTCTCTGAAAACATTGATCAGTTGTTGTGTTGCATGACTCTGCACCTCTGATTCATCCACCATTTCCATCATTGCTTTAGCCATTAGTTGGTTCACAAACATACATTTATTCCGTTGCATTCGAGATAGAGGATACTGAACAGATTCAGATGGCGATTTTGGCAGGCTTGTATTATTGATAGTGGAGAGTGTCTCGACCCTGCATCATAACATAAATTAGGACGGAAACCAAACAGATTAATCATGAGTTATTGCCATATTACCTGGCCTAGATGGACTAGAAAGAAACAAAGGGGTTGCCTTGCTGTTTTCAGAGTTTGTCTTCTTATCTTCAGCAACCTGCACAAAATTAACACACTAGCATTGCTATCATTGGCCAAGTCAGATAATAGGAAAGCAACATTGACACAATGAACTTTTGGGCAACTAGCCTACACCAAATTAACACAATATGGCACAACTATCATCAGCCAGGTAAGGTAGCACGAAAGCAACATTGACACAATGAATGAATGGGCAACCAGAGAAGCACTACAATTCAGTAATGTGTGTGATATGAGATAGTACATTCATGCAGCTCAGTATGCAAAACTACCAGGCAGTTTTCCTTACAAAAATCAACATTGGATCCTTTAACATTTTGCTATAACTAATTTTAGATCAGATAAAGGTTAGATTCACGCTGATTAACAAAATACATGTTGATGTAAAAACGTAGTGATATACAATAGGTACTTACATCAGCATTGGAGCACAGAGAATTCTCGCAAGATATTTTCCTCGAATACAATCCCAATGGAGGAAGTCTTCTATCGTTTAACCTTATTTTCTAAAAGAGAGATGGGTAAGAAACATGTAGAAAATATGATCAGAATGCTATAAAATTTCATGATGCAAGGATACGCACACGCTTCTTAGAATGGAGTTGACATTCTTTTGCTGGACTGGAGCGGACTAGTTCTTTGGCCACTAGAATCTGCTTATTATCAGTGGGAGTTGGGTTTCTCTGTGCTGGAGCAGTATCTATGAAAAATGGAGTTGGTTTATTATCTCCTGGCGTTTGGATCTTTTGCAAAGACCTGGTTTGTAACCCTTCAGATTCTAACATAGTCGTCTTCCCCTTGCATGCCTCATATAGAAGAATGGTGATTCAGTTATAAAACATGCTATAGCAGAGATGGAATAGGTACTGAAGAATAGAAAGGCATGACATATTGACATGTATTCCCTCCATCCGGAAATAAATGGACGGGTCTAGGCATATTTCAGTTCTAGATACATCCAGTTTTATCCATTTCTGCGACATTTAATCCGTACGAAGGGAGTATGATGTAAGAGCTAGGGATACGACAGGACAACAAAGTAAAAAAACACTGAATAACCCACTACAGAACCAAAGTATTCAAACCCACTGATATGAGATAGTACAGTCATGCAGCTCAGGATGCAAAACTACCAGGCAGTTTTCCTTACAAAAATCAACATCATGGCCTTTAATCATACATTTTGCTACAACTAAATTTAGATCAGATAAAGGTTGGATTCACACCGATTAACAAAATACATGCTGATGTAAAAATATACTGATATACAACAGGTACTTACATCTACATTGGAGCACAGAGAATTCCTGCAAGAATCTTTCCTCATAAACGATACCATTGCAAAAATTCTTCTATCTGTTAAGCTTATTTTCTAAAAGAGAGATGCGTAAGAAACATGTAGAAAATATGATCAGCATGCTATAAAATTTCATGATGCAAGGATACGTACACGCTTCTTAGAATTGAGTTGACATATTTTAGCTGGACTGGAGCGGACTAGTTCTTTGGCCACTGGAATCTGCTTATTATCAGTAGGAGTTGGGTTTCTCTGTGCTGGAGCAGTATCCATAAAAACTGGAGTTGGTTTATTATCTCCTGGCGTTTGGATCTTTTGCAAAGGCCTTGTTTTTAACCCTTCAGATTCTAACATAGTCGTCTTCCCTTTGCATGCCTTGTATAGAAGAATGGTGCTTTAATTATAAAACATGCGACAGCAGAGAGATGGAATAGGTACTGAAGAATAGAAAGGCATGACATATTGACATGTATTCCCTCCATCCGGAAAAAAATGGATGGGTCTAGGCGTATTTCAGTTCTAGATACATCCTTTTTTATCCATTTCGGCAACATGTAATCCGGACGGAGGGAGTATGGCGTAAGAGCTAGGGATACGACAGGACAACACGACAAAGAAAACACTAGTTGAATGTAAAACTATATGCTAGCAGAATACATGCAGAAATAACTAAGGCAACATACACGTGTATGATTGGGAAAATAACACGGCATTGCAACAGAGCTCTAGAACATCACTTCAATGTAAAAAACATGGTGTGGCAGACAGATGAAGTACATACTGATGAATAACAATGCATAAGATATTCAGAAGAATGATGTCCAAATTAAGTAGATGGCATTGCGATAGAGTAGAATGACAGTACTTGAATTTGAAAACATGTTATCATGAATGGAATAGGTACTGAAAAACAGGAAGGCATAACATATTTACATGCATGATCAGCATGCTAAGCATATGGCATTGCAACAGAGTAGATACACTCCAGGACATTATATGCATGTTGTACCCATATCACAGGCCAAGTTAGAGCAAGGTCCTTGTGGGGTGAAGAGGATTCATCATCTTTCTGCAAGTCTTCTGAAGAACTGTCTTTACATGTTCCATCATATTGGGTATCATTGACATCAAGTTTATTGGCCTTTACATTGCTCCGTGAGGTTCTTGTGGATATATCAGTGTGTGCAATTATATCGGACATGCATGGAAGACAACTAGTAGTTAGATTTATGTAAATGAGTGCCTGTAGGAGACGACATAAATAGTAGGACTGGGGTTAACTAGCAGCAACAGGTCTCATAAACTAAAGGGAGAACACGGATGAAAGCTACAGAATATGTATCATTTGTACTCGAGATTAACTAGATGGCACACAAAAGTATTAAAGAACAACATAGGTAATACTAGAAGTGGTATAATACTATAATCACCAGCCTGTGGGATAGCATTGGTTGATGGATGATAACTATGGAACATCGTTACCTAAAGAACAAGTATCTTAGCTGAACTATGGAACAGCATGAACTCCTGAACAAGACCCGTAAGAGATCAGCATGAATATACAGTGAAATGTGATGATCTATTTTCCGTGCTTAGATGAATAACAAAGCCATAAATGTTGCACACAAGTAAGAAGAGGGTACAACCTATCTGGCTGCCATCCATAGGAGTGAGCATCATGTGCTGACTTGTCGATGGCCCTGCAGTTGTTGTGGCTGTCCATGTCGGGCATGCACATTCGATGCAGGGAACTGTCGAGTGGGGACTATAGCTCCTTTCTGGTGTATGCTTCCCTTGTTGGAGTAGCTGCGCTGAGTTGGAAGACGGTGTGTCTGAAGATGCAGATAATGCATAATGTTAAGAACGACATATCTCTTTGATCTGAAGAAATACACTAAGATATCAACAGCAAGGTACGAGAGTGGTCACACGTCTGTTGACTGAAGACTAAATTGGGGTCACACGATTTTATTTTATTTTGGTACTGTCCGATCTACGCCGGATGGCTTGATGGCCATCTTGTGCCTGCCGGCTGACACTGTTCGGAGTCTTCCCCGAAGAGCTAGCGACCAACGGCAGAGCAGCCTGCCTCCGCCGTCTGTGGCCCTGGCCAAAACCCCACTCCCCGCCCCACCGCACTGCCGGGGTTGCGCCGCCCCTAAGCCAATCCACAAAGACTCCCTGTCATACAGATCCGGCGGCGGCAGTACCTTCAACCCACGCAACTCTAAAAGATAGCCATCTAAGCGCTGCTTCCACGGCGAACTTGCGGCCCCGCACCCTTACGTTAGACACCAGCCAACCGGCAGCCTAGGAGCTCCACCGCGTCGAGGGGTGCTGCTTCCCATTGGGAATCGATTGGCCCAGAATAAAAATTCAGACAACTGACGCCTAAATAAAGTGATTTGAGACGAGGGTGTGACCTATCTGGCGGCATGGTGAAGTAGGCAGGTCTAGTTGCTGAGTCGGTGAGGCTGGCACGATTGCGGTGGCGACCGATGGCAGGGAAAGAGTGATGTCGCGATGGTCGACGGCTACGCGGAAGCAGCGCCAGGACTCTGGACAGATCCAAAGTTGGAGCCGCTCCGGCACCGTGAACAATGGTGGGGGTGAGTCGGTGTCGTGGTTCTAAGTCTGACAGTAGAATAGGGGGTAGGTATGGAGAGGCAAAATCCTAGCTATGGAGCAGTTGTGCACACAAGTGTTTTACGAGTTCAGGCCCTTCTCGGAGGAAGTAACAGCCCTACGTCTCGGAGTCCGGAGGCGGTTGACTGGATTATATGTGTGAGAGTTACAGGGGTGCGAACCCTTCTACCAGTGGAGGGGTGGCTTATATAGAGGACACCAGGACCCCAGCCAGCCCACGTAGCGGAGGGTTAAAGTACATTAAGGTTTGGCGTTACTGGTAACACCTTACATAAAGTGTCATCATGACCATAAAGACTACTTAATTACAGATTGTTTGGATTCAGAGGAGATCCTGAACTCCTGGTGGTCGAGTGAGTCTTCTTGGTCGAGTGTCTTCAAGTTCGTCGAGTGTCTTCTAGTCCGTCGAGTGGAATTCCTCTTGGTCGACTGGAAGACGGCTTCTTCTAAAAGATGTCCTTGGGGAGGGTACCTTGGACAGGTTCATGACCCTACCCTAGGTACATGACTTCATCAGTAGCCCCCGAATGGATCGAGGTTTGAGTGAGGAAGGAGTTGGCAATCTTTCCGACCTGCTTTCTGGTGCTGTAAAGGTGTTTTGCTCTGGTTCAATGACTTTCAAGTGAGGGTGTCAACTTTCGTTCAGTCGCCTTGATCCATTCTTTATATCTGTCGAGTGAACTTTATGAACTTGGAGATTTTCGAGCGACGGATCGCAGGAGATCTTCCGTCTGACAAGTTGCCCTGTTGTTAGCGGATTTAGTGGGATCCGAATTTTGGGAAGCGCGCGAAGCGGAGAAGACCGCGGTACTCGGATGGGATAAGGTAGGGACGCCTCGATTCCCGCGCCACCTTTTTCGCCACATATCATCTGCACGACTGTTTCGGGATTTGACAGGATCGCCTGGGCCTACCTGTCGGCCACTCGGAAGTGACTCCATATAAGGAACCTGGCGGAGGTTTTTTGAACAGTGCCTCCTCATTTTCCCCTCCCTCGTCTCCAGATTCATCTGCTGCGCCCACCAACTGCCCAGCGCCGCTGCTCCGTTCCAGCCTCGTCAGCGACAATGGTGAAAGAGAAGAAGGCAGCTTTGGAGCGGGCGAAGAAGGCGACAGCGAAGGTGAAGGGGAGAGCGACCAGTCGAGGGGGATCCTCGTCGCGGTCCCGTTTGCTGCAAGGATGGATCCAGGGTGATTGGATCCGCTCGACCATCACCCAAAAGGATCTCGACGACCTGGCCAACGAAGGCCTGATTGCGCACGGGACGGCGAGGCTCCCAGGGATGGAGTGGCAGCCACAGCCTCAGGAGGGTGAGTGTGTCCTCTTGGCGACTCATGTAGATCGTGGGTTCTCTCCGCCGTCGCATCCTTTCTTTCGAGGGTTTCTGAATTTCTTTGGGGCTCAGCTCCACCACTTTACACCCAATTCCATTGCCTATCTCGCCGCTTTTGTATCTTTGTGTGAAAACTTCTTCGGTTGTCGGCCGCACTGGGGCCTCTTCAAACACATATTCTCTTGTCGTTCTCAGACGGTGAAAAAGGCCAGCCCCAATGACGAGAGAACTCAGGTAATCCAGATGTGTGTGGGTCTCGGGGCCCAGATGAGGAGTAAGAGCGCTTTTCCAGCTATGACCCTTCCCGAGTCAGTCAGAGGGTGGCAGTCGACCTGGTTCTACTGCCAAGACCAGCCGATGCCAGGGCAGTCGACTGGGCTCCCTCCCTTCTCTATGAGTCGAGTGAACAAACCATCCTCTCTGAAAGTAGTTCCGGAGGAGAAGGCTCAGGTTAAAATGTTGATGGAGCGTGTAGTCCAGCTCATTCGCGACGGGGTGACTAGCATGGATCTTCAGGAGGTTTTCCTTCGGTGGCGCATCCAACCGCTCCTGTACCGGGGCCACCCGATGTGGTTGTACTCTGGTACTGAAGACACCACTCGGGTCCAGCCAGAGGAGGTCGATGATGCCACACTGGAGAGGTGGATGACTGCCATTACAGGGAATAAGGACAACCCTCGTGGAGCTAGGAGGATCCCGCCACTCGACCAATCTTATGAGGCGGACAAGGTATGACCACTTTTCTCCGATTGCTCCGTCCGTTCTGTTTCGTCACAGGTCAGTCGATTGACTTTTGTCTTGCTTGTTGTCTTTCAGGAAACCACTGAGTTGTATTCGATGCCCAACGGGGCGCAAGCACAGGCCGAAGAGGAGGAAGGAAGTGGAGGCGAAAGTCAAGAGGAGTGGGAATCGGATGCCAATGAGGGTGATGAAGATGCAGGCTCCGATGAGGAGGAAGAGGAGGAGGAAGTTGTGCCTCCTCGTTCCGAAAGAAGGTCAAAGCTCGCCCACGACCCTGCGGTTGAACGCGGCAAGGGAGTCGCGCCTGCTGGGCAGTCGACGAAACGCCCTCGGACGACTTCACCGGCGCCGACTGAGAAGGCGTCGAAGCAACCCCGAGCGGCCCTGGCAAAACCGGCGAAGGCCCTGCCGAAGATGAGGATGGAGATTCTGACTGTTTCTGGGTAACAGCATAACTTGTGTTTTTTTTCCTTTTATCACGGATACATTTTTGGTCGACTCAATCGCGGACCGACTGATTTTTGAAATCGCAGTGCTGCTACTTCTGAAACTTCAGCCAGGCATGAGGATCAGGAAATGGAAGATGCTGCTACTTCTCATCCTGGTATGATCTGCGCGGTTTCGCTTTCGGTCGATTGAATCTTTGTTTTTGACTTTGAACTTCTTCTGCAGCTCCACCTAGCGTTGTCATCGATCTTCCTGACGATGATGATGAAGCGCCCCTGAGGCCGAGGAGGAGCAGGAAGGTGACTGTTGGCAAGGCTGCTCAGGTTGTGTCAGCGCCTGAACCACTGGTTCTAGAGGGGAGCAACATTGCTCGGGCTACCGTGTCCTTTGCGGAGCCGTTGACGGTTGCCCGCCCTTCGTCGTCGAGTGCTGACCCACCTTCTCTCTTCTCCACCTACCACATCCCGGAGGACTAAGCAAGCGCTGCCAAGGAAGCCATACGCCAAGCCGGGATTATGATGGAGCAGGTGAAGGCGATCCGAACTGCCAGCCAAGCAGCTTATGACGCGAGTTCAGCTCTCCAGAGTAATGTCCAGGTTAGTTAAACACCGACTGGAAATCTTAATGTTTGTCATGCACCCACTGGGTGTGTTAATTGGAACGTCAGGATTAGTGGGGGCACGCTGAGTGCACCCATTGGGTGTAGTCCCCGGGACTACGGTGGACTGCTGGCAGTTGACCGTAGTCTTTGTGTCTTGAAATTTCTCACTTTTACTTGTTTCACTCGAACTGGTCGAGTGGGATCATGGAACCGGTGGGGGCACACTGAGTGCACCCACTGGGTGTAGTCCCCGAGACCGTGGTCGACTGCTGACAGTCGGCTATGGTCTGAATAATTCTTTGTTTTTTTTGTGTCTAACTGCTGGCAGTTAGCTGCTTCTGGTCGACTGATCGACTCTGAGTCTAGATGATAAACCTAGTGGGGGCACGCTGAGTGCACCCACTGGGTGTAGTCCCCGAGACTACAGTTGAATGTTTGAATTCAGCTGTAGTCTTAGAAACACTACGATTTTTCTCTTAGTCACTCGGAAGTGATCTATCTTTGATGTCTGCCGACTGAACTTTCGCAGAAATCTTGTGACCTTGTTTCTTGTTATACCGAGTTGGAGGACAAGCATATCCAGCTTGAACTTGACCTGAAGCTTGTCCAACAGAACTTCACGAAGTCGAAGGAGGAGGAAAAAGGTATGTTTTGTGAGAATCTTGATGACTGTCTTTGCTTCTTGCCTGTCTCTGAGTCTGATCTTATTGTGATTTATGCAGAAAAACTGAAGGGTGCTCTGAAGAAGAAAGACCTTGACCTCGCCGAGGCGCAGAAAGTGGCTTCGGACAAGACAAAACTTGCAGAAGAGAAGTTGGCTTTTGTCAGCAAACTTGAAGAGGAAAACACTAATCTGAAAGCTGCTCTCGACGTGGCCAATCAGGAAGTCACTCAACTGAAGAATGCCAATATGGTCCTAAGCGACAAAACTGGCGAACTGGCGGGAAAGAAGAATGACTTGGAGGTTTATCTGGGAGGACTCGCCAAGAAGCTATTCCTCATCTTGAAGGTAACCTCTTATATCCGACTGGTAATTATTGACTTGCCGTAGGACCATTAGCTTATCCTTGAATCGTGTCCACAGAATTCTGCCAAAACTTTGAAGAGGAGACTGGTCGAGTGGAGACTGGCTTGGATCCCATCAACTCTCCGATGAAAGATGAAACCACTATGAACGTGCTCCGCCTCGAGTCTCACGTTGCTGCGGTGGTCGACGACCTTGCAAGACTGAAAGCTGCAATGTCGCGCATCGATACATCGCTCTAGCCAGAAGAAACGCTTCAGAACGACCTTGAGTCGCTGATGACTCGACTGAACGAAGTTCCAAGTCGAGTGCAAGAATGGAAGAAGTCTTCTTCCAAGTGCGGTGCTGACGTCGCTCTGTCCTTAGTCCGCATCCACTACAAGGAAGCGAGAGAAGACAAGCTGGTGTCTCTCAAGGTGGCTAACACTAGGAAGCATGACTTCCGTTCTTTCATGGAGACCTTCATCGCTGCTGCCACTCGGATTGCGGATGGGTTCGACTTGGACGAGTTTGTTGCGCGTTCCAGCCCTCTGAAGTAGGGGCAAAAAACTTCTATGCTCGCTGATTTGAAATTTCCTCGGAATGCCGAGTGATTTTTGTAACCTATAAACTTTAACAGGCTTGATGCCTGAGCACTTCTGGGTCCGTAGGACGTTATCCGAACTTGATTTGCCGTTGAAATACGTTTGCTTCTTTCGAAAAACCATCTTCTTTGGGTTGGAATATATACTAGTATATGTAATGCTCTTTTGCAGGTAGGAGTGAAGCACAAATTGCAATCGACTTGTGCTCCTCATGTTTGGGCGAGTGCTGGGCTGCAACCAAGCTTCCAAGTGGGAAACTTGTTCTCCACTCGACCGGATTTAGATACTTAGGCGAGCCCTGGGCTGCAGCTAAGCCCCCGAGTGGGAGGTTTGCTCTCCACTCGGTAGGATTTTTAGAAACTTAAGCGAGCACTGGGCTGCAGCTAAGCTCTCGACTGGGAGGTTTGCTTCTCCACTCGGTAGGATTTTAGAAACTTAGGCGAGCACTGTGCTGCAGCTAAGCCCCCGAGTGGGAGGTTTGCTCTCCACTCGGTAGGATTTTAGAAACTTAGGCGAGCACTGTGCTGCAGCTAAGCCCCCCGAGTGGGAGGTCTTTGGGTTGGAATATATACTAGTATCTGTAATGCTCTTTTGCAGGTAGGAGTGAAGCACAAATTGCAATCGACTTGTGCTCGTCATGTTTGGGCGAGTACTGGGCTGCAACCAAGCTTCCGAGTGGGAAACTTGTTCTCCACTCGACTGGATTTAGAAACTTAGGCGAGCACTGGGCTGCAGCTAAGCCCCCGAGTGGGAGGTTTGCTCTCCACTCAGTAGGATTTTTAGAAACTTAGGCGAGCACTGGGATGCAGCTAAGCTCCCGAGTGGGAGGTTTGCTTCTCCACTCAGTAGGATTTTATAAACTTAGGCGAGCACAATGCTGCAGCTAAGCCCCCGAGTGGGAGGTTTGCTCTCCA
>NC_041393.1:689397428-689428665 GCF_002162155.2 Triticum dicoccoides
ACTGTGCTGCAGCTAAGCCCCCCGAGTGGGAGGTTTGCTCTCCACTCGGTAGGATTTTAGAAACTTAGGCGAGCACTGGGCTGCAGCTAATCCCCCGAGTGGGAGGTTTGCTCTCCACTCGGTAGAATTTTAGAAACTTAGGCGAGCACTGGGCTGCAGCTAAGCCCCCGAGTGGGAGGTTTGCTCTCCACTCGGTAGGATTTTAGAAACTTAGGCGAGCACTGGGCTGCAGCTAAGCCCCCGAGTGGGAGGTTTTCTCTCCACTCAGTAGGATTTTCGTGGCATAGTTTTGGAGGGGAAGGTAGCAGTCGACCTACGCTTCGTCCTCCTTGTGGAGCGCATGTTGTATTTTATACTTAGGCGAACACTGGGCTGCAGCTAAGCCCCGAGTGGAAGGCTGGCTTAACACTCGGTAGGATTTTCAAAAACTTAGGCGAGCACTGGGCTGCAACTAAGCCCCCGAGTGGAAGGCTGGCTTACCACTCGGTAGGATTTTCAAAAACTTAGGCGGGCATTGGGCTGCCGCTAAGCCCCCGAGTGGAAGGCTGGCTTACCACTCGGTAGGATTTTGGTTAACTTGTGCTCGTCATGTTTGGGCGAGTGCTGGGCTGCAACCAAGCTTCCGAGTGGGAAACTTGTTCTCCACTGGACCGGATTTAGAAACTTAGGCGAGCACTGGGCTGCAGCTAAGCCCTCGAGTGGGAGGTTTGCTCTCCACTCGGTAGGATTTTTAGAAACTTAGGCGAGCACTGGGCTACCGCTAAGCCCCCGAGTGGAAGGCCGGCTTACCACTCAGTAGGATTTTGTTTAACTTAGGCGAGTACTTGGACTGCAGCTAAGCCCCCGAGTGGAAGGCTGGCTTACCACTCGGTAGGATTTTGTTTAACTTAGGCGAGTACTTGGACTGCAGCTAAGCCTCCGAGTGGAAGGCTAGCTTACCACTCGGTAGGATTTTGTTTAACTTAGGCGAAACGGATTCGCAGCTAAGCCTCTGAGTGGAAGGCTGGCTTACCACTCAGTAGGATTTTTTACAAACTTAGGCGAAATGGGTTCGCAGCTAAGCCACCTACTGGGGGACAGATTTATGAGAACATTTGCAATAACAATCACTGAGAAAATTATAAAACTCTTGTCTTTGATGAATACACTACAGAAGTACTTTTATTACAACTCATCCGAGTGAAAAACTGAAGTATAAAAGGGGTGGAGCAGCTCCGCGTTCCATGCTCGGGGCTCGTCAATCTGGTGCTCGACATTGTAAAGGCGGTATGCTCCATTGTGGAGAACCTTGGTGACGATGAAGGGACCTTCCCAAGTAGGAGCAAGCTTGTGTGGTTTCTGCTGATCCACTCGGAGAACTAAATCTCCCTCCTGGAAAGCTCGACTCTTCACGTTTTCTGGCATGGAAGCGACGCAAGTCCTGGTGGTAAATGGTCGATCGGATCAAGTCCATCTCTCTTTCTTCTTCTAGAAGGTCGACTGCGTCCTGTCGGGCTTGCTCTGCTTCAGCTTCGGTGTAGAGTTCGACTCGGCGTGCGTTGTGAAGCAGGTCACTCGGCAAGACTGCTTCAGCTCCGTAGACCAAGAAGAATGGAGTCCGCCCAGTCGACCAGTTTGGCGTGGTCCTTAATCCCCAAAGCACCGACGGAAGTTCGTCGACCCACGCACCAGCTGTGTGCTTGAGGTCGCGCATCAGTCGGGGTTTCAGCCCTTTGAGAATTAAGCCATTTGCTCGTTCTGCTTGTCCATTCGACTGGGGGTGAGCGACTGAAGCATAGTCAACTCGTGTACCCTGAGATGTGCAGAAGGCTCTGAATTCTTCAGAGTCGAAGTTTGACCCATTGTCTGTGATGATGCTGTGTGGAACTCCATATCTGAATATGAACTCCCTGATGAAGCTGACGGCGGTGCCGGCATCCAGATTCTTGATGGGTTTAGCCTCAATCCACTTGGTGACCTTGTCGACTGCTACCAATACATGGGTGTAGCCGCTTCTGCCTGTTCTCAGTGGTCCAACCATATCCAACCCCCATATAGCGAAAGTTCAGACGAGTGGAATGTCTTCAAGGCTAAGGCGGGTTTGTGCGACATATTGGAGTAAAATTGACATCCTTCACACTTGTCGACTATCTCTTTCGCCATCTCATTTGCTCTGGGCCAGTAAAAACCCGCTCGGTATGCTTTAGCCACGATGGTCCGTGAGGACGCATGATGGCCACAGGTCCCGGAGTGGATGTCGTTGAGAATCATTCGACCTTCTTCTGGTGTTATACATTTCTGGCTGACTCCAGTCGCGCTTTCTCTGTACAACTGTCCTCTCATGACGGTAAAGGCTTTGGATCGGCGGACGATCTCTTGAGCCTCTTCTTCATTCTCGGGGAGCTCTTTCCTCAGAATATAGGCGATATAGGGCATTGTCCAGTCGGGAGTGATGACCAGAACTTCCATGATTAAGTCGACCACAGCTGGGACCTTGACTTCAATCGGATCTGTGGCGCTTTTAGGCTGCGGGGCTTCGTCAGTGAAAGGATCTTCTTGAACTGACGGTGTGTGAACATGCTCCAAAAACACGCCACTCGGAATGGCTTCTCTCTTAGAACCTATCTTCGCCAAGTCATCAGCTGCTTGATTTTTTAGTCGGGGAACGTGATGGAGCTCTAATCCCTCAAATTTCTTCTCCAGCTTTCTGACTGCATTGCAGTAACCAGTCATGGCTGGGCTTCTGACGTCCCACTCCTTCATCACTTGGTTGACCACTAAGTCCGAGTCACCGTAGACCATGAGGCGACGGACGCCGAGTGAAATGGCCATACGCAACCCGTACAAGAGTGCTTCGTATTCTGCTTCATTGTTGGAGGAATCAAAGTGAATCTGGAGTACATATCTGAGCTTATCTCCTTGGGGGGAAACCAAGACCACTACAGCACCGGAACCATTCAACATTCTGGAGCCATCGAAGAACATAGTCCAGTGCTCCGAGTGAACTTGAGTCGGTAACTGTTGTTCAGTCCACTCGGCGAGGAAATCCGCTATTGCTTGGGACTTGATAGCTTTCTTTGCCTGAAATCTGATATCTAGGGGAAGAAGTTCAATCGCCCATTTTGCCACTCGACCAGTTGTGTCTCTGTTGTGCAGAATCTCTGATAGGGGGGCGTCGGTGACGACTGTGATGATATGGTCAGAGAAGTAGTGAGCAACTTTCTTCGTGGTCATATAAATCCCATATACAAGCTTCTGATAATGAGGGTATCGTTGCTTGGATGGGGTCAGGACTTCGGAAATGTAATATACTGGGCGCTGAACTTTGAAGGCTTTCCCTTCTTCTTTCTCGCTCGACCGTAAGTACAGTACTGACGACTTGTCCTATGGCTGCAATGTAAAGCAGCAAAGGCTCTTTGCTGATCGGGGCAGCAAGCACCGGCTGTGTGGAAAGCAGGGTTTTTAACTCTGCAAACGCTGCGTCAGCTTCAGGAGTCCACTCGAACTTGTCTGACTTCTTCATCAGTCGGTAAAGAGGCAATGCCTTCTCACCGAGACGAGAGATGAATTGAATTAAAGCGTCCAAGCAACCAGTAAGCTTCTGAACATCGTGCACACGCACAGCTCATTTCATTCGGAGTATTGTGCCTACTTTCTCTAGGTTTGCATCGATTCCTTGTTCGGAAACGAGAAAACCGAGTAACTTTCCACCAGGAACTCTGAATGTGCACTTGGATGGGTAAAGCTTGATATCTTACCTCCTGAGGTTGGCAAATGTTTCAGCGAGGTCAGTCAGTAGGTCGGAACCTTTCCGTGACTTGACCACAATGTCATCCATGTACACTTCCACATTCCGACTGATTTGAGTGAGCAAACACTTCTGAATCATCCTCATGAACGTGGCTCCGGCATTCTTGAGGCCGAATGGCATGGTGACATAATAGAAGCACCCGAATGGGGTGATGAAAGCTGTTTTGATCTCATCGGGTCCAAACAGACGAATCTGATGGTACCCGGAATAAGCGTCCAAGAAAGACAGTCGCTCACATCCCGCAGTCGAGTCGACTATTTGGTCTATGCGGGGAAGAGGAAAATGATCTTCCGGGCAGGCCCGATTGATATGCTTAAAATCGATGCACATTCGAAGCGAGTTGTCCTTTTTGGGGACCATGACGACATTGGCGAGCCACTAGGAGTGGTAAATCTCTCAGATAAACTCTGCTGCTAGGAGCCGAGCCACTTCCTCGCCAATAGCCTTCCTTTTCTGGACGGCGGACCGTCGTAGATGTTCCTTCACAGGTTTTGCCTTTGAATCGACTCGTAGGCGATGCTCAGCTAGTCCCCTGGGTACACCCGGCATGTCAGAAGGTTTCCATGCAAAGATGTCCCAGTTCTCACGGAGGAACTGGATGAGCGCTTCTTCCTATTTGGGGTCGAGTGTTGTGGAGATATGAGTCGGAGCAGCGTTAGGGTCGGTCGGGTGGATGTGAACGGATTTTGTCTCACCCGACTACTGGAACGCTGATTCTGTAGCAGGCTTTTTGGCTCGCAACAAATCACTCGGGTCTGCATTCCTTTGGTGTTCCTGCCACTCTTCTGCCACCATCTGAGCATCGGCGATCTTTGAGCCTTTCTGGAAGCACTCTTCTGCCTTCTTGCAGTTGCCAGCGATAGTGATCACGCCTTTAGGGCCAGGCATCTTTAGTTTGAGGTACACGTAACATGGTCGAGCCATAAAACGTGCATAAGCTGGCCTGCCCAAAATTGCATGATAGGCACTCTAGAAATCTACAGCCTCAAATGTCAGCTTCTCTTTGCGGAAATTCTTTGAATCACAAAAAACTACGTCAAGAGCAATCTGGCCGAGTGATGCGGCCTTCTTGCCAGGGATGACTCCATAGAAACTCATGTTGCTTGTGCTCAGTCTGGACATCAGAATGCCCATACCTTTCAGTGTCTCGGCGTACAGTATATTCAAACTGCTGCCGCCATCCATCAACACTTTGGTCAGTCGAGTGCCCTGAACGACTGGGTCGACCGCCAACGCTTGCCTCCCAGGGGTGGCTATGTGCGTGGGGTGATCAGATTGGTCGAACGTAATGGCAGTCTGAGACCACTTCAGGTAATTGGGTGTTGACGGAGCAGCCATATTCACCTCTCGGTTTATAACATTCAGTCGGTTTTTGCTTTCAACGTCAGCAAAAATCATCAGGGTGGAATTGACCTGCGGATTTTTCTTTGTCCTTGGACTGCTTCCCTTGGAATTGCTATATCAGGAGTCGACACTGTCGAGTGGTATGCTTAGGGTAAATGAAGTTACCCTCTTCATCTTTCTTGGTGTGGATGTGACATGGCAAATCCATCACGTTGTTTCCTTCTTTATCCTTTACTTTCTTGGGGTTCCAAGGCCCCTTGGGTTTCCCCTTGAACTTTCCTTGATTCAGGGCCAAGGCTTCTCCAGGAGCGGCAGGATCGGCTTTACGCTTTTGCTTCCGACTGGAATTTCCGCCTCCGGTGTCTTGGGCGACTGACTTATGCTTGCCGCTCCGGAGCCGATCCTCTTCCTCACCATTGGCATATTTGGTGGCTATTTCCATCATTCGATTCAGAGACATGTCTCCGGTTCGACCGAATTTCAGGCTTAGCTCTCTGTATTTTACGCCCTCCTTGAAGGCGCAAACTGCCTGGTGATCAGATACATTCTCTACTGTGTGATGCAGTGTGATCCATCTTTGGATGTAATCCCTCAAAGTCTCATTCGACTTCTGCACACAAGATTGCAGCTTTGTCAGTCCCGCCGGTCGCTTGCAGGTTCCTTCGAACGTCCTGACAAACACTCGGGAGAGGACCTCCCACGTGTAGATGCTGCTGGGTGTCAACTGATTCAGCCATGCCCTGGCTGACCCTTCCAACATGAGAGGCAGATGCTTCATGGCCACCTCGTCATTTCAGCCGCCGATCTGAGCAGCCACTCGGTAGTCCTCAAGCCAAGTATCAGGCTTAGACTCACCATTGAACTTGCTGACTCCAGTCGCCAACCTAAAGTTGGGAGGAATCACCGCGGCTCTGATGGCTCTGTTGAAACACTCTGGTCCGGCGACATGCACTCGGCTGCTGGTGGGTACATCTCTGTCATTACCCTCTCTGTGGGCTCTGTTCCGGTCGACCAGACCTTGAACGATGATGGATCTCGCATCAAAGCCTGGTTCCCTGGGGTCGACTAGAATCCTTCGCCCGCCACTGTGCTGGCGTCTGTCATCCTGCTGTCGAGGCATATATGATCCACCCGTCGGGGGAGGAGTGGGCACTCGACGTCGATCGTTGCGATCGAATCGGTGATCATACTGCTCATAGTTCCTGTACTGATCGTGCCGGTCGCCATGCCGTTCACGCCTCGGGGGTGATCTGGGGTTATGAGCCGACTGGACCGTATTCGCCGCCACGGATCTGCTATGAATCCTGTTCCGCGACTGCGACACAACCTAATTCTGATCTCCTGCTGCCCGAAGCAAATCCCTGATCTGCATCAAGCCTCTGCCAGCCTATGACTGGGAAGGCTGAATCGACTCTGCTATACGGGTTGCAGCTGCCAAATTCTGGATCGGAGTGCGGTATACTTGAGTCGAAGGTTTAAAGAGTTCGCATCGACTGGAGTCTGGAATCCGTTGCTGCGCGCGCTCGTCGAGTGCCCGCTGAAGGTTCTCCAATCGAATAAGCTCAGCCAGGTTGGCCAAGCGCGCGTCCTCTAAGGCGCGAGCCTCAGGGGTTTCTCCAATGATCGGAGTATGAAGTGCATCCATGTTTCAGCGGCGAAGCTCTTCCCTCTGCTGCGAGTTGAGGGGCTCGGGGCGGTACTCCTCATGGTTGTGCGACGGATCACCTCCGCCGTTGCCTCCCTCAGTGCCAGGAAAGCCGGGGGGACCGTGCGGCCCATTGACCATCAGGACCTCCGCCGCCGGATCACTGTTGTCGCACTCTGATGCAGTCTCTGCGGAGCCAGTCGACAGGTCGAACATGCCGTAGAGAGATTCGTCGGGCTCGATTGCCGTGACTTGGGCAGTGGTCGACTGGCGAGCCACTGCGTGCCTCACCCACCGCTGAAGCCTCGACCGACCGGAGCGCTTACGCCGGCGGGAAGCTAGGAGGGAGGATGACACGAAAACCGGCCGATACTGAGTCGACGGTTGCTGCAGGAGGACGCCACAGACGCATGCTCGAAAGTGCATAGCTCCACAGACTGGGAGCGCATCCACGTCGAGCGGAGCCTCCTGCAGCCAGGCAGAGTCGTCGGCGATGAATGTGAGCGCGCCGAGACGGATCTCGCGGCCCTCAACCAGAACTCCACCTGAAACCATGATGATGGGAATCTGAAAAATTGCAACTTCTCCAATAGGTCGCTAAGACACCTGCCCCACAGTGGGCGCCAACTGTCGTGGTTCTAAGTCTGACAGTAGAATAGGGGGTAGGTATGGAGAGGCAAAATCCTAGCTATGGAGCAGTTGTGCACACAAGTGTTTTACGAGTTCAGGCCCTTCTCGGAGGAAGTAACAGCCCTACGTCTCGGAGCCCGGACGCGGTCGACTAGATTATATGTGTGAGAGTTACAGGGGTGCGAACCCTTCTACCAGTGGAGGGGGTGGCTTATATAGAGGACGCTAGGACCCCAGCCAGGCCACGTAGCGGAGGGTTAAAGTACATTAAGGTCTGGCGTTACTGGTAACGCCTTACATAAAGTGTCATCATCACCATAAAGACTACTTAATTACAGACCGTTTGGATTCAGAGGTGATCCTGAACTCCTGGTGGTCGAGTGAGTCTTCTTGGTCGAGTGTCTTCAGGTTTGTCGAGTGTCTTCTAGTCCGTCGAGTGGAGTTCCTCTTGGTCGACTGGAAGACGGCTTCTTCTAAAAGATGTCCTTGGGGAGGGTACCTTGGATAGGTTCATGACCCTACCCTAGGTACATGACTTCATCAGTCGGCTCTGGTACGGTTCACGCGGCCGTCGTCGAGGTAGCACCAGCAGCATAGAGTAAGAGGCACACGGCCCGGTGCACGACGGCAATTGGACAGCATCTCCGGCATTAGGGAGGAGGGCGGCTGTGAAATTGGTGCGGTGGGGGGTGCCATGGAGGTGGGCTGAGGTTTCGCGGCTCGGGAGAAGGGAGCTTCCCGGGGAGAAGGTGATTTGGCGCCCACGAGGTATGAATGGGGGCGGGCGGGGGTGAATTGGGAGGGGAGTGGAACCATGTCTTACGGACGCATTTGTCTGAAATGTGAGGGGGGGGGTTACAATTCTACCCTTGCCTATAGGCTTCTCGGCTTTGGTCCGTGTACTGAGTGTCGGGGATAGTAGAGTAACTTTGCTTCTCCCCAAATAGTGGGCAGGAGCGATTTCGGGTGAGGACGGCGTGTTTTGAACTACAATGGGCGTGAGCGATTTCGGGCGAGGAGAGCGTTTTTGAAATAGTGGGCACGAGCTATTTCGGGCGAGGAGAGCGTGTTTTGCCGACCATGGTTTATGAATTATTCGGCACATGTCATTTCGGCCGAGGAAAAGGCGTGCTTGGATGAACTTACGAACCTACCCTCGATGTACAATGGGCCAATTGATGGGTGTCCCACATAGGACGGTAATTTCGCGTCTCCCATTTATTTGCTCGGGCGAATTCCACTGAGCAGAGAGGATGTTTAATGGTTCGTTCAAATTTTGGGAGAACGAGCATCCACGTCTACCTTACCAAGTTGATTCGAATCAAATTTTGAAATATTAGCTTGCCACTTCTTTTTTAGATGGAGAGATGATGCTCGGGAGTAATGTGTTTTTACATGCTTGTTGCAAGCGATTTACTATATGAAAAATAGTTGACCCACTCAAAAACGCGAATCAAACCCAAAATGAAATATCTCGATTCAATGAACTAGCTCATTCAGAAGGTCAAAATAGTGAACTAAATCCAAAACTGAACACCTCAATTGAGTAGCATGTTGTACAGTATTATAGTACTCCATGAACATGTTGAAAGTCAAATTAATGAGCTTGTTTGATACACACATATATCCCTTCATGTGTGGATTGCAGACAACATGTTCTCCAATTTAAATATTTGAATGCAAGTTTATATCGAAACATGGTTTATATCAGTCTTTGATGCATAAAACATGACCTCCCCCTCTCCCGGACTCCTGTTCTCTCTCTCTCACTCACTCTCTCGCCGACAATCTTCAATTCTGTCGCACGCATCCGACACAACCTTGTTGGTCCCTCTCCGTTTCTCTCCATCTCTCTCTCTCTCTCTCTCTCTCTCTCTCTCTCTTTGTGTGTGTGTGGGGGGGGGTCTTTCTAGTTCGCATTCATATATACACCATCTATAAGTCTCTCTCGCACACTATGTATGATACTCTAGCTAGTCCAAGCTAGATATCTTGGGTGCACTCATCGTACGCACACAAATTCCTTGGCTCTTTGCCCGTAACTCTCTCACGCACCACTATGTCGTCTCAGAGCTCTTCCCCCCCTCTCTCAAACTCTCCATCCACCTGGGTCACACATACACATGCATATCTCAGACGCCTTGACATCCGCATGTTCAGTACCAACTGCAAGGTCCAACCCAAGTTCGACGAGTGGTTCTTATCCCCCGCCCTAGATCAGCTCGAGGAGCTCAGCTTTGAAGCTAGACGATGTCGCTCTCTGCCGCCGTCCGCGCTCCGCCTCACGCCAACGCTGCGCCGCGCCAGCTTCAGCTCCTGCTATCTTCCCCAGATTAATGCCGCGCCCGCCCTTCTTCTCCCTCAACTCAAGCAGCTCGACCTCTTCGACGTTGTCATCCCAAAGAAGGGTATGGAGCACCTACTCCGCAGCTGTACTGCGCTCGAGTACCTTCATCTTGAGCATATCCACGGGTTCATTAGCCTCCACATCGCCTCGATGAATCTCCGATGGATTTATGTGTCTTGCTGGCCCCGCAAGAAGACATCAATTGGGAAGAGATCATTCCAGCTGTTCCACGTTATGGTCATTGAGAATGCGCCTTTCCTTGAGAGATTGCTTGTATCGAATCTAGAAGGTCCAACAAAAATCAGGGTCATTGACGCGCCGAAATTGACAGCGTTGGTGTACTCGTCTGCCAAATTCTCCGAACTCTTTATTGGATCCGTAATCGTTCAGGTATAGCACTCATCTTCTTCTCCGTCTTCTTGAAATTCACATTTTTAAATTTCTTCTTGATGTATTTACGACCGTCTTCTAGAAAATGATTCCCACAAGCCTGACCCAGTCCATGTGCACAGTGAAGATCTTAGCACTAAAATCTATCGGCCCCAATCTGGATCAAGTTGTTGGATTCCTTACATGCTTTCCGTGCACGGAGAAGCTACTCATCGAGGTGAAACTTCTTTCCTATAAGTAAACAGTAATCACAACGTACCTCAATTTTTCGTAATTTTTCCAAATTACGATGACAAGTGTAGTGTTCAAAACTGCATCTATGCACTGCACCGAAAGAAATGTTTTTAGTATTTTTTCTCACGTGATCACCTGCATCGTTTTTATGCTGTACTACTACTATAGTAGCCTAGGCTAGTCATAGTGGAAAGTAACTTAGACTACTCCAGTAACTCTATGGTTACCCTAAGAGCAAGTACTACCTCCGTCCTGGTTTACTCTTCCAATTTTGTATTATCAAAATTTGACCATAGATTTAACTGACAAAATGTTAATGCATGTCACTAAGAAATATATCGTTGGATTCGTATTTGAACATAATTTCAAATGGTGTAATTTTTGGTGACATGCATTGGCATTTTCTTAGGTAAATCTATGGTCAAAATTTTATACTAAATACGAGGTAGTATTCCCTCCGTCCCAAAATTCTTGTCTTACATTTGTTTAGATACAGATGTATCTAACACTAAAATGTAACTAGATACATCCGTATTTAGACAAATTTAAGACAAGAATTTTGGGATGGAGGGAGTACAAAAGTGGGCTATGTAGGCCAAAGCATGTGCCAAATACACTTGTGATGCATTTGGCATCGATGCCCCTCCATTGCTCACCTGGTGCCCCAATCTGGATCACCTACTTTGCTCCGGTGCCAAATTAACTCACGCAATGACAAAACACTGCATGGGAGAGAGAGAGGACTGAGGCAATAAAAAAACACTTGTTTGGAGGAGTGAGAGGCTGGTGTAGTTGGTTTGATTGATTGGTTTATACATGTGGGTCTATGTGCACAGCGGTGCCAACTCTCTCACATCGCGAGAGGGGTGCCAAAATATTTTGATTTGACATCGATGCGTATTATGTGGCATACTTTTGCGAAATATGGCATCGGCCACATAGTGGAAGGCAACAAATGCCCAAGCTCTTCACGTGCTCCTAGTTAAATGAGAGGAAACAGAAAGAGAGAGAGAGAGAGAGAGAGAGAGAGAGAGAGAGTGAAAAAATATAACTAGCCAGCCAACCCTATCGTATGAGAGAATGATATTGGTACCTCTTGATGACACGGCAATCTTATGCAGCCACCTGCTCTAATATGTTCTCTTCTTTTGCAGATAAAAAAAGACACGAAAGTGAACAACGCTGCACTATAACAATCTCATCGAATGCCTTGATCTCCATCTTATAGAAATTGATTTGATCGACTACCGAGGCAGCACATCTGAGATTAAATTGGCCAGGTTCTTTGTTTTGGAGGCAAGTGTGCTCAAGGTAATGAGGTTTGGCGTTCTCTGGCGCAACAATCAATGTAGTGTTGATCACCGCAAGCGTCTAAGCCTAAATGACAAAGTCTCCGCAGAAGCTGAATTTGTTTTTGAAACATCAAGTGGCTAGAGACTCAAAAACTTATTTTCCCATTAGTAACTTGTCAGGGCGGTGTATTTTAGTTTGTATGATAATGCTGCATCCACCTAAAGTAAAGAAAGTCCTTACGTAAACTTCCTGGTAATTCCCTCTTCCTAGGTGCAGCATTACTCCTAACATTTGTAATATCAGTTTGAAACTTGTAATATTGCCATGTCGTATTCCTGCGTTTTCAAAATCCTGCGAATCAAATAGGTCCTGAGTTGGTGATGATGTTGTGCCTCCCATCTTTCACCAATAGCCGTCGGATCTAGATCTGACGCATACAAACCAAGCTTCTCCATTTTTGCAAAAAGATGCCCGTACTTGTTCCCTTTTACAAACAACTCCTTGTCTCTCACAATCAGCCTTATCTCCTCCCCCCACATCTAGAAGGCAGTGGAAAAATCTGGCGCGATGGCCGCTGCCGGAGCCGTCCACCCCCAATCTTGGTGTTGTGAGCAATGCACGGGCATCTATGCACGGGAAATTATGTCAAATAGGGCTAGTTGTAAGTAGGCTAGCTCTACAGCCATGATGATAGTGACTGCAGATGGTGAGGCTGACAATGGTATGCCGAACATGGCGCCTATACTCAGGTGTCATCTCCGGCGCAGGGTCTTGTCACTTCACTGTGAGGAGCAGCACGTAATAATTTGACCAACAGGTAGTACAGTGCTAGTACTAGTAGCACCACCGTCTGGATTTAGGAGTACTACCACGTCCATCTGGATTTTAGTATTTGACTAGCAATATCTAGTAGTAATGCATGTCACAAAAAATGTACTACTCCCTCTGTAAATAAATACATGGTGTTTTATTCCTATCGGCGAGAGAACTTAACGTTTTTTTTTGCTAACTACTAATAGGATTACATGCAATGAACTAAACACTTCGGGCCTGTTTGGTTTGGGACTAACTTTGCCAAAGATTGCCACACCTAAAGTTAGGCAAGTTTGACTAACTTAGGTGAGTGTTTGGTTCAAGCCACATCTTAGGCAAGCCCCACTTGGGCCCCACATGGCATACACATACAAAATGTGGCAAGATTCCCTTAGGCTTGCCAACTTGTGGCTCTCATTTTGATGAACTCACCTTAGGCAAGCTTGGTAAAAATGTGTGGCAAAGTGTGGCAATGCTAGGCCTAGAACCAAACAGCCCCGGCATGTCATGTTTGGCAGTCTCAAGTCATTGAAAGCATGCACGGCCCACATCTCTCATTGGTTGATATGTCACGAAATAAGAAACAAGGAGGGAGTTAATGCACCGTGCCTAGTGTTTTGGGATTATTTGGTTTTCGTAATGTGACTTGCACAACATTTTTGTTTACATGCATTAACATTTTCTTAGTTAAATCAAAGGTTAAAACTTGGCACAAAATGCAAAGGGGACCAATAAACCAGTAAACATCAAACTTCTCTCGTTTGGCCCCAACTAGAGGTCCGGTGAGATGACTATACTGCACCGACACAGAGGGGGACGCAGCTTCATTGACTTACGACATCTGCCTTTGGGTGAATGACATGTGGGCCCAGGGGGTGGATGGCCCACCTATCATACAGCCAAAGGCAGGTGCAGTAGAGGACTGAGGAGTAGTACGAAATCCTACGCACCTACGCACGCTAACCAAGGGCAAGAGTGATCACTCGAATTGCAAGATCAGTTGACCCATGGAGGCGATGAGCGCGAGCATTAGCCGGCTGTGCCAGATGGTCCACGACGCCGGCCTGCGGCCCGGCAACGAGGAACGTCTCCAGGTAGTATTGCTTGAGGCCGCCAGGGCGAGGGGCCGCTTGGACGACAGCTTCGTCTCCTTGTTGTACGAGCTCCTCGTCGGTTTCCTCGACAAGTTCACCGTCGTCAAGAAGCTCGCGGACGACTTTCACGTAAGCCTCCAGCCGACGCGCCCAGGCTCTGCGATGCCCACCACCCTCAACGGCCACTATGGTGACAACCTCTTCCACGCACTGGTGGCCTTGCGACTGCCCGCCGTCGCACTGGAGAATGTCCACCTTGAGGTCACGCTCGCCGCGCAGCGCCTGGTGCAGCAAGACACCATCGACATAATCACCCATGTCTACGCGCAAATCGTCCACAAGGATTACTACATGCAAGAGGAGGACGGTAGGGCGCTGGCCTTCTTGGACCGCAGGGCAACCTTGGACGGCACTGTTCAGAAGCACGTTGAGCTCGCCGCCAACGCCGCTGCTCCTCACATGTCGGTTGGTGACCCGGTGCACTAGGGCGTGAGGATGACGTTGATGGATCCGTATGTATTTTTATCTTTCCGTCAAATCCATGTAATATTATATGATACTACAATAATTATCTTACCTTCCGCATCAACTTCATAATTTTCGTACGTACTCCATGCATGAACGGCGCCAGAACCAAACTTCTCATTACTCTAGGCAAAATAGTTATTTTCTATCTATCGATCGCGCCATGGAGCAGAACCAAATTTTACAACACTACAAAAAAAATACACTTCCGTGATGATACGTGTTTGTCACAGTAGGTCGCGTTTTTTGTCATGCATGTACATCCATGACAAATTTATGACAGAATCAAGATAGTCATACCTGTGCTGTCATAGAAGTGTTCCATCACATTACCAAAATTATCATCATGGAAGTGTCCACTTCCATGATGATAAATCGTGCGTCACAGAACTGCTTTCGTCCAGGGTGACCGACACGTGGCATCCACCGTAACGGAACACCGTTAAGCTATTGGGTCGGGTTTTGGATCCGATAACCCGTTAACAGCCCCGACCAATGGGGATTTTCCACGTGTAAAATCATCATTGGCTGGAGGGAACACGTGTCTGCTCATCGTTGGGACAGATGTCATCCACTCATTGGACGGAAGGTGCCTATGATACGTCGACATGTGGCACGTCCCAACAGAGGCTCGTTCCTGTGAAAAGGCCGGCCCGTTTGACTTGGTCAAAATGTGGCGGGCCGGCCCATGGAAAGCCTGTTAACGGCCTGTTCGCATATAGCCCATTTACAGCCCGCTAACCCAAGGCCCGTTACGCCCTATCCAAATTAGGCCGAGTAGCGTCATCTGGGCCACCCAATATGATTCCAACCCGTTTTCACTTCTGGCCCATGTATGGCCCATGACGTCTTTCGGCCGATATGAGGCCCTATGTAACTCTTGGCCTATTAACGGCCCGTGGTGAAACTGGCCCGTAATGAACAGTGTATCACTTTACACCCATTAACGGCCCGTGGTGAAACTGGCCCGTAATGAACAGTGTATCACTTTATACCCATTAACGGATCGTTATTCCGTTGGGCCGTTTCCAGCCAATGTTATCTTTCGGCCTTCTCGGAGCCCATTTATTCTTGGGCTCATTTCCAGCATTCGTTTACTTACGGCCCTTTACTGTCATTTTCTGCTTGTGGGCCAAATTCAGCCCGTGGTTACAGTCGGCACGTTTGTGGTCCGTTAATACGTTGGGCCGTTTTCATAGCGTCATGAAATACAGCCTATTGATGTCCCGTTATGGTCGGCCCATGAACGGACGATTCCAACTCTAGCCCGTTTATAGCCATAATGCGGCCTGTTATTGGCCCATGTTATCATACTGCCTGTATAAGGCCCATTGATGATACGGCCCGTAGAAAGCCCATTGTTTCTACGACCCTTAGAAGGCCCATTGTTTCTACGGCCCGTAGAAGGCCCACTGTTTCTACGGCCTGTAGGAGGCCCAGTGTCACTACAGTAAATATTAGCCCATGGTTATTGTAGCCTAGTTTTAAAAAATAGGTTATTGCAGCCACTAGCAAACCGCGGAAAAAGAACTGCAATGACTACAAGCAAACAAATAAACAAGATAACAAGGAAATAAATAAGCAAGCAACTTACGCTAGGCTATCACGGCTATCACATATTAGATCCACTGGGCATCAAAGTTCGCCACCAGTGCAAATAAACGCGCCGAAAAAAGAATATACAAAACTGAGAGCACTTCATAAGGCACTAGGCCTGGCCAGGAAGGGCCCCCAAACAGCTGAAGTTTAAGTTCACCTCTAATATCAGCCATATAATCACCCAAGCATTTAATCATATAAGCATCTTGTTTTAATTGTCTACCAAAATAAGCATTAAAGTCATCTTGCTTAAACATAAAATCATCAAACTCATCCAAGCACTGACTAGCAATTTTAGTAGGAGGGACTTCAGCTTTATCATATCTATAGAGAGAATTTACCTTTACTACCTGTGTCGAGATATCGGGAGGTTCTTCTGTAAATAAGTAATTTAGATCATATACTTCTTCAACAGGCGGTAAATTAAGACCGTGTATTTCTTCAATAGGAGGTAAATTCTTAACATCTTCAGCTTTAATACCTTTTTCTTTCATAGATTTCTTTGCCTCTTGCATATCTTCGTGGCTGAGAAATAGAACACCTCTCTTCTTCGGAGTTGGTTTAGGAATAGGCTCAGTAATTGGCTCAGGAGCTGGCTCAAGAGGTGCCCAATTATTTTCATTTATCAACATATTGTTCAATAGAATTTCAGCTTCATCTGGTGTTCTTTCCCTGAAAAGAGAACCAGCACAACTATCCAGGTAATCTCTGGAAGCATCGGTTAGTCCATTATAAAAGATATCAAGTATTTCAGGTTTCTTAAGATGATGATCAGGCAAAGCATTACGTAACTTGCGAAGCCTCCCCCAAGCTTGTGGGAGACTCTCTTCTTCAATTTGCACAAAGTTTTATATTTCCCTCAAAGCAGCTTATTTCTTATGAGCAGGGAAATATTTAGCAGAAAAGTAATAGATCATATCCTGGGGACTTTGCACACAACTAGGATCAAGAGAATTAAACCTTATCTTAGCATCACCCTTTAATGAGAACGGAAATATTTTGAGTAAATAAAGGTAGCGCGATCTCTCATTATTAGTAAACAGGGCAGCTATATCATTTAACTTAGTAAGATGTGCCACAATAGTTTCAGATTCATAGCCATAGAAAGGATCAGATTCAACCAAAGTAATTATATCTGGATCAACACAAAAATCATAATAATCCTTATCGGGAACACAAATAGGTGAAGTAGCAAAAGCAGGGTCGGGTCTCATTCTATCTCTAAAAGATTCTTTACTACATTTAACTAGCAACCTCTTAAGTTCATATCTATCCTGGCAAGCAAAAATAGTTGCAGAAGATTCTGCATCAAAAAGATAACCTTCAGGAATAGGAGGCATATTTTCATCATCACTCTCATCATTGTATTCGGATACAATAATTTCACTTTCTCTAGACCTAGCAATTTTCTCATCAAGAAATTCACCAAGGGGCACAATAGTATCAAGCATAGAAGTGGTTTCATCATAAGTATCATGCATAGCAGAAGTGGCATCATCAATAACATGCGACATATCAGAATTCATAGCAGTAGCAGGTTTAGGTGTCGCAATCTTACTTATAACCGAAGGAGAATCTAGTGCAGAGCTAGATGGCAGTTCCTTACATCCCCTCGTAGGTGAGGGCAAAATAGTAGTTCGATCGTATTTCAAGTTCTTCATAGTGTCCAGCAGATATAAATCCCAAGTGACCCAAAGAATAGAGCTATGCTCCCCGGCAATGGCGCCAGAAAAAGGTCTTGATAACCCACAAGTATAGGGGATCGCAACAGTTTTCGAGGGTAGAGTATTCAACCCAAATTTATTGATTCGACACAAGGGGAGCCAAAGAATATTCTCAAGTATTAGCAGCTGAGTTGTCAATTCAACCACACCTGGAAACTTAGTATCTGCAGAAAAGTGTTTAGTAGCAAAGTAATATGATAGTGGTAGTAACGGTAACAAAAGTAAAGATAGCAAAAGTAATGTTTTTGGTATTTTGTAGTGATTGTAACAGTAACAATGGAAAAGTAAATAAGCGAGAACCAGTATATGGAAAACTCGTAGGCACCGGATCAGTGATGGATAATTATGCCGGATGTGGTTCATCATGTAATAGTCATAACATAGGGTGACACGGAACTAGCTCCAGTTCATCAATGTAATGTAGGCATGTATTCCGAATATAGTCATACGTGCTTATGGAAAAGAACTTGCATGACATCTTTTGTCCTACCCTCCCGTGGCAGCGGGGTCCTAATGGAAACTAAGGGATATTAAGGCCTCCTTTTAATAGAGAACCGGAACAAAGCATTAGCACATAGTGAATACATGAACTCATCAAACTATGGTCATCACCGGGAGTGGTTCCGATTATTGTCACTTCGGGGTTGCCGGATCATAACACATCATAGGTGACTATAGACTTGCAAGATAGGATCAAGAACTCACATATATTCATGAAAACATAATAGGTTCAGATCTGAAATCATGGCACTCGGGCCCTAGTGACAAGCATTAAGCATAGAAAAGTCATAGCAACATCAATCTCAGAACATAGTGGATACTAGGCATCAAACCCTAACAAAACTAATTCGATTACATGATAAATCTCATCCAACCCATCACCTTCCAGCAAGCCTACGATGGAATTACTCACACACGGCGGTGAGCATCATGAAATTGGTGATGGAGGATGGTTGATGATGATGACGGCGACGAATCCCCCTCTCCGGAGCCCCGAACAGACTCCAGATCAGCCCTCTCGGGAGAGATTAGGGCTTGGTGGCGGCTCCGTATCGTAAAACGCGATGATTTCTTCTCTCTGATTTTTTTCTCCCCGAAAGCCAATATATGGAGTTGGAGTTGGCGTCGGAGGGCCACCAGGGGGCCCACGAGGTAGGGGGCGCGCCCGGGGGGGCGCGCCCCCCACCCCCGTGGACAGGGTGTCGGCCCCCTGGTCTTCATCTTTGGCGAGGATTTTTTATTATTTATTCTAAGATATTCTATGGAGTTTCAGGTCGTTCCGAGAACTTTTATTTTCTGCACATAAAACAACATCATGGCAATTCTGCTGAAAACAGTGTCAGTCCGGGTTAGTTCCATTCAAATCATACAAGTTAGAGTCCAAAACAAGGGCAAAAGTGTTTGGAAAAGTAGATACGACGGAGACGTATCAGTGTGTGCGTGAGAGGAGCGGCTGAGTAGGCCAGCTACTCCTACGTGAGAGGAGCGGCTGAATATAGCACCGAGAGTACCCACTAGGCCACTATGCAGGTGTACTTCCCCTGCATTGATAGTACAATGATGGTTCTACAGAACAGTAGTACCCTCCACTTCCAATTGTAGCTCCTTGGCCCTGAGATTCAAGAGTTCAAAACTGGTGCACTATACTAGACTAGACTAGACTAGAAGTACAGTACATCGCACTAATACTCGTAGTTGAGAAAAGTAGTACTGGTACTGCTACAGTATGAGTACGTACTCCTCCATCACATAATGTAAGACGTTTTTTGACACTAGTTGGCGTGTACAAAAAATGGCAAAAACATACCCAAAATTTCTTAATCCATGCCAAAAACTACTACCTAGTGCCAAAAATTTCTTACTAGTGCTATTCTTTACAGTATAATGGAATCCCATAACATTCCATAATGCTAGTACTAGTAGT
Source organism: Triticum dicoccoides (assembly GCF_002162155.2). NCBI lineage: Eukaryota > Viridiplantae > Streptophyta > Magnoliopsida > Poales > Poaceae > Triticum > Triticum dicoccoides. Next base: position 689,416,781 of record NC_041393.1, read on the forward strand.
AAATAATAGCCTCACCCCTTCACTGAGGAACGATCTACAGTTGGAAGGGACGAGGCCCTGCGGTTACTATGCTCTTATCTCCTCCTCGCCAGTTCCCCTCCACCCGAAGAGAAGGCAGTTTGTCACTGCTCCCATGGATTCGCCAGGTGGTTCTCCTCCTCGTCGGGGCTGGGAGACCTTGGACGACGATCCTCTGGGAGAAATCGCACGCCGCTCCGACGTCCTCACCGCCGCAAGACTCGGTGCTTCCTGCACCAACTTTTTCAAGATGCTTCTTAAATAGGTTTGGGAAAAGGCCATGCTTGTTGGTCTTCCATGCGTCCTCGAGGAGAAGGTTCTTCTATGGGACAATCCTTCAAACAGTCCACCGCTCCCTAGCCATGGTTGCACGTTGACTCCGATAGAGTTGTCGACGTTGAGAGGTAGTCGGATTTTGTCCGATGAGCAGGTCAGTAATGGAGTTTGATCATGTAGTACTTAGTTATTCCATTTCCATCCTGTAATTTCTCCGCTGCCCACCGTCTTATATATAGGTCTGGGTCGGTGCCAATGAAGATTGGCTTGCATACCTCCGGCCGGATACCACCATCATTCTGCACAACATCCACAGCAGTGCGGCCGTTCCGGTAGACCCCTTCTCCAACATTGGGATTGGCCTTCCGGACTGGATGGGCTTGAATACGTATGATGATGCCTACATGAGATTGAAGAAGATAGCAATTGCGGACCCGCTGACAAAACGACGCGGCTACGACGATTACTATCTCATCGCGGTGTTCGACATAAGGATTGCCATCAATGCAAGACGCAGTAACGGCAGAGGCTGGCGCATATTGGCGGCGGCAGATTTGTACCCCTACACGTTCGAAGACGCCGTGCGCCATCTAGGACACATCTTCGCGGTGACAAGCCAGGGGACTTGTTTCATCTGGTTGCCATCCTACGGTACAGGAGATTACAAACGGAATGCACAAACCATCATTTGCATCCCTAATGGTACTCCATTATTTTGCAGGGACCAGTCATCCCCCGATCAAAATAAGATCGCCGATCCTGGATGTGCATTTGGATCCGCGATTCGGTCTAACCTGGAACCTTGTAGCTGACTTTGGCATATTGGGATCAACTATCTTAGCAGTCGTTACCCATGGTACCACTGATGTGCAACATGGTCACACAATCTACCACAATCGGACCGTCACCATCTACCCAGGTATTCCATTTTTTAACCCTCTCGCCTTCTCTTTCATTGTTGTACTAGTAGTATACTTAGTAGTACTAGTAGGAGTACTATTTACCTTGGAGGACGCGTATAGCTAGCTGGGCCCTTGAAGACTTGAACCCACTAGCTGCCACCATTTTTGTTTTTCCATGTCTCACTATCTCATCCATGTAGCCAAGAGTGGCTATATATAATAAGCCAATTATTTTACTTCCGATACCGGAGTAGTACTATTTGCTGCACAGTATTACTGACCGCCATATTTGAGCACAACATTGTTATGCATGGACCTTGACTATGTACTTCACCATGTGTCCAGATCTAGGATGCCGCATGTACCAGATGAATGGCGCCGAGTTCGACCCCCGTGATGCTACGTGGGTGCCGAGGAACACTCTTGGAGAGTACTCGCTTTTCATCGGGGACAGCTACCCCATTGTGAAGCGGATGCCACCTTCCGTGCACGACACAGAAGGCCTGCCGTTCATGAAGCATGGTTGTGTCTTCATTGCACACCGCCGGATGAACGACATGTTGGGACACACTATCCCTGATTTATGTCGCTTCAGCTTGGATGAGTCTCCATCGTGTGGAACCGGACTAGAAAGCTGCAACAATGATTCCCGTTGCCCACCGCTATGGATCATGCCATCCATGAAGAACACCTGGGACTGGAACCTGGAGGAGGACATGCATGTAGCCCATCTATAACGTGTAAGTGGAGTACGGTAATTGTGAACGGTAGCGCTGTGAATATATGTAGACTAGTCGTGCACAAATTTATGACATGAATTGGAGATGAACTTGTGTGGCATACTGGCATTTGTCCTTTAGAATTTATTACTAGTAAATGAGTTATGTGTACGTGCAACTTGTGTGGTTGTTGCACGGGCTCCAACATGCTCTTTGAGAAAAAAAGGTGGCACAACTTTGGATATACGTGACGTGGTGGCATCATATAGTAGCATCGTTCGCTATAGTTGTAGTACACTCCTACTAGGATGACAGCTCCTATAAAACCTTGCGCTTGGCTCTTTGCCTCTTCGGGAGGTTCAACAGTTCGTACTCGTGTGAACCTTGCACTTGCCTCTTCGCCTCTTCGAAAGGTACAACAATGATGATACTATAGTACAATATGCGTCTGGCAATCTGACACCGATTGAACTGCTGCACGTCCACCGCGAGGGCGATGGCGAGGGAGAGGAAGAGGGAGAGGGCGCTGTAGTCAAAACCCTCTCCTCGTCCTGTGAACCACCGCGCGCGTGGGCGAGGGAGAGGCGTAGTAAGCAAGCTTCTCCTCGTTCGGCGAGTTGACGGGACACATCAAAGCAGTACTAGTACTAGTAGTAGTCCATACTGCGTCCTTTCTGATTAATATTGCTTACTTTGAAACGAGAAAAATACACTGGACATCAACGTATGTAACAATACGCTCTTTACGGTCACTATATATAGTTTTGCGTCGATTATACGATCACTAGCTCATCCTAGAGCACCGTATTGCACCCTACTGACCGGCCACATAGTCGACGTGTCACTTTGTTGACTGGTTAAATTGTCACCTGGTTTCTGGGCCCCACCTGTCAGCTGGCGGAGCAAAGAAATCAGTTAAACAAAACTTTACGCAGGCGCCACACGATTCCAACCCTTGCGCCCGAACCGCCCTGGCTGTGTATGTGAGTGCATCCACGTGTCCTCCCTCGGCCTTCCAACAAAGACTGTACATCAGCTATAAAACAAAGAGTGTAGTAGTACATGATGTACATCTACAATTCCAATGCATTTAGCCGTTAATCTAAATCGATATTGATTGACTAATGCACCAACTTGTGTTGTAGGTATAGGCTACATGTCTATCCTTAATTACAGCATGCAACGGCCTTCATTTAATCTTCTTATCTCAATAGTCGCATGCACACATAATTCTGCTACTTTTGGGTGTTAATTATACCCTGGTCAATGTTTAAATCTCTAAATGTACAGTCTTTCACAGACGTAGGGAGTAGGTTGAGCACTTGAGCGTGAGCGTGTGTGTTGCGTCGTGTGCTGTGTGCCGCATGGGTGCGTGAGTGTTGCGTGCGTCCATGTGGAGTACGTGTGAGTGTTGCATGTTGCATGCATGCATGCATGCATGGGGCGTACTCCCTCCCATTGACATGTTCATATTTCAAACTTCCTCTGTTCCCTCCATATGGTGATACTTCCTCTGTTCCCAAATACTCCAGTACGGAGTAAAAGCCTCCCTCTGTTCCCAAATACGGAGCATTTGTCTTTCTACAGATTTCAACAAGTGACTAGGTACGAAGCAAAATGAGTGAAGTGAGCGTAGAGGCATAGGGATACTGTAGAAAGGTAATCCTCGCGATCCATCATTCCCCATCTCGGTCAGAGAGAACTATTTAACTAGTCTTCACAGTGAAGTGACAATACACGTTGCAGCAGATGGGACACGTAATTAATAAGCTGAACCAGCGTGTTGGTGTTACTTAATCAGCCTTACCCAGTATTGCCATCATGTTTGCCAGTAGAGCATGCTTCCGCAAATATGCCTACGCACCTGTGTCCTCCACTAACTGACATATGGGCCCTCTTGTGGTACACCCACATGTCATCGGTGTAACTATTTACACTTCGGAGGACGGTGCCTATATACTGGTAGTAGTACTAGTAGAATTGAGATTTAATGCACTTTCTTCCCCGTCTTCCACTCTTCTTCCTCCTCTCTTCTTCTTCCTCCTCTCTTCCCCATCGTCGGCCGCACACCATTTACCCCGCTCACTGCTCGCGCGCCCGCGCCATCTTCCTTGGTAGCTCGCGCGTACCATATCCCCCCGCTCACTGCTCGGCCACACGAGGAGAAGCTTCTTCTCTCGCCCGCCCGAATCCACTTCCCCGCTGGCTCGCAGGCACCGAAAACCCCAATGGCAGAACCGACTGACACGCAGAGCCACGATTGGAATTCCCTCCATGATGTTCTCTTGGAGCAGATCTGTAGTCGTATGGACCTACTCAGCACCGTCCGTCTAGCCGCATGCTCAGTGTCTTTGTACCGTCTACTCGCCTGCAACCGGCCGGCTCTTTTCAGGACACCCTGCTTGCTGATGCCCGATCCTCACAGGTGGCCCAGACACTGACTTGACGATCCTACGCAGGTTGCCGTGGTGCCCCTCGACATGCTACCACTACCCGTCCACCTGTCCTTCATGCGCGGCCACTACCGGGCGGGCATGAAGGCCAACTGGATCGTCTTCATCCACCACAGCGGTAGTCTGTGGCGTCTCGTGGATATCTACACCCAGCGAGAGATCACCCTTCCATCATTGGATACCGCCGACATCGAGCCTCGTGGCCCGCCGGACACTCCTGCCTACTACGCACGAGACGCGTCAAGCTTTTGGATCGACCTCTGTTTGCAGAAAGTTGTAATCTGCGAAGTTCCCACACCATCAGAAGACTACATGGATTACAAGCTCATTGCCTTGTTCAACATGGGATTAGTCTATCTGGAATCCGGTCGCCATACATGGTTATGGCTCATCATCAATCCTGTTGAGGCAACATTTCTGTCTAATGCTATAGTGCATGATGGCATCGTTTACGCGGTCGACGCACAGATTGGCTGCCTATACTGGTGGAATCTATCATCGTGTAATTGTTCTATCTCATCTCATCTTTACCTTATGAATACGACTGCCTGTTCATTTGTTACAAATTTAGAATGCATAGCATGTCTATAACCACATCATTGCTATATGTTCCTCTCATTTCCTAGATTTTTATGACCACACATGTTATGGTTAGAGTTGATATGAGAACAATTGCCATCTAACGATTGTTAGAATACATATTATGATCATAACATCATGATTGCTATATGTTACTCTCGTTTACTAGATTTTTATAACAACGCATGTTATTGCTTAGAGTTGATATGAGAATAGTAGTAGTAAGTGCTATGGTAGAGTATGAGTAGGCGCTGTCATGGCTGTTTCCTTCTCATTGTTACATGATGTTTGAACCATGACATGTTGCTAGAATATGAAAGCCATTGGCTTATTTTTTTAACTTGGGGTATGATTATGACCATGACATTGCAATTCTCTGTCTATGATATGTGTCACTGTTATAATAATCTTAATTCCACACATACTCTGAACATGATTGTTTATTTTTGTCCTTTTGGTCTCCAATTTGAATTGTTGCAGCAGACGCAAATGCGCTGGCCTTCATGATTCCAGGACCTGGAATCATACCAGCCGATGGGTGCTGGTTTATCGCTCGTTCAGTTGACGGTGGTCATTTGATGCTCATTCGCACATACCAAATTGACCAAACAATTACATCAAACCACATGCAGTACAATGCGTGGGGCGTTCATGACATTGATGGCTATGGCTGCTTCGTGTTCGAGAAAGATCCCAGCTCCGTTGGGCCAGGCGTATTCAACTGGAGGCGGGTTTACAGCCTCGGCAACCACTCCTTGTTCCTCGGGCTCAATTACCCGATCATCCAACCAATCATCGATCATATCACCGGCGATGATTACTGTGCTATGCAACTTCCATTGGTGAGGGGGGGCTGTGTTTACACATCATACCATGGGTTTCATGAATCACCATATCCAGAGATTCGTCGATACAGCTTGTTGCCAGGTAATCTTCAGTGTGTGAAAGGCATCAAGCTTCCATGCGATGGATGGCTTTTGCAAACCCGACATGCGGCGATGTGGTTCATGCCAACAGCAAATATGCACAACTTGATTCATGCTGATATCTAGACTGAGCCATGTATTCTGCTACTGTAACACGACCCTCTTTTGTTGGATATTATGTATTGTTGTTAGTTTGAAGCACTCCTCTGGTTTGAAGGATAGATACCTTCCTGGGATCAAGTGCATCCTAACTCACCTACGTAGGATGTACTGATAATGATGATGGAGATGCTGTGCAGAAGCCATATATATACATATATATCAATTAGGCTTCAAGTGCGTACTTGTTAGTTAAACCTATGTACTAAATACGACTAGTAAGTAGTACAGTAGCAGTACTAGTATACGTCGGTCAAATTATTCATCATGTCCACACATTGAATTGACGTGACAACACACTGTGCGTGAGGTGACACAAGAATCCCGGCGGCGTGTTCAGGTATTCCGGACTTCAGATTTGGAGTACCACTTATCTGTCGAAATCTTTTTTTTTGAAACGTAGGAAAAAGATTTGCCTCATCCATTAAATGAGAGGAGAATAGAGTTTAGAGTTTTTACAAGCGCCCTTGCAAAACGGCATGCCAATTACTATCGTACAACTGTCGAAGAAGCGCGAGTTTTTACTCTGTCGAAATCTTTCATGATTCACTTAAAACAGTCGATTGGTCATACATTGAGTACCATATAACTGGAATTACCGATGCAAGTCGAAGAAGGATTGGCCGGTGCTGCCGTCTGGCATCAAGTTCGATCCCATGGATCAGGAGCTGATGGAGCACCTTGAGGCCAAAGTGAGTGTTGACAGCGCGAGATTTCAGTCTCTCATCGATTTGTTCATACCAACCATCGACAGCGAGCATGGCATATGCTACATCCAACCTGAGAAACTTCCAGGTAAGACATCGATCGGCCGTCTACTTGCACAAACATATTCCTTTGTTTATAGCTCTATTTTTCTTTTTAGATGCAGACCTGGTGAAACAATTACAATTTGATAGTTAATAAAAAGTGAAACAAGTGACTGCAACATGCCAAAGATGTTATGAAAATGCCAACTAGGTACACTAAAACCTGTATTCCACAATACTGCAGGTATGACACTGAGTGGCCTAAGGAAGCATTTCTTCTAGCGCAATTCCAGGGAGTTCAAAAGGGGCACATGGACGCATCGCAAGATACAGTCGGAGTGCGGCACGCACGCGATGTGGCACAAGACCGGCAATACCTTGCTTGGGATGGTCAATGGCCGGCAGACGGGCAGCAAAAAAGGTTCTGGTGCTGCACACCAACAAGAACTTCGACCAGCAAAGGACCAACTGGGTGATGCACTAGTACCACATCGGGGACCTGGAGCAAGAGAAGGAGCGGGAGCTGGTCCTCTGCAAGATTTTCTACCAGACGAACACTAGGGCCAGGAGTAGTTTGGTATTGGTAGTTGTACTACCTTGTCATCCGCAAGTTGGTATTGTTGTTAACGATCTTTCGGTATGAACTTGCATTTGCTTCCAACCATCATGCCGAGGGTCGACATGGATATAAAGCTGAACCCTTTGTTTCGAAATGAATTCTCAGGCACCTGATTTTTATTTTATGGGTAGCATAAGCACCCGCCATTCGAATTCTCAGTTCTGCAGTTGTTTCGAAACAAGTGCATGCACTTATAATCACGATAAAAAAACAATATCCATGCTACGTCCCAGTTATCAGTATGTGCTTGCAGAATTCTCTCGTTTATTGAGCACGTATATTGTTTTTTCAGGTCGAGCAAGTTTCAACTGGGCTATAGACTGACCAGGGTTGGTTTTGTTTTTAACATGCCCAGCTCATGACGACAACGGGGCACAAAGATCCAGCAGGTATCTACTGGCCTCTGGCCCGCCAGCGTTAGTTATATTTTGTCTTACAACATCCGTAGGAAGTTTTGTTACTGAATCAAACACACAGCCCAGTTCTATTTTCCTCTTGAAACGCATGTCCTACATCCGTTTTCTAATCCCTACCTATAGTTTTACTAGTTCATATACACGTATCATTATATTGAAAACACATAAAATTCCCTTTTCATATTTACATCCTTATTTTTGTTGTTTTTTCCCACCCAGCGCTGATTTTTTTACCACTGGTTTTTCCTTAAACCAACTCAATTGTCCCACGTCTTATTTGCTTACAAAAACAAAACGATTTTTTTGGCAAATCAATAAGTTCTTAAAAAAATGTTTATCATTTCGGTATTACAACAGTTTGGACTCCACCGAAATATGCAAGATAAGGTTGAACTTTTTGACCGTGGTCCTGGGCAGAAAATGGGTTGTAATAAATTACTTAAGAATTAGCAAATGGGCTGCAAATTATAAAAAATAGCAAATGGGCTGCAAATTGTAAATAAAAAAAGCAAATGGGCTTTATGTTATCTGCCACAGATTTGGAGGATGACTTGTGGGCTACTAAGTTCATGCATACACAAGGTTTCTTAAAAAAGAAACTTAGTCAACAATTGACTCTACCAGCGTCAGACCGTTAGATGTCAATCTAACGGCAATCGTGCTTCTTCAGTCTTTGATCTTCCTGCCCTAGCCGCCCAAACCAGCACCGTCGGAACCGCCTGCTCCCGCCTCCCGTGGCCGGCAGTGCTGCCAGGCAGGCCTCACGGCCCCATCATACTCGCGTCCATGGCATGTCTATCCCTCTACTCACCCACACCTCGTGTTATTTTCTGGCTACGGCAGCCGAACCAGTCAACCCTCGTACTCTCCACCGCGTGGGCAGCCACTGACGTGTCTTCGCCGGCTCCCTGTCGTTCCCTTCGTAGGACTCACCGTCGTCCACCACCCTGGTGCTCTCGGCGCGGCATGGTCAACGATGTCCATCCAACGACCGTAGTGCTTCTTCAACCTCTGGTCTTCTTGCCCCAGCCACCCAAAGCAGCACTGGTCGTGCCGCATGCTCCTGCCTCCCGTGGCCGGCTGTCCTGCCGCGGAGGCCTCACCGTACCCATACTACTCCCACTACTGGCCAGGCCATCCCTCCACTCACCCACTCCCCATGTTATTCTGCGGCGACGGCAACCTCACACCGCAGCCGAACTAGTGAACCCTCGTACTCCTCTCTGTGTGGGCATCCACTGCCACGTCTTCCCCGGCTCCACATCGTCCCCTTCCTAGGCCTCGCCGTCGTCCACCGCCCTGGGGCTCTCGGCGCGGCGTGGTCAATGTGGTCAATGACCGACTTCCATCGGAAGAGTACTGTACGTGAAGAGGCTGACAGCTGAGTCCACGTCAGCCGTAAGGAAGTGCCTCCTTATTACGCATAAAATAATTATTCCTCCACGTGACAGCAGGGACCCACCGGACGGGCCCCAGTATTTCGCGAAAAAAATGTTACCCCCCTGACTGCTGGGACCCATCGGACGGACCATCGTATTTCGCGAAAAAAATGTTCCCCCCGCTATCAGCTCGGACCCACAGGAAGTGCCTCCTTATTACGCACAGAAAAATGAATACTCCCCTTGCTAGCTGGGACCCACCATGGTGGGAGGCTGACTTGTGGGCCTACTAAGTTGACGGGGACAGAGGGCTTTGTCAACTTAGTCAATATGAATGATTCTAGATCCATTGACCGTATGATGTCCATCCAACGGTCGTCGTGCTTCTTCAATCTCTGCTCTTCCTGCTCCAGCCGCTCAAACAAGCACCGGCGGGACTGCCTGCTCCCTCCTCTCCGCGGCCGGCTGTGCTGCCGTGCAGGCCTCACCGCTCCACCGTACTCCCATCGCTGGCCTAGCCATCCCCCTACTCACCCACACGGCCACACCTGCTGTTATTCTCGGGTGAGGGCAGACGAACCAGTAAACCCTCGTACAGTCATACTCCCCTCCGCGTGGGAAACAACTACCGAGTCTTCCCTGCCTCCGCGTTGTTCCCTTCCTAGGCCTCGCCTTCGTCCACCGCCCTAGTGCTCTTGGTGCGGCGTGGTCAACATGGTCAAGGAACGGCTTCCATCGAACGTGGACTGTACGTGGAGAGGCTGACAGCTGGGTCCACGGCCGCAGCAAGGAAGTGCCTCATTATTACGCGCAAAATAATTATTCCTCCACCTGACATCTATGACCCACCGGAAGGGCCTCTGTATTTCACGAAAAAAACGTGCCCCCAGCTGACATGTCGGACCCACCAGCTATCTTCGCACGCAAGGAAGTGCCTCCTTATTATGCACAAAAAAATGAATACTCCCCCTACCAGTTGGAACCCAGCATAGTGGGAGGCTGACTTGTGGGCCTACCAAGTTGACGGGGACGGAGGGCTTTGTCACCTTAGTCAATATGAACGATTCTAGCTCCTGTTACCGTACGATGTTCATCCAACGGCCGTAGTGCTTCTTCAACCTCTGGTCTTCTTGCTCCAGCCGCCCAAACCAGCGCCGGTCGTGCCATGTGCTCCTGCCTCCCGTGGCTGGCTGTGATGCCACGGAGGCCTCACTGCCCCCTACTACTCCCACCGCTGTCCAGGCCATCCGTCTACTCACCCACACCCCCTGTTATTCTGCGGCGACAACAGCCTCACACCGCAGCCGAACCAGTGAATCCTCGTACTCCTCTTCGCGTGGGCATCCACTGCTGCGTCTTCCCCGGCTCCGAGTCGTCCCCTTCCTAGGCCTCGCCGTTGTCCACCGCCGTGGTACTCTCGGCGCGGCGTGGTCAACGTGGTCAAGGAACGACTTCCATCGGACGTGGATTTTACGTGGAGAGGCTGACAGCTGGGTCCATGGCCGCCGCAAGGAAGTGCCTCCTTATTACGCGCAAAATAATGATTCCTCCACCTGACAGCGGGGACCCACCGGACGGGCCACCGTATTTCATGAAAAAAACGATTTGCCCCCCTGACTGCTGGGACCCACCAGCTACATCTTCGCACGCAAGGAAGTGCCTCCGGGCAAAAAAAACCATTCGCCCCCCTGACTGCTGGGACCCACCAGCTACATCTTCGCACGCAAGGAAGTGCCTAACAGTCGGGACCCACCTGGTCGAAGCGTACATAGCATTGTCATTCTGGTCGCGAAAGTGTACGTACATACTGGTCGATGCAGAGGCGCGCATGTGTCATAGATGTAGAGGCGCGCACATTTCGTAGTAGAGGCGTGCACGTAGCATGTACACGTACGTACATTGGCGAGGGTGCAAGAAAGAAAATACGGCCACGTATGTACATACGGGCAGGGTCTCTAACGCCTATCGCGCATACATACAAAGCTGGGTCAGAACGGAGAAACAACGTCGCCGTCGTGTTCATGGGGAGCCAACCGGCTGGTTCGGAACGGAATGCGTGGTCGTGTTCATCGGGAGGGCTTGGACGGAACAGGCAATGGAAACGAGGCCTGGCGTACCGCACAACGGAGGAAACGGCCTTGTGTTCGACCGGCCACGTTCGAAACGCGGTCTTGTTCATCGGGAGGGGCCTGGCGTACCGCAAAATGAAGGAAACGGACCTCCTATGGTCGAAACGGGTGTCCTGTTGATCGACAGGGGTGTGGCGTACCGCAAAACGGACGAAACGGACTTGTGTTGGAGCGTTACGGTCGAAACGGGGGTCCTGTTCATCGAGAGGGGTGTGGCGTACCGGAAAACGGATGAAACAGACTTGTGTTGGAGCGCTACGGTCGAAACCGGGGGGGGAGGGGTGTAGGGTACCGCAAAACGGGACTCTATGGGATACTGTTCATCTCCATTGTCGACCTCCTCCAGCCTCCACGGGCTACCGTCGACCTCCTCCAGCCTCCACGGGCTCCTGTTCATCCAGCCTCTACCGCGCGCTACTCCACCGGCTACTATTCAACCACCCCTCCACCGTCTACTGTTCATCGAGCCCTCCACACCACAGGGTCCTGTTCAACCACCCTTCCACGGCCACCCCTCTGCCGTCTACTGTTCATCCAGCCCTCCACACCACGGGTTCCTGT